>NW_019104433.1:409315-740695 GCF_001856785.1 Myzus persicae
TCCGCAGATGAAGCGAAATTAGCTTTAGATGCTGTAGGAGATTCGAAAACTGTTAAAAAACTAGGGCAAACTCGGACAGTAGAAAAACGGCTGCAAAATTTATGTATACAAATACAAGCGGGCAATATCGGTGTTTTAGATTTTTTAACAGCCGTAACTCGTAAGTCATAATATAAGAAAGAGGTGTACCTAATTATAATATTACATTTTTATAGCATTATTATTATAATTATATTGGTACTTTAATTGTATTATTATTATTTACTTTTATTTGACTTACTTATTATTGACTATTTATTATTGTAATAAATTGTAAGTAATTAACATCTTTTATGATATTATATGACTATATGTATTTATATATTCATCGGGACTTTTTTTTCCTAGTGTGGGACTTTTTTTACCGGGACTTTTTTTTCCGCGATTCAAATGAGACATGACTACTTGTTGCACATTTAAAATTTGTACATTTATTTCTTGATTATTTTTTTTAGCAACGTGATACTAAGGATCTTAATTTACGATAATGGAATAGATTTATCTATTGGAGAGGAGGATAATACAATCAGGAATATTATGTCTGAGACTCAAACAACAATTGTTGTATTTAGGTAAGTAGAAGTGCAAACAGGATAATGTTAATACAATGTTAGATAGTAAATAATTCTTAAAAATAAATAATTTAAAAACAATTCAGCAATGTCGACATAACAGTTGACAACATCAACTACAACATTATATATACAGTTGAAGGCTTGATTGAAAATGTATCTAAAGCAGAGTCTCAAATTAATGCAATGCTTAGACAAAGTTTTGAACAAATTCTACGGCCCATAGCAGTAAGTTTTTACACCACAATTAATATTGAACCTCGCATTGAACTTTTATAATATGTTATTGAAATTATTATTGTTAATTTATATGTATCTTATCTTAAGGGTCGTCAAATAAATATTGAACCTGTCACAGAAACGAGAAATTTTTGTGAAATGGGACTCCCACATTTTCCTTATATTGATGCTAATGCCACTCCTGTTATTAGAAACAGACAAACAGGTTCCATGTTAAGTATACTTGTGCCCAGTGATATAGTTGGTGTAATTATTGGTCGAGGTGGTTCTACAATTCAGGGAATTATGGAACAGACAAGTGCTAGGTAAAATTTAATTTAGTGTTATTAAATTTATTTTAAAAGAAAATGTTGATCAGGTTTAACTGCTTATTATATTATGTAAATTAAATAAAAATATTTAATGATGTTCTAGGATCAATGTTAATAAAAACGACATCACTGGATACTCGGAAAAAGCTATTACAATCTTTGGTACTCCAGAAAATTGCACTAATGCATGTCGAAAGATTTTGGAAGTCTTGCTACAAAAAGCAAGTGACACTAGTCAAAGGTAAATGAGACATGACTACTTGTTGCACATTTAAAATTTGTATATTTATTTCTTGATTACTTTTTTTAGCAACGTGATACTAAGTATATTAATTCCTGATAATCTAATAGGTTTAATAATTGGAGAGGAGGGAAATGCAATCAGGAATATTGTGTCTGAGACTGACACAAAAATTAATGTACTCGGGTAAGTAAAGCTACAAACATGATAGTGTTGATTAAATATAATATAGTAAATAATTCTGTTAAATCAATAATTTAAAAATAAATCAGAATTATTGACATTACAATTGACAACATTAACTACAAAAGAGTATGTAAAGTTGAGGGCTTAATTGAAAATGTATCTAAAGCAGAGTCTCAAATTAGTGTAAAGCTCAGACAAAGTTTTGAAAAATATTTACATCAAGTGGCTGTAAGTATTAACATTGAACTGTTATATTATGTTATTGAAATTATTAGTCTTAAGTTATATGTATCTCATCTCGAGGGTTGTCAGATAAATGTTGAACCTGTCATGGAAATGAGGAATTTCAATGAAATGAGACTTCCACATTTTTCGTATGGAGGCTCTGGTGCTACTCCTGATATTAGGGACAAACAAACAGAGTCCTTGTTATGTATATTAGTGCACAGCAATATGGTTCATGCAATTATTGGCAACCATGGTTCTACAATCAAGGAAATTACACAACAGACAAATGCCTGGTAATGTGTTATTAATAAGAAAAAAGATTGATTTAAGTTTACCTGCTATTGTTTTAAATTAAAAGTAATTTTAAATTATATTCTAGGGTCCACGTTCAACCTAAATACAACTCTGGCTCTATGGAACAAGTTGTAATAGTTAAAGGTAATCCAGAAAATTGCACTAATGCATGCCTCAATATTCTGGAAGCCTTGCAACAGAAGGCGACCAATTCTCGCAGTAGGTAATATAGTTATAACTTATGACCAACTAATTAGTTGTAACACACAAATTTGAATTGAAATTTCTTAATATTATGTTCAAGTTCAAGCAATGTGGTACTAAAGATCTTAATCCCTGATACCATTATTGGTATAATTATTGAAGAGGAGGGTAATATGGTTAGAAAAATTATGTCTGACACTGAAACAAAAATTAATGTATCTAGGTAAGTGATAAGCATGAACATAAAATATTAAAATATGGTTATATTTGTCAAATATCAAATAGTAATTAATTATCAATAATAATTAATAATTTTAGCATTACTGGCATCACAATTGACAGTGTCAACTATAAAACAATATGTACGATTGAAGGCTCAGTAGAAAATACGTGTAAAGCAGAAAGTCAAATTAGTGCTAAGCTCAGGCAAAGTATTGAACATTTTCTACAATCTGTGGATGTAAGTATAAACACTGCAATGACCACTGAAAAATGTTTTATCTTAATGGTTGCTTTTATATATAGCATTATATGCTTTTATTTCTATTGAAACTATTAGTCTTAAATTAAAATTATCTTATCCTGAGGGTTTCCAGATAAAAGTTGAACCAGCCTTGGAAATGAGGAATTTATGTGAAATTGGACATACACATGTTTCGCATGTTGGTCAAAAGGAGTTTACGTTACGTATACTTGTGCCGAGCGATATGATTCCTATAATTATTGGTAAACATGGTTCTACAATCAAAGAAATTACACAACAGACGAGTGCTAAGTAAAATGTGTTATTAATTTATTTAAAAAAATTAGTTTTAGGGATCCTGAGTCAGTCCGTTTTTTAGTATAAAAACATACCTTACAGGAAAAACTCATGCTTTGTAAAATAGTCAAATTTTTTTAACTTATAAGGAAAAGAACATTTTGTAGGTCGGATCTAAGCACAATTTCAAAATTATAACTATAGAAGCTAAAATATGCATTTGAATAATGCACATAATTAATTGTTCTTTTTCAAATGTATTTTTCTAGCACTATTTAAAGTAAAATGAAAATTTGGGCCTTTAAATAAAACAAAAAATTATGAATTTGACTATTCTACAGGGCGTAAGAGTTTTTCCTGTGAAGTCATTTTGTTGATAAAGTACACCGTATCAACCCCTCCCCCCTCTAAAAAGGTATCGAGTAGTGGATTAGTGGAAAATTATTTAAATTGAGGTGGTAACTAAAATATAAAATATAATTTACAAATCTTATAGTTTTGCAGAAAATTAGGAAAACCAGCACCAACACCCTTAAGCTTATCTGCTTATTGTTTGGAATAAATTAATGAAAATGTTAAATCATGTTTTAGGGTTCATGTTGATCAAAAATACAGTGTTGTCTCTACAGAGAAAGCTATAACAATCAAAGGTATTCCAGAAAATTGCACTGATGCATGCCGCAAAATTTTGGATGTCATGGGAAGAAAAAGGTTTTAACTTGACTTATGGGTTATGGCTAACTAATTAGTTATACAAATCTAAGAATGAATGTTACATATTTGGAAAATTTTGATTTTTTAATAATATGTTTTAGTTATGACGTGGTACTGAAGATTTTAGTTCATAATAATCAAATTGGTGTAATAATTGGAAAGGAGGGCAATATCATCAAAAAAATTATGTCAGAGACTGATACAAACATTACTGTACCTAGGTAAATAAAAACACAAACAGTTTTATTTGTAATATATTGGATCATAATCAATAATAATTAATAATTATAGCATAACTGACATCACAATCGACAGCTTTAATGATGAAAGAATATTTACTGTCCAAGGTTGTGTAGATAATATTTCTAAAGCAGAGGCTCGAATTAGCTCAAAGCTCAGGCAGTGTCTTAAAAACATATCTGTAAGTATAAACAATACATTTATCATTAAAAAAGCATACTTTTATTAAATACTATTGAGTAGTATAATATAAGTCCATATCAATAGTAATTTATCATCATTGTTGTAAAGTGTTGTATCTTTTAAAATATTTTATGATTATGTGTATAAATAGTATATTGATTTTATCTGTTATTGGCCATTTATTTTATGTGGATAGAATTAATAATTATTACTTAAAATTCTCTTAACTTGATAGTTCAACTTAACTAAGTTAAAATATTCTTGGCAACTTTTAATTAAGGTTAGATTACTTAAAAAATGTAATATAAAAGTAGATTTATTTAAAAATAAAAGATTTAATGTTGGAAATTAATTTATGTTTATAAATTCAGTATAAGCCTGTAACCTAAGTCCATACTTGGAGTATAATAAATCTAAAAGCGTTCCAACGTTCTGACATAGATTATGTAAAACGTAACGCTTACCCTGCTTACCTTGTCGAAAAGTTCAAAATATACCTCATAGTAAATTTAAATATATTTTAAAAATAATTATCGGAGTCAAATTCAAGTCAGTATATTTGAACTCGTACAGGTATATTTTGCTCCAATAATCTGTAGTGTGGAATCCCCTCAAGTAACTATAGTAAACTTAGTTTATAGGCCTATTCAATATTTAATTGCTTGTAATGAGAAAAATATGTCTGTACAGCTCAACATTTACCCAACACATACAAACATTGAAAATTGTCTAAATTTATACCTTAAAAATAGGCAAAGTCAAATTATTTAAATGCTGGTTCACTGATATTTAATGTATTCATTAGAAAGTAAAATAAAATATATTTTTTTATGTTATTATTGAAAGCACTACAAACTAACCAGATTAGTAGAACCTGAAATGGCAGATAAGAAGTATAAATTGATCATAGTGGGCCACTCAAATGTTGGGAAAAGTTCCATAGTCAAACGATACTGTAAAGATATTTATCAATTTACTAAACCCACTATAGGTACAAGTATAGTATTAAAACCAAAACAAATAATAGAACAATTGTATGATAATTGATAACACATAATCAAAATATTTCTTAGGTGTGGACATTCAACAAATATTTGTCAGATTTAATAATGAAACCATCCACTTGGAAATTTGGTAAATATTATTTATATTATATAGGTATATCTTATAATGTTATAATCAAAAGCCTTATACTAATGCAGAATTGAATTAAAATGTATTTAATTATTCTTAATCTTAAAAACAAAATACTCCAGTTTTAATTTTTAGTATCTAATATTTAGTTACTCAGTTCTTCAGTACTATCATGTTTATAATTATTTTAGGGACACAGCTGGGACAGAAGATTATCAGTGTTTAGCAAGTTCCTATAAAGGAGCCCATGGTGTATTTGTTGTCTATGATATTACAGATTCCTCATGTAAACTAGAAGGACGGATCGAAGATATTAAAACTGTCAGTATTATATAATAATCAAGTTAAATTTATAGTTAAATATATTTGACAAAGGATTAATTTTTTAGCAATTTTTATTATAAAATCTGTTGACAATACATTTAAAATTTTAATTTTAATGTAATATTTTACATTTTTTAATTTAAATTTTACAATTTACATAAGTAAATAAATAATATTTTTTTTTTTTTTCAGTTATCTGATCCAAATTCAGTGATAATTTTGATCGGTAGTAAATGCGATGATAGGACAAACAGAAAGATATCTATCAAAGAAGCACACAGAGTAATTATGTTATTATAATCAATATGACTTGAGAAATATTTCCTCCACTATTTTAATTTTTGTCAATGGTCTTAAATATTTTTTGAATTTCATCTTTCAATTTGATTTAAAAAATATTTCTTCAATTTCTCTAACGATTGTTAATGACCATACCTAAATGTTTTTATTCATTAGATAGCAGAAATGTATAGAATTCCGTTTCTTGAAGTGTCTTCCAAAACCAATGTAAACATAGACTGTTTATTCTATACAATGATTTCAAAAATATATGACCTCCAGAATCAGCTTACAGACATTAACAAAGAGGTAAATTGTTAAAGTAATACCTTATAGCTATGTTACAATAACATGCTTAGCACTGCTGATTAAGCATTTTAAAATACAAATTTAATTCAAATTACTGAAAGAATTTTGATTTTATGAGGCATAAGCTGGTATAAATATTAAATGTATTGATATTTAATAACAAGCTAAGCCATTGGCTATCAGGCATTAGTATATTTACCGTTGAATACATTTATCTAGTTAGTGCATATAAATGACAAAATGAAATCAAAGTTAAATTCTGATGTAAAACCAAATACAATACCAGTGCGGTGTCAAATAATGGATAAGGAATTACCCGATACCCCAAACATACTATCAGAATACAATGACAAAGAGGTACTAGTAATTTTATATTACCACATAATATAATTGTTATAAATTTAGGTTAAACTTGTATGACTATTAAATATATTAATTACAAGCTAAACTTGTCCTAAAGTTAATAAATGTTTACCTTCAAATAAAATGAAATACAATGTTTATGTTTTATTAAAGCACTACAAATTGATAAGAGTGCAACCTGATCAAAATACAATATTTAAGAAATATAAACTGATAATTGTTGGTCACTCAAATGTTGGAAAAAGTAGTATAATTCATCGTCTCGTCAAAGATGTTTATGAAGATACTTTAAAAACCACTATAGGTATGAGTATAGTATTAAAATTAAAAGAATATGTCTGATAATAAATATTTGTTAGATATTTAACCAATAAGTAATAATATTACACTTATACACTCTAGGTATCAACTTCCATGAAATATTTGTTAGATTTGAGAACGAAACCATCCAATTAAATATTTGGTATGTATTATTAATTTAGAATTCATATTCTATAACTGGGTACCTAGATTATCTATGATTATTTGTATAAATTATACTGCTAGCTTAGAACTTGAAATTTTAGTGTCAAAAATGCTCTTTCATGAAGTTATTTTAGTTAAAAAATGAATCAGTACTATTGTGTTTCTCATTGTTTTAGGGACACTGCCGGGACAGAAACATATCGCTCTTTAGCTCAATCATACTATAGAGGAGCCCATGGTATATTTATTGTGTATGATATTACAAATGCAAAATATTTAGTTGAACTAAACAATTGGAAAAAGGATGTTGAAGATGTAAGGAATTGTATAGTAATTAACTTAATTGATTGAGTTAATTTGGTTATTAATTTTTGTCATTTTTTATTAATTGAGGAGATAATACAAATGTTAGATTACCTAGTTCTTGAAATAAATAAAAAAAACTACTTTTTTTCAGTTTTCTGATTTAAATGCTGTGAAAATTTTGATTGGTAGTAAATGTGATGATACGTCAAATAGAAAAGTCTCAATCAAAGAAGGACAGGAAGTAATTTAATCAAATATAACTCACGTATCTATCCTATAAATAACTAACTGTTTTCAAAAATTGTATTCACATGTTACAAAAGAGTATTTCATCCTCTAATTTGACTTTAAACAAATATTTCCTCTACTCTTATTATTGTTGATGGTAATACAATTTTATTACTTTTTAGTTGGCAAAAGAGTATGGAATTTCATTCTTTGAAGTGTCTTCCAAAACCAATATAAATATAGACAAATTGTTGTATACAATGATTTCAAGAATACATGATAAACAAAAAGAGGTAAATTTAAAAAGTTTTTGTTATGTTTCATTAATGTTCTCAGTACTCAGTAGTATAATATTATGCCTTGCCTCATGAACAGTTACTAAACATTTAACAAATCAATAGTGAGCTAATGGTTCCTTAAATATGATTTATTGGCCCATGACCAGTCCATTAAATTGTTAAATTTTGCTTGCAACCTGGCCGCTGCATTAGTATATTATCTTTTTAATACATTTATCTAGTTATTGCATACAAATGACACAATGAAACCAAAGTTAGATTCTGATGTAAAACCAAAGACAATACCAGTGCAGTGTCCTAAAATGGAAAAGAAAATACCTGATGTCCCAAACATGGAGTTCGATGATAGTCAGGTACAATATTTTTATATTCAAACTTATAATCGTTATAAATCCAGGTGAAGCTTATATGAATATTAAATGTATTAATTACAAGCTTTACTTGTTCTGAAGGTAATAAATGCTTACCTTAAAATAAAATGAAACTACATTTTTACATTTTATTAATAGCACTACAATTTGGAAAGAGTAAAATCTGAAACGACAAGTAAGAAGTTTAAACTGATCATAGTGGGTTCCTCAAATGTTGGAAAAAGTGCTATGATAAATCGTTTCTGCAAAGGTGTATATGATGATACTGTTCCAACCCCAGGTATAATTGTACCACTTGGTACAAGTATAGTATTATAATTTAATTAATATAGATGATATTATAATATAGTAATTGTATTATTAGTTATTATCCATAATCAAAATATTTCTTAGGTATTTAACTAATACAGTTATTAATTATATATGTGTTTTTAGGTATGGACTTTAAAAAAATATATATTAGATTTGAGAACGAAATCATCGAATTAAATATTTGGTAAGTATTATTAATGCAGTACATAATATATGACACCCTTAATAACTAAATACATTACCTGGTTAGCTTAATACTTTAAATTTAGTATGAATGTATTTAGTTGTTTAAATTCAAAAATGAACCAGTATTATCTTGTTTCTTATTGTTTTAGGGATACAGGTGGGACAGAAAAGTATCGCTCTTTAGCTCCTTCATACTATAGAGGAGCCCATGGTATATTTATTGTGTATGATATTACAGATGCAAAATCTTTAGTTAAAGTAAATGATTGGAAAAAGGATGTCGAAGATGTAAGGAATTGTATAGTAATTAACTTCATTGATTTAAAGTTAATTTGGTTATTAATTTTTGTTATTTTTTATTAATTGAGGAGATAATACAAATGTTAGATTACCTAGTTCTTGAAATAAATAAAAAAAACTACTTTTTTTCAGTTTTCTGATTTCAATGCTGTGAAAATTTTGATTGGTAGTAAATGTGATGATACGTCAAATAGAAAAATCTCAATCAAAGAAGGACAGGAAGTAATTTTATCAAATATAACACATATATCTATCCTATAAATAACTAACTGTTTTCAAAAATTGTATTCACGTGTTACAAAAGAGTATTTCATCCTCTAATTTGACTTGAAACAAATATTTCCTCCACTCTAATTATTGTTGATGGTAATACAATTTTATTACTTTTTAGTTGGCAAAAAAGTGTGGAATTTCATTCTTTGAAGTGTCTTCCAAAACCAATATAAATTTAAACAAATTGTTGTATACAATGATTTCAAGAATATATGAACACCAATATATTGTACACCAAACCCCGTCAATATTATTACGCATCCCTCAGCCAAATTGGAACACGATAATATTGGTAACTACTAATTATCTATAGAGTTATTTTGTAAACATTGGCCTGTTGACATATGGCCGCACGACTTCAATATTCCTGTGGGAATGTATATGCAGTCCGCTTTATAGTTGTTTTATATGTCTATGGGGTAAAGTGGTATGGACAACTTATTGGCTCATAATTAATGTTAATATTAAATAACAGAACTAAAGATAACAGCAATCGTATATTATGCATATGGATGCGTCGCTTGTGCGGTGTGCTTTGGTGCTTCATGGGATACAGCATATTATTAACATGTGTAACTTCTACAATGTTCCGTCTATGAGTATAAGGTCTATGGGTTATTCTCATACTTTAGTATACTATAACCTCTAAACCTGAGAGGGGTACAGTCTATCACCAAGAATGGCAACTGGCATAATATTAGGGGAGTAAAAAGTTTTCCAAAATCTTAAAAAATTAAACATTTTAAGAATCAAATATGTATATAATAGTTAAAGAACTAATAGTTAAACATTAAACAGTACATCAGTAAAAAAAAAATATTTTGTTTTAATATTAATAAATATGAGATATCTTACCCTAATACAGTGCAAATGAATAGCAGTTTAAAAATCAAGAAATTCAAAAGTCTACAGTAATAAGATAAATTTAGTGTGTTAAATTAACTTGTAGAGCCTCTAAAATAGCAATAATTTAATTTTAAAATTAACAAAATCTATTATAAATTAATCAATGATGATATGATTTATATATGTTTAAAATGTAATTATTTATATTGCAGGGGGATCCCAGTTCAACCAAGAAACCAGTACAACAACATCCTGGAGGTTGTAGTTGTTAATCTGAGATACACAGAATAGTTTTAATAATTTTAAAATATCTTGTACAGTTATAAAAATATAAAATCTTTACAAATATGAGTTGATGCAGTGATTTGCTTTATACCTATCAAGTGCAGTGGCGCCAAACATGTACTTCAGATGGTTCAACTGAACTGCCTTGAAATTTGGACGGATGGGTTTGTTGTGGGTAATATAATTGGGTATACTTCCGAGTCATTCAGCTATAATTTTATTAAACACACAAATGTTATTAAATTATTTATAATATATAATAGCTTGAGCTTGTTTCACGGCCTTCTGAAGGGAGTGGAGAGGGGGGTTAATCAAACTATTTAAACTACCAGTTTTAATTTCATTCAAGTAAGGAACTGAACACTGTTCAATTATTTGAGGCCTGGTTTATAATTTACTCTAAAAAGTAGTCGTTATGAGTTAGTTTTAGTAATTTTTTTATTTATAAAAATATTCAAAAATTCATTCAAAAATTTCAATTTTGGTATTGATTTTATGTTTAATAAGGTACTTGGAATACTCTTTACCAAATTTCCTTATTACTATATAATTTTTTAGTCTTAAGCACTATAGCTTCATGGTTCTGTCCGACCTGTAATATCTAAAGTGTTGCATCTAAGAACTAAATTAACTGGTCCATTATATATCAACATATCACATACTTAAACGTGTTACCTACAACTGCACATTATTTTTAATATCAGTTTCATCTCATTGGCAGACAGGTGAGTTAACGAGAATGTAGAGTTTTTGAAAAAACTGGTGGATGGTCATGTTGATGCTTTCTCACTTCTTTCGTTAGTTTGTTTCAAAGTTCTTTCTCGTATTTCTAGATACCATGTTCTTGCTCACACTACCAAATATGGCATGAATAATCCTTTAGACCACATGATGTGGTTGGCCAACGAGAACAAAATGTATCAAAACTTATGAAATTATAATTAGGTGTTACTATATATTTATACGTAGGTACTATCTTATTATACTTGTATTATTACTGGAGTTATTATGTTATATAAACTTATTTGTGATATTCTTACCATCTAAAATTATAAAAAGGTGGCAAGTGGATACCACTCTGCTGCACAGACTCGCTGTAGGTGTCAAGTGGGTCATGTAGTAAGTGTGTTAATTTGAGTTCAATGATTTCATTTCTGTATTTCAACCAGGTATTATATATACCTATCATAATATGCTGACTAAGAACATGTAATAGTTTGTAAATAATATAAATGCATAAATATAAGAATATGTTTCAAAAAAGTGTACTAAAAACGATTCTGAGCGAAGGCGGTCGATCAGTCTATAATACTACTTAGTACTTAGTGATTAAGTATATTTGATAATATTATTGTGATTAAACTAATTTATTTTACTGATAAAAAAGCATTATAAGCATTAGTAATGCAGTAAATTAAATTCATTTTTGTCAAAAAAAATTACATTTGAAAAGTCATCGTGTGTATAAAATATAATAATATACTTTTCTAAGTTTCAAGTACCCACGAATAATATTTTTAATTTACGACAAAATAACATAAATCATTATTCTTATTACTTATTGTATTTTTTTTTTATCCAGATTGTAAATATTCTTAAAAAAAAAAAACATTATTCTTCGTTATTTAATATGTAATTTCGTCAAGATTTGAACATTAAAAAACTTAAATAAAAAACCATGATTATATATTTTTAGATTTTTTAATTACAGAAAAACCTACTTGCGTGAAACTATTTTTTAAATTTTCAATCCTTAGCTATAAAAATTTAAAATTTTAGAAATTTTAAACTTTAAAATTATTTGTAAATTTTGAATGATATGAATTTTGTCAAAATTTGAACTTTGAATGCTTAAAAAAAAATCGTGCTTATGTATTTTTTATATTTTTCAACTGCTATTGTGTCACAATATATCAAACATTTTGTAAAAAAAAAACAAAAAATTTAAATTTAAAATGTCCGCGAACAGCATAAAACGAGTCAAAATATTTCGAAAATTTTATCAAGTACCTACATGAATTAATTAAATAAGCATGTGGTGTTATTTCAAGTGTCTACAGTAATCTGTTTTTAAATTAAAACAAAATAAGAAAATCGCAACGTGAGAAATCAAGTTAATACCCATGTTGTAAAAATTTCACCTTCAAAAGCTCGTACAAATTTAAATTGACTTTCCTGTAGATTTTTTTTTTTGTTAGAGGTAGACAAACTTAAAAGAAATCTTATACTAAATTTTAAAATCTTATATGAAAAGAAAATGTTTATGAATTTCTAGGTAAAGTAAGTAGTAACTAACTATAGATTCACTTTCCTGCCAGAAAAGTTGGTATGGAAGAAAATCGAAGCTCTTTTACTGCCCCAAACAGTGATGACAGACACTAAAATAAAAAACACATCATTGAAAAAACAATTCATTCATCACTCCGCTCAGAATCTAAAAGTTAATCAGCCAAAGGTGAGTATAATACTCCCAATATTAAGTATTAATTAGTAAGTTCTCATTCATGTTATGATTACAATTATAAGTAAAGACCGGATTTAGCATATTATGCATATTCATATTTTTATAAGCTATTACATGAAGTAAATAGATTTTCATCAATCATAGTTAAACAAATAATGTTACAAATTTTTATTTTGCATATTTTTGCATATTTTGGGTACAAGTGCATATTTTCCATAAAAATGCATGTTTTTGCATATTACGTATATATTTAAATATTTTTATTTAATTTTATAACTGTATGTACCATTATTATACACAAATTTGTTCAAAACACAAAAATTGAAAATATTTTTAAAAATATAATAGGCAGATTGTATACTGATTTTCCCGTCGTATAGTTTTATCTTATCTAACATTATCAAGTTATCGACTATCGTTTATTTATACTACAGAACACAGACTGACAGACTAACGACTGTAGTTCGAAGTGTACATTCGGCAATAGTCAACGACGTCAACGTAGTTCTAAATAAACACATATTAATTTTATATAACATTGTTTGTGTTTTTAAATTACAATGCCAATAATGTCAGAATATAGAATAATGCCAATAATATCATGCCAAAATGGCCAGAGGGAGGTAATGACGAAAAAGTTTTGTTGATGTTATCCGATGCAGCCCCATATATGGTTAAGGCTGCCAAAAATTTAAAACCATTTTATTCCAATCTTATTCATGTGACTTGTGCTGCTCACGGGATTCATCGGATTGCAGAAAATATTATGGATATTTTTCATGAAATAAACGATTTAATTAACAACGGAAAAAAGATTTTTTTGAAAGCTCCTTATAGAATTCAATTATATCATGAAATGCTACCTAATAAACCATTACCGCCCCAACCTATAATAACACGATGGGGTGCTTGGTTAGAATCAGCAATATTTTATGCAGATAATTTCGAAAATTTTAAAAATGTTATACAAAGCCTACCAGAAGACGATGTAAAAAGCATTAAAAACTGTAAGCAAATTCTAACTAAATCAAATATAATTAACGATTTAACTTATATTAAAACAAATTTTTCGGTTATTGTTGAAAGTATTAAAAAGCTTGAGACTTCAGGTTTGCTACTCATAAATGCTTTAGAAATATTTGAACAAGTTACAAATGCTATCAATAATCTTTCAGAAAATGAAAATAGCGTATTAATTAAAAAAAAATGTTCCGACATTATTAAAAAAAACAAAGGCCTGCTAATTTTAAAAGAAATTTCTAAAATACACCAAGGTGAGAATGTTGACTTAAGTTCTTCTATCAAACACTTTTCCCCGGAAATGTTGTCAAGTTTTAAATATGCACCCATAACAAGTGTTGATGTGGAACGAAGTTTTTCTGCATACAAACATATTGTCACAAATCGCCGTCATAATTTAACTGAGATCAATATGGAACATATTATTGTTACTTATTGTTTTTCCAATAACAAATAAATTATATATTTTTTATCACAATCATAAATTCATAAAATATATTGTATATAATATTGTAGTTTATTATTTTTTTTTCATCATAAATGTTTTGATTTTATAAATTTTCCATAAATAAAAAGCTGTAATAGGTAATAAAAATTTATTTTGCATGTTTTGTGATATTTAAGTGCATATTTTCGTCATAAATGTTTTGATTTTATAATTTTACCATAAATAAAAAGCTGTAATAATCAAAAATTATTTTGCATGTTTTATGATTTTTAAGTGCATATTCAGAACTTTTTAAGTGCATATTTGCATGCATATTTTAACATTTTAAATGCATATAAATCCGGTCTTTAATTATAAGACGTCTAACTATTATTGGATATTTTACATTTTATTATACTGAACTAAAAAACTACACCAGTTTGCTGACAATAATTTAGCTCTAATTCATCAACCGCAAAAAAAAAGGTTGATGTTAATTGTAATTCTTATTTGGTAATGAATTATTTGTAATAATATTGTATAAAATAGTTTCAAATATCAATTCTATTTTAAAAAAAAAACATATATATAGAAAAAATGAAAAGGTAAAAAAATTGAGCATTCCATCTATACTAACACTAGTACCAGCTTACACTACAACGACTATCAGTGAACTGTAAGTACCATTGCAGCCTTGGTGCAATGGTTCGGTTTGGTGGAAAACGCTATTAGTTGAAAAAATATAAAGTAATTAATTAATTAAGGTTAAAATAATAATTACAATAATAATACTTATTTTGATGGTTGTATGTTAAAATTAAAATAATGAATTATGTTGGTCAATAATTTTGTAGGCATTTATCCCAAACATTTTTTAGGAGCTCCTCACTAGATGACTGATTTTAGTGTATTAAAATATAGTTGAAAGTAAAAAATATTTAGCTCTTTTAATTTAAATTTGTACCAATTATTTCAATTCAAAATATTAATGCATTTACTTAATTTTAGAGGACCATAGTAGTTAATAAACTAGAGAGCCAAAATTGATGATTTGACTATTGAAATTTTCAGAAAAAAAAGTTTTACCACTTACCAGAATCCATTAAAAAATACAATTGAAAATTACCATTTGAAAAAATAAAGTTGATTTTGCTGTTGGTACAACTGCATGCTCAAACATTTTGAAATTGTCATAAAAAAATTCTCGTTAAAAATAAAGAAACACGGCTTTTTTGTTTTTTTCTAAATCTCATATCATTGATCCATGATCGTTAAAAAAATCTTATGTGGCTATGTACAATGACGTAAGATACATCCGCTATATTTATAATTTATATTCTAGGCAGCGATTGATAACCTAACCTAACCTTGGAGGGAGAGGGTACCTCAGACCGTTGTCAGGGCCAACCAGGCAACAAGAAGCGAGGTTGTTTCCAGTCGTTACAATAGCCTGTATGATAAATATTTTTTGATTTACCACAAACTAACTAAAATTGTTTGGTAGATACCTATTTTCTTTTGGAATTATCAAATGTCGTGAAAAAATTTAATATTACTGGTTCTCAATAGTTACTTGATTGTCTTAATTTAATATTTATATAATACAGCGAAGCTTCCAATTAACAAACTTCTGTTTATCGTAATTTTCTGTTAAACGAATTATTGACCTTCATTGTTGTTAATCATGCGTAAATTCTATTTAACGAATTCCTCATAGTCTATATTACGAATTGGTATTGTTCCCCATGCGACTTCGTTATATATTACTTATATATGGAAGTTTCACTGTATTTAAAATACTAAAACAGGCTGCGCCATTTTTTGATGAAGAGCGGAATAGTGGAATTTCCATAATAATAATATATGAATGTTGAAATAATGAAATATAAATATTTAGGTAACTATAAATTTGAATTCAATAATGCCATATTTTAGTACAATAGTATATGCCGGATCTTACAGCGAGGCAGTCTTGCATTCGCTTGAAGAATTATTGTAAACGCCACTCATTGCCACAGTCGAAATCGTTTTGTTTCAGAAAAAGTCGTATTTAAATTAAAAAAATTGAAACTAATGCCATATTTCAAAATCTTTCAGCTTGTATGTTTTTAAGTTAATTCAAATGCCATAAAAAACATAAAACATTTATGTGTATAAAGTATAATAGATTCGTTTTAAACTTTCAATCGAATTTCATCAAAACTATATTTAGGTACCTATATTTTGAGATACATGTGGTCTCGTTCTAGACTTGCGAAATGTGTCTGTGTTATTTGTGTTTCATGTGTGTATGAAAGATTAGGTATATATTTTATACAAGTACACAACATATAAAATGTCAAAAGTCCATGTGTATATTTTATACACTTGAGACTTGAGTATATTTTGTATATATATTGTATGCCCGGCAGCTGCTATGCGTGTGTGGAAAATGCCTTGTTTTTGTTGAAGCGGTTAAGGCGGCTTAAGTAGAAATAATAAAATCAATAAAACGAGGCCTTCGGGATGCGAAGTAAAGGTCCGGGCGAAATATGTGTTTACCTCCTGTTCAGTATATATACGCGTAATTATACACAAGCGCACCCACACACCCACATACACCCACACATCTAAATTATATTTACAAGCGTATGTCTCGTAAACGCTGAGAACAAATTGCGCGTCGTTGACGTCTCGATGGGGCGTATATATGTACCTACTGCAACGCGTGCAATAGCGAGTAATAATACTTTCGAGTAGTCAGCCGCGGTACAGGCGGTACAGCCGCATATATTACCACGTTGTTACCGTGGTAGATGCATGTCTATACCGCATATACTATATGTATGGTATAATAATAAATAATAATACGAAAACGACGACAATGATGATGTGTACCGTTACCGCGGTCTCTTGCATACGCACGTTATATTAAATTGTACACATTTTGTTGTACATTATATACCTTTGTATTCATTTACTTGTGTCGTTCAGTCGTGGATATATATATACAGTATACTGCACTACGCTACTTCGCAGGTACCTACATTATTATATTATGTATTGATAAATGATAAACGATGTTTCTCCGCGAACAATAATAATAATATTCATGCCGGCAGTCGTCGAATTATATACATGTATAATCGAATAAGTAATCTACATGGTATGTAGGTATATTAGGCACCATTTTACGTGTATCCATATAGATATGACCTGCCTGACTGCCAATAGTGTGCCTATACGGCCATATATCTCTACAGAGGGTGATTGAGTGATTTCCGAGTGTGCTCGACCTCATTTTTTTTCAATAATGTAGTTATTCAAATCCTGATTTTTGGAATTTTTAAATACACCGATTGGGTATACCGTATTTTTGAATTCTTAAGATGTTTTGTACAACTATTAAAGGGTGTCCTATAGAGATACAAATTTCTGTTTTTCAAATGAGTAGAAAGGTAGGTACTCCCATTTTCCACTGTAAATTATTCAGTGGAAAATTTTTCTAAAAATGTATCAAAATTCAAACGAATAGTTTTTAAGTGTTTTGTGTACTAGCTAACTAGATCTATTATAATGGGTTTGGAACTTTGAGAGATATGGGGCTAAAGGTGATTTGAAAATCTTTGTATATCAATCAAAATTTAAAAGTGGTCCGAGTATAATAAATACTAGATCCAATTATATTACATCTAGTTTATATTTTTGTAAAACCATCTTAAGGACTATTAACCTTAGAATTTAGACCCTTGTATAAACATACTATGCCAAGTATAAACGTATATAAACCTCTGAGCAGAGTGTACACAATGCATAATGTATAGAGTGATTCACGGCTATTATTTTTTTCTTTAATAACGAAATTATACTGCAAAATCTGATTTTTGCAACTTTTAAAAAAAAGCCATATTTTACCTTTCTCCAATGGTACTACTCATTCGGCTCCCGTTTTTCAGTAGAATAATAAATGTACATTTTATTATATTTATGTAAGCTGTTTGCCGATTTATCATCGTATTACATAACTACATAAGTATAATATACCTACACACGATTCGATATAATATGTTATTTGATGTGCACTCGCCACTCGCACATACGCGAAACGCATTCTCACACTCGTGTGTAAAATATATGTATGCCGTTTATATTCAGTGGCGTATTTTCGGGGAATTGGTAATGGGACATTGCCCCTCTCCCTTCTTTAAGAATTTTGCTAGATGTTTTTTTTTACGTATTCGCGAGCGAATGTATATTATAAAGTAACAATAAATAAAGCAGCATTAGATAGAATAAAAAATGAATATTATACATTTATACTGTTTAAAAATAAAATTTAAAAAGTTGCAGGAGGGATGGGAGAGGGAGGAGCATTACATTTTTTTTAATCGTCCCTCCCCCCTCTCCCTTTTGGTCGAACTTCGGATAGGTTTTGCTATCGTCGTGCCGTAGTATATGTGTACACAACACCGTCGTCGTTGTTATTGTCCGCATATATACGTCACGGACGCGGCTGCAAAGCGCATGGACCACTCTATGTATAATAATATATATATATATATAATACGGTCGTGCCAGGCTGCTGCGTTCCCATGGCGACGGGACGATCGGCGGCGGCGGCGACGAGTACAACGACGACGGCGGCAGCGATGACGACGATGTGATCATTATATATTATTAGTCAACATGCCAACAGGCAAGTGACCGGACACTCGTATTCCCACCGCGATACAGACGAACCGCTCATATTATAATACGCTCGCTCGTATAACATATTAATATTATATTATTATTTTTATTATTATTATTATTACAGTATTCCTGCAGCAGTGTGTCATAAATCATCAAAATCGGTATTCGTTTCTGCCGTACTCGTTGTTTGGTTTCCGGAAAATTTTTTGAGAAATAATTTTGTAGTTATCTCTGTGTGTCCAGCGATTCGAAGACGGAACGCAGTCGCCCGTTCGATCTGCCACGACCGCGTCAGACGCTTCCAGTGTGCTATATCGTGTTGTGATATTGTTGTATTTAGGTCTCCGGTCTCTAAAACGATGTCCTCCTTGGCAGTATCCTCAGATTAGCAACCGGCCGTCCACAATTTACAGGTGAGTTTCTTTGTACGTTACTAATGCAATTAATAATACAGCTAAAAATATAACTTATACTTATACATAATAATATAGTTAATAGTTGTACTGTTATGGAAATAAGCTGCGAACAATTATACAACGTATAACATGTCTAATATCTCACATATTGGTATCGAAATTAAAATATTATGGTCTAGGTCTAGTGTTATTTCAACAGGTCATATAATCATATTTTACTATTTTAGTACATTGACATATTTTATTATGTAGGGGCACGCTCGACCAATAATTATTTTCAATTATTACATTATATAAGAATAGATTTATTTATAGATTCGTTTACACAATTAATCGATCGTTAGTTATTGTATCGCAGTGTATTAATATCATTTTCCGTGATTTTATTACGATAGCTGTTGATGATAAGCGAAAAAGAGTTTTCTAATATCTTATTTATTCTTCTCTGCAGTATTTTGAAGAACTGAAACTTTACTAAACTAACCCCTAGTCTCATACTAAATACAATTTAATAAATAATAAAATATAATGATAAGCCCGACAGATAATTATTATAGCTTCATTCAAGCTGTACGCGTGTAATATTTTCGAAAAGAGTAATAATTTATAGCCCGAAGGGTAAACATTTATTATGAGTCGTGACGCATTCAATTCATATATGTAGTGAAATTGCATACACAATGCGCCGTCTTAGGATTCCCCGTTAATGGTATTTATCAGATTTACATTTACAATACTTTTAATATATTTGATATTTCCATGCATATTGTATATATAATATAAATAATACCATTTAATAAATACATCTTTGTTACTTTTTATGCTAGTATATGTCAAGGGTATCATCAACAAAACAACATAAAACCATTATTACACTAAATAACAACAGTTCAATAATAATAATGAAACAAATTACAAATATGATTTATTCAAAAATACAACAATAAAACTACTTGATATTGCTCAGTTCATTTTAAATTAATACTCTTTCAAATATATACGGGAACATTATTATATTTTGTATTTCCTTAAAGTACTCAATGAAAATATTATCGGTATAATAATGTAAAGTATGTTCATATTTTTTAATCTTCAAAATATAGTTTTCATTTAAACACAGTTAATATTTATATACCTGCCTGTATCATCATATGATACATTTATTTTCATTCTTTAAAAAATCATGCTCATTGAACGTAAACCTATAATAGTATTATATACCTACTTATATAAAAATAAATTATATTTGTTATGAGTTTATGACTTATAAGTTATAATCAGTTGTGACCTATAAGTATAAAGATTAATACCACAAAACATTTATTATTTTTTGTATACAAATTATTTGGTGTTTGAACATTAAACAACCTGTTTAAATTAGCTTTAAATAAATTATCTGGGGATAGGTATATGAATATAATTTATATAATGCATTAAGATATGCGAGTACGTTTGTTGTTATTCTTTATTTAAATATCCATACTTTTGACATCCAGTGAAATAACTAATTTCATTCGTCAACATTCATATACAGATACACATAAGAGCATTTGATTTAATATAAATATGACCACGGTACTCTTTTTTTGAATTTGAATTTCAAGATTACATGACTAAAAACATTTTAACTAACTTAATTAAATTTCCTCAGAGTAGGTATATAATTCAAATTTAATTACGATTTTTCAAAGTTAATAATTAAACACCTGGCGTCCTGCGATATTACATTTCCTATAAATTACTAATATAGTTGTTTCAGAAAGTAAAAATTGATTAACTCAATGATTAATTTAAATACACAATGAAATTGGGAAGTAGGTATACATTATACCTGCTTATTTATAACTTGTTTAATCATATAACTAATGACCATATACAATAGAAAGTAGAAACCATCGTGATGATTATGGTATAAAGTATTATACATTGTCTAAAAAAGTAATATTGTACTTAAATTATTTATTTACCTTAAAAAATAACATTCTTATATTCTATAACAACAATAGTACACCTTAACACCTTTTAAAGGGATATGGCATAAATATTTTAATTCAAAATTTAAAAGCGAACATTTGTAAGTGATAAAAATGAGACGATGATGATCAGTGCCGTGGATAATATAATAACTTATTCATAATAACTTCGAATATTATTTGAGTTGTCATTAAAACCACTTTTAACATAATCACTTCGAAAATATACTCTAGTCCCAATGTTTCTGGTAGAGCGCACACGACTAGATAGCCCACCTTAATGTCATTTCGGTAGCATTATATACCGATAGACAATTATAATCTAAAATATAAAAGTGCATCAATTTCATAAGCGTCCTAAAAATTTCGTACTAACCGTGCTCTCCTACAAAACAGGCCGAATACCTTCATAATTTGTATTAATATATTATTACACTATATTTATTTTTAAAAATTTCATGAAACACGCTGTTAAGATTTAGGTTGTAAATAAACCGAGCTTCTATGCTTCAAAGCCATATGCTTATAATTCAATTTTGATACTGACAAATATAATTTATAAAAATTATAGATTTGAAATATTAGGATAGACATACATGCCTAATGACTACTATTAATCATTAATAAAATTTGATTATATATTTATATGTATACAAGAAAAAATTGGCATGTTAATATAAACGGTATAAACTTAAATGTCAAGTCAAGAATGGTTTTAAAAAAATGTATAAATATATCGCTTGCACTTGACATACTTAATATAATATATAGATTTTAATAAATAATATAAACTATGTGAGCATGGATGGCGTATCCTCTATCCTTTTTTTAAATTTTAGCACTGTTATAATATTATAATATTATAATACTCTGATGCCGAGTTGAATAAAAAATTAATTAGTTTAAAGGTAAACTAAAATTAAATGGACCAATTATGGTCCACTAAATCTTGTTTAAGATACCATATTAGCTCACTATTGATCATTTTAATGTTTAGTGATAGTTTGTGTAACCTGGCATAAATATTTTAGAATAAATGTTTAATTGTGTTTTGTTTAATTGTTTTCAATAGAATATCTTTTAATTAATATTTTTAAGTTAACTCTTAAGAATTCTACACGATTTGTAAACTAAAGATATATATGATACTACTATGTCAAATATATATATTTATTAATTGTTATTGTTTAATTTATTATAACAGGTAACTGGCGTAAAATGCAGGGATGGGGTGTATAACCCTGAAATTCTTGAATAAAACTACTTATATTATTATGCACATAGGTATAACATAAATAATAATAGAATTATATAAATATCTGACTATTTGATATTTTGAATTGTATACCTGATGTCTTCAGCCTTGTGTAGATGATATACATATATATATATATATATATATATATATCAATATATTTAATTTTTGGATTTATATTAATCGAAGTGGTTACAAAAAAAAAAGAATGAAAATATTGCTCACTTAATACTAAAAACCTTTAAGTTCAAAAATTAAGTTGGTACTATAATTTATTATTGAAATTAATTGATAAATAACAAGACAATCTTTTTATTGACATTTAAGTCGTGGTTGTATACATATTTTAAAGTTTATAATTTAGACCCGAATCTTGAATTATGTTTATTATATTTTATTATGTTTCATGGATAATCAAAGTGCAGAACTTATTGTAAATATCACATATTATATTACATCATCATATTTTAAAACTATCGAATAAGTAGTGGCCACTATAATCATTGTTCTAATTCAATTTCAACGGTGATCGTTTATTCGTTTCTGGGTACACTACGGAATACGGATGATGCCTGTTATAAAAACTAAATGTGCGTGCTGTGAAGCTTTACCCATAATGATTTCCTTCGCATACCATATACTTACATACCTATTATATAATATTTATATATTGTTTCAAACTGTATTGGATCCCTTTAACTTTCCTTTGCCCTTCGCCAAAAAACCATAAGTAATAATACCTCAAACACAGACCTATTTCCATTTTAAAAGATGCGATAATAACGAGCAATTAGTCAAATGTTTTGTAAACGACTGGTTCTCGGCCAACAACTTTGTGGCTATCATTACACCTACATTAAAACTGCCGGTTGCACGTTCTTGAAACAATTGTAATCGTATCAAAGTCTTCTTAGAGGAATATACACTTAGTGTTAATAAATGTGTATATGTATGTACTATTTCACTTCAATGATTTCGTTGACCTTCGCCTAACAAAAAGTTTCCGTCAAAAGCTGTTATAATATCATCATTCATCACCTCCGACGCTTTTATGCTGATATTTTGCGGTACTGTATGGCGGAAAACTTCAGCTTTCAACATAATTTTTTGTTTTTTATTTTAATTAATTTTAAATGGTTATATAATATATGGTTTATAATTTTTATTATGCTGAAATAACTGATATTACTTCTGTTTTTTTAGAAGCATTACCATATTCATATAATCATATAGTGTATAGTATATAGCATATAACATTAAAATTGATAAGACTATTTGATACAGCTTTTGAGATTATTTGAAATTTCATATAATATACTATAATAGGTAGTGTTATTCACTTGAGAATACGGCCGATGTCTGTATCGATCCAAAGTAATATACATATACATCAGATAAACAATGGTTTTCGACTAAACTATAAAGGTTTAATTTTGAGTTTCCTATTAATAGGATTTTCCTACTATCCTTAAGTGCTTAACAGCAGTTTGCTATTTATTTAATTAATCGAAGAAAGTTATTTATTTATGCATTGCAAGCCCTATTTCAGTAAAATGGTTAGTGTACAAGTAATTTATTTTGTTTATTATATATTTAATTAATAATATGTAATTCATACATGGGAATTCAAGAAACTTAATTTATATTTAACAAATTTTACATAAATATACTGATAAGAGAATGTAAATATATAATGTGATTCAAAATTTATTTTATTTTTTATTTTTTTATTTGATATTTACAATCTGTGTTTGACATCACAATAAGTAAATTAGATAATTTATGTACATGTTATATGTTAATATGAAGAGGGAGACCAACCAGTGATGAAACACAACGTGAATTTATTTTAGATTAACAAATCTCTGCAGTATTTTCTTTTGAGCCTATGGATGGGATTTATGCGTTGAGTAGATGAGATTTGTGATACTAACGGTTTAGTATGGGAAGGTAGTTTGGAGTAGAAGGATCTGTAATGTTTGGTGGCTAATTGGTCAACTGACTCGATTTTTAGATCAGAGTGTAGTGAAGAGTTGGAAGCAAACCAAGGAGCTTACGTTATCATACGGAGGGTAATGGACTGGAATGATTGTATCGTGCGAATTTGGGACGGCTTAGCACAGCCCCAAATTTGGATTGCATATGCCCATATTGGACGCAAGAGAGATTTATACATTATAAGTTTGGTGTGCACTGGTAGTTTTGACTTTAAAATCGGACGAAATAGGTGATGGCGGCTGTTGAGGGTTTTTCTTTTTTGTTTAAGGTGTGGGCCCCAGGTTAATCTTTTATTAATGGTAATTCCGAGATATTTGACATTTGGAGATGATGGAATTTGAGTACCTTGAAAGTGAACAGGTAGGGGTTATGTTCTTTTTAAAGTAAATGGTACATAAACAGATTTTTCTGGATTTATTTTTATTCACCACTTGGTTGCCCAGTTGTCGATAGAATCTAAGTGTGTTTGTAAACAATTGGATGCTTCGTCACGGTCATTATTAGCACAAAGTATTGCGGTGTCGTCTGCGTAAGTAGCCAAGGTGATGTTTGTTGTAGCTGGTAATTCAATATTAAAATTTAAAATATAATTGTATATAAGTTTAGGCAGGAAGGTTAAATTGAACTAATATGAGTGGCCCATTTGTACTCAGTAGTTAGTATAATATAAGTTGTATAATTTTTCATTTATGTTACACCAAATTGTTATTATGATATATGTCAGTACACTAATAGTATAATATAATATATTAATAATCACTACATAAAAAATAATATCATTATATCCGTAGAAGATTTGTATTTATTCAACAGAAATTAACTAAGTGTAATAAATTAATATATATCTCTGTACCTATAAATACCTATAGGCTTTTATTCCGTTTGATACTTGGTACTTGAATACTTACTACTTATGTAGTTATGTATCACTGAAGTATAATTGTATTATACACATAATACATATGGCACTTGAAACTAGTAATGTAAGATTTATTTAAGATTATTTACTTATGGTTAAATTAAATGTATATTTTATATATTTAATTTGAATCAATCAGTGATCAACCCCGCAGTGCCGTAACTGGATAAACATCTAGGGAGGCTCAAATTATTTATTCACCATAATCAAAAATCTTACTTACATAATCTTTTTTAAATACCTCATAGCGTACGACATATAGGCACATAATGCATTTAAGTTTATAAATAAATTAACTTACTACAGAACTTTATTAAAACAATTTTCAATTTTAATATTATGGGTAGATATTTTGATTTCTTTAAAAAGATTTTTATCGATTTGAGATTTCAATCGTGACCTAAATTTCTTTAAAAATGTAGACAAATTTAAAACTTAAACATATTTTTATTAATTTGTCACTTAATGTTTCAACCTGACCTCCTATATTTAGATCTTTAAAATTCGTAACACTATATAAACCGCATAAACTTTTCGTGGATCGTGGTCAAAACGGAAAACGCAGGATTTTCCCGGTGGTGAACCCAGAGTAGCAAAGCTGGATTATATAGGTTCGATGCCGGGTATGCTGTCCTGGAATAAATTTATTGCCAATCTAGGAGAAACGCTGCAATTTCGATAAAGCGTCTTAAGAATTGACATAATTTAAATCATCGTGGATACATTAATCTTTACCCGAATAATCACATTACCTATAAAAGAACAAAAATACATAATCAATTACAGTTTAAGGTATTTTCATTATTAAAAAAGCGAGTAAGTGGAAGTCACTCTGCTGTATATTAGGTGTGTAGAAGGTCGCTGTATTGGATGGTATTAAATTTGAATTCTATGATATCATATAATTGTATACCAAAAACGATTCCGAACGGAGACTGTAAATCAGTCTAGGATATTTTATATTGTTATTACTTCATACTACTGATAAGTTGAATTAATATTATTCCTAAATTATCAGTGATGCTGGAAAAATATTAAATATACTTATGTAAAATTGGGCTGTTTTGGAAGGTAAGGAGTCATGTGTTCGAATGCCGTATGTCCGAACTTCAAGTGTCCGAATCCGAAAGATTATCTGTTCGAAAGACTGTGTGTAAGAAAGGTCGTATGTTCGTAATAATTATCGATAAACTTTACTGATTTAAGTATTACAGGTATTCTCGATGTTTTTTTTTGTCTGTCGTCTATCAGTACGGCTTTATACATCATTACAAAAGTGTCGAACACAATTTCGTTTGAATGTTGTTTTTAAATAATATTTTATTCAATTTGTGTAAGTGATTTTTCTTTTTTAAATGGCAAGTTTAAAGACGTTTAAAAGTATACACGACAAGAAAATGTTACTTGTAAATAATTATGAATTCATGCTTGATAAGATACTACTGCGAATACGTGATAAAAATAATATATATTATTGGAAATGCACATAACGATGTGGACCAACATTTTGGACAATATTTGATCACGGTGAACATAAACAAGACGATTGTTTTATTATTAATGATCATTACCACGCACCAGATGCCGTTAAAATTCAACGCAAAATTTAAAAAAATGTGCTCAAGCTTCATAAGACTCATCAAATCAAATATATCTGGACGAAATTGCGAATTGCGATGTCATAATTTCATCTCAAGTAACTAAAAACGCACCTAAGCAAATCGTAAAAAGGCAGAGAAAGGGAAAGAACTAGAACCAATTTCACTAAATTTTATACCTCCTTCGGAACTTTAAAATACAATTTCAGGACAACCTTTCCTTTTGAAAAATGTAATCAAAGGAAATAATAAATTTATGATTTTCAAAACAGTTTAGGATTGTATATACTTGTGAGAATCATATTTTTGGCTTGCTGATGGAACATTCAAGGCTTGTCCTGGAATTTTTAAACAGATATTTACAATACGTGGGTCAATTTCACGAGGTATCAATAACATTTGTGTACCATTGCTATACCCTATACGGCTGATGACCAACCAAACTGAAGATGATTATAAAACAGTGCTAAATGTGTTTACTAATTTTGCGATTGAAAATAATATGAATTTCGAAAATAATAATGAACTTGAAATAATAACGGACTTTGAAAAAGCTTCAGTCGACGCGATCAATGTCGTCTTTTCATTTGTAACGCATTCTGATTGTTTTTTTCATTTTTGTCAAAATATCTGGCACCATATTCAAAAAGAGGGCTATCTACAAAGTACATGGAAGACCCAATTTAATTTGATTTATCGGCATTTGCCGGCTTTTTATTTTCCCCCAGTAAACAGAGTACGTATTAAAAAAAAAATACACAACACTTTTTTTTTAGGTAATCGAAGGTTGGGAAATTGTGAAATTATTATTTAGTGACAACTAAAGAGAACAATCACTTTTAGAATATTTTGGAAATACCTACATTAATGGTAAACCAGCTATGAGACTACGCGGACGTATTAAACCTCTTCAAGAGTTGATGAAAATCTGCCAAGAACAGCAAATATTACTGAATCATAGCACGGTCGACTTAATAGGTAGAAACACTGTATCAATAGCCATAACATAATTTGTTGCAAAGTGAACGTTATAACGGGGTTATAATATGTAAAAAATGTTTATAGATTAGTATCCAAACAACCAGGAGTTTACAAATTGATGAGAGAGTTCTAAAAAATTCAGAATGAAACTGAAAACTCTATAGATCGAATTGTTCAAGGCGGAACAAGTAAAAAAAAAAACATGCAAAGAAGAACGGGAACAACGAATTCAAAATTTAGTTCTAAGACTAAAAAATTCAGAAATAAATAATAAATAAATATATTTATTGAGTTTTTACGAGGACTATCATACAATTTAAGTTTTTAGTTTTTTTTTTTAATTTAACATTTACATTTATTAATGACTTATTTATTTTACGACTTTTTATATTTTTAAATTTAACTTTTTACACAGACCATCGAATCAACGAATAATAAATATTATGGTAAAATTCATGTTGTTTTCGTTTATCGATAATTTTGAACACACGACCTTTTCATACAAAACGTCTTTCGAACAAACAATCTTTCGTACACTTGAAGTTCAGACATACGGCATTCAAACACATGAAACACTACCGTTTTGGAACCGAATTACAACAAAATGATAAACGTTATTCGTTGTGTGAATATGTAATATTGTCCAAATTTGAACTTAAAATGTCTATAAAAAATAACTGTATTTAAATATTTTTTAGATTTTTTATTAGTTACGGAAAAAACTTCTTAAGTAGAACTATGTTTAAAATGTTCAATCTTAAGCTATAAAAGTCGAACATTATATGAATTTTTAACTACAAAATCATTTTCAATTTGATAAATATTGTCAACATTTCAACTTTAAATGCTTATAAAAAAAATCATGCCAATGTATTTTTAATGTTTTGCAATTGCTATTGTAACAATATATCAAGAGTTGTGTATTAAATTTTCAAATCTTAGATATAAAAATAAAAATTAGTATGAATTTCTAACTTAAAATAATTTACTTTTTTTTTTTTTTTATTAAATAAAAGTGTATTTACAATCTATACATACAGTGTATAATAAGTAAGTGTGGTGACTTAAAGAATATAACAATTCAAAGAGAAGGAAGGCTCCCAGCAGTGCCACCTGACAAGAAATAAAATAATTTACTTAAAGTAATTTTCTTGATTTTTACGAATTTTGTCAAAATTCTAAATTCAAACACTCATAAAAAATTATTGTGGATTTAAGCTCGACTTTTTATTTAATTTCCACTAGAAAGAACTTACGAGAAACCTTGTATTACATTTACAAGTTTTTTGACCGAGCGAAAATTTTTTTATCGACTTTAGTTTACAAAACCTAAATTATAATCGAAAATTTCATATGCCTATTATAGTTCAATACAAGTCAAAATATTTTGAAAATTGTATGGTGTAAAGAAAAAGCTAACAAAAATATTCAGTGAAAATGTCATGTATCTGGTCATTTTTTTAGAGTTACACTAAAAAGTAAAAACCAAAATTGATTTTTTTGAAAACTTGTTTTGCGTACAAATTCCCTTTTTTCTTAATTTTTTGTTTGTTTTTCCTGTTGCTTTTGAAAACTATTTGGAATTTTAAATTTTAAAATCTTTTAAGCACCAACTAGAGTCACTTTCCGACCAGAAAAGTTGCTGTTGAAGAAAATCGAAGTAATTTTACTGCAAAAACCCATGATGACAGACACAAAAAAAAAAATAATAAACAGATATAATTTGATATGACACACTATTACAATTTAATTTAAATGTACTAAAATATGATTATATAACCTGTTAAAATAACACTAAACCATAATATTTTATTTTCGATAACAATATGTGAGACATTAGACCGTTATACGTTGTATAAAGGTAGCTTATTTCCATAACAGTATAACTATTAACTATATTGTTTATAAGTGATATATTATATTATTATGTATTGATGGAGTATGAATTATGCGGGTACAAATAACAAAGATAAAGATACTTTAACAAAATAAATTTACATATCGTATTCGATTAAATAAATAATATATCAGTTATCTTGTTTAGTTTATAAAATAGCCGATATGTTTCTTCATCGCCATTTCCGCCTTAAGTATATAAACTAATAAGCTGTAGGCTAGGTATAGACGTAGTATTTAGTAATAGTACATACTTGATACTACATAGTAATTAGTAGGTACAATATTAAATAAACAATACTATACAATTCAATAGAATATTTTAAATAATAATAATTATTTTTTTTAATTTCTGTATAATGTATGATACTAAATTATCAACTGTTGATATATATCGATTAAAGGAATTGTATACAACATTAGTTTAGAACTGGATACAAATAGTTTGTAAAATATGGAAAATGAATTCTATATTTACATGATACATGTAATATGCATGGACAATAATATTTAATTTATAAAATACATTATGTACATGTATTTAGAATTTACCACTATTATCAAGTCTTCATCTGCTGTTTGTTGATCTCCAACCTCTAGTTCGTGTATTTTTGAAATCATTGTATACAATAATTTGTCTATATTCACATTGGTTTTGGAAGACGTTTCAAAAAATAGAGTTCCAAACAGTTCTGCTATCTAAAAACATTGAAAGTTGTCAAAATATATTAAAATAGTGGTGGAAATTATCTTCATTAATCGATGAATAAATTATTTGATGGATATTAGTGTTGTATTTAATATAATTACTTTCTGCCCTTCTTTGATTGAGATTGCTCTGTTTGATTTATCGTCACATTTATTACCAATTAAAATTTTTACTGCATTTAAATCGGAAAACTGAAAAAATATATCATTTATTTATTTATGTAAAATACTGATTTAAAATTTGTATTATCTCCACAATTAATGACAACAATGAATAACAAATTAAATCAAAGAACAATCAACTTAACTATTACACAATAACTTACATTTTCAATATCTTTTATCCAATCATCTAGTTTAAATGAAGAATTTAAATCTGTAATATCATATACAATAAATACACCCTGAGCTCCTCTATAGTATGAATGAGCTAAAGAGCGATACCTTTCTGTCCCAGCAGTGTCCCTAAAACAACGAGAAACACAATAGTACTGATTCATTTTTTAATTAAAATAACTCCACGAAAGAGCATTTATGACACTAAAATTTCAAGTTCTAAGCTAGCAGTATAATTTAAACAATATATAATCTAGGTGCCCAGTTATAGAATATAAATTCTAAATTGATAATACTTACCAAATATTTAGTTCGATGGTTTCGTTCTCAAATCTAACAAATATTTTATGGAAGTCGATACCTAAAGTGTATAAGTGTAATGCATAACATTATTCCTTATTGGTTAAATATCTAACAAATATTTATTATCAGACATATTATTTTAATTTTAATACTATACTCATACATATAGTGGTTTTTAAAGTATCTTTGTAAACATCTTTGACAAGACGATGAATTATACTACTTTTCCCAACATTTGAGTGACCAACAATTATCAGTTTATACTTCTTATATATTGTATTCTGATCAGGTTGCACTCTTATCAATTTGTAGTGCTTTAATAAAACATAAACATTTTATTTTACTTTAAGGTACTTAATCATGCATACACTTCAAAACAAGTTAAGAATTTTAGATTGCAGTTAATACCAGGATAACCAGAATTTCTGAAATTTATTAATGGTATTTCTTTGCATTGGTGAATATACTGGTGGAGGTTCTTGGGGGACATAATGCCATTAATTCAATTGCTTATACTTAGCACTAATATTACTAAGATAATATGACTTTAGAAATTATATATTATGTATTATAATATAAGGGTAATATAAAAAAATTAGGTAATTTGTGCCTATTTTTGTATTATTAGTGTGCTTCAACTGTATGTTAGGGACCGAGGTAATTCCATTTCCTTTGTAGGACTCCACAATGGTATCGTATTTGGTATGTGTATGAGTTTATGAAATTTATGTGTTCTACTAAGTTTAAAAATGTCTATTTATGATTGACCTGCATGGCATAAGCTAATAACCTGGACCCTGGTATACCATTTCTGTTACTTTATGAAATTGTACTCCAGAGTTTCAGCATTAATCAATGCACTAAAAAATATATTATACTACTGAACATATTTTTGTAACATAACATTAACTTTTAAAATTTACCTCTTTTTTAATACAGTCAGAAATCATTGTATACAGCAATTTGTCTATGTTTATATTGCTTTTAGAAGACACTTCAAAAAATGGAATTCCATACACTTCTGCTATCTATAAAGTCAAAACATTTATTATCATCAACAGTGTTGGGAGTTTATAGCTCTTAAAATCGCATAAATATGTGCCATAATATTACCTTAAATATCACAAAATATGAAGAAAAAAACGAAAGTTTAATAATTTATAATTTATAAATCACTTACAAATTATTGTTGATTTAAGTTTTGAAACATTTATAGTCACTCTGAGTACAGGTACGTAAACGAGACGATTGTCTAAAATTAATAGAGTATACAGCGATTCAACACTCGTTAAATCATCCCTTGGAAGTAGAGATGATAACTATTGTAAAATGGACAAAAAACCCCAACTAAGCCAATAAATAACAAAAGTTACATATTTGAACCAAATAATACAAAATATGAACGACTCATAGCTCGCGTAGTATCAGCGCTTCCACGTAGTTGGTATTTACTTAATTCATATACAGTGGACGCCGCTTATAATACTCACATTGGGACCAGCACAAAGTGAGTCTTATAACAGAATGAATCTTATAGGCGAAGTGGGAAAAAAAAATTAATTACATATTTATGAATTTTATTTTATTACATATTTTTCTTTAATTTTAATACTCTAATACATATTACATATGACATACTTATTATTGAATAAATTAAAAAAATTCTGATAAAAAAATTAAAAACATGTAAAAAATGATTATATGCATTAATAAAAAATTATAAAAAATGCATGTTTAATGTACCTATTTATTATTTATGAAAAAAAATTGTGATTTTGTTTTTTTTTTTGTTATAAACTAATATTCCGGAAATATATTGGAAAATGTGAAAGACGATATAATTTGTTGTACATACACACATAATAAAGCAAAAAACATTAATTTATTTCTAAATTTTGACCAAAAATGTTTATTTTTTACCATTTTTTTTTTTTTACAAAATTTGCGTCTTATAACCGAAATTTTTATAACGTATTTGGATACGTCCGGACCGTTTCAGACAATTTTAAGTCTAATAAGCGACTGAACCTTATATCCGTGGCGTCCACTGTATTTACTTTAACAATTCGATTGAAAATAATTTAATAACACATTTACTAAAATATGGTTTTATAAAAAAAATAGGTGTTGCTCAAATAATTTTAGGTCACCTACCCCTCATTATACTGTTATACCGACCTATAAAATGTCCTATTTTTCTTCTATCAATACACACCCACCCACAAATATTTAAGGTGTTGCCTGAGCAACACTTGGACCTTATGTTACACACCACAGCTATCATGAAACACATTTTAGCTTATTCGCTATAACTTATGGATCTTATAAGAAATATGCAAATGTTATAAAATCCCCCAACCCTGTTCATCAACAATAATTAGAGTGGAAAAATATTTTTTTAACCAAATTGAAGGATGAAATTGTCTTTTAACAACTAATGAATTAATTATTTGAAAATAGGTAGTTATTTATATGATAGATATTTAATGTGTAATATTCAATATAATTACTTCTTGTCCTTCTTTGATTGATATCTCTCTGTTTATTTTATCATCACATTTGTTACCAATCAAAATTTTCACAATATCTACATCAGAAAACTGAAAAAAAATAATTATGATTTTTATTTTATTCATATAAAGTACTGATTTAAATATGTGTACTATCTTGTCAATCACAGTAGGAGAGGTGAAAAATGAGCCTCGACCATCCTGCACTCTTTAGGTTGATTTTCTTGTTTTAATGGGTTCTAGTGGTCCTACGTTTGGAAGAAATGTTAACTGTTAGAGCTCATATTCAATACAATAAGTGGTAATTATAGCACTATTTTAAATAGAAAACAGCTGGAAAACAGCCACTTGATACTTGGCAGTCACAGCTCACTTTTTGCCTCTTACTATAATGACAAAAATTAATAATAAATTAAACTTCATTATTATACAATTACTGACTTTTTCAATATCTTTTATCCACCCATCTAGTTTATACAAAGACTTTAAATCTGTTATATCATAGACTATAAACACACCATGAGCTCCTCCATAATATGATTGAGCTAAAGAGCGATGCTTTTCTGTCCCACTCGTGTCCCTAAAACAATAAGAAACATGACAGTACTGGCTCAATTTTAAATTATAAACACGGTGAGAGTTTTAATACTGAATGTAAAAGTATTAAATTAACAGTGTACTTAATAGGTATATGATATATTATGCCTGGGTGCCATATTTTAGGATATATTATACACTAAATTAATAATCTTTACCAAATATTTAAGAGGATGGTTTCGTTTTCAAATCTGACAAATATTTCTTGAAAGTCCATACCTAAGTGTAATAACATATTACATTACATGTCTAACAGTAATAGTTATTAATTATTAGTTAAATACCTTAACCAATATTTAAATTATATGTTAGTAAACAATTTTTATATATCTTACATATACATATAGCTATAATACTATACTTGTATAGACAGGTATACCTGCGGTTGGTGCAGTATCTTGGTATACACTACTGCAGAAATGATTTATTATAGTACTTTTTCCAACATTTGAGTGACCCACTATGATCAGTTTAAACTTCTTATTGGTCGTTTCAGGTTGTACTCTTGTCAACTTGTAGTGCTTTTAATAAAACATAAGAATTTTATTTTACTTTAAGTTGATCATTTATTAATTTCAGAACAAATTTAGCTTGTAATTAATACATTTATATATTCATGCCAGCTGAACCTGAATTTATCATTATCATATGTGTAAATAATAAAAATATTGGTACCTCTCTGTCATTGCACTCTGACTGTATGTCTGGGGTATCAGGGAATTCCTTTTCCATTATAGCAGATGCACAGTTATTGTATTTGGTTTTACTTCAGAATCCAACTTGGGTTTAATTATGAAATGTATATGTTCTAACTAGATTGACAAAATTACATTTTTGATTGACTTGCATATAGCTGATAACTGGATATTGTCTTTCTATTCCTATTTTCTATAAATTACTGTACTTCACAGTTCACAGTTTTAGCATTAATTTAATTCATCAATGTGCCTATTTAAATATAAATTGATTAAATTAGGTCCTCAATACTAATATAAGGCATTAAGGCGTTTACTTATCTGTCTTATCTCTTTTTTAATGTCTATAATGAGTTGTAGGCTGGACGGTACTGGGTGTCATTGTGCAATTATTTTCATGCTTGAAATCATACTATCAATTATCATACAACAATATTGAAGTAGGTACCTATATTAATTATTAAGATATATTTAATCGCTGTTCCATGTATTATCTCTCCACAAATACTACAAGAAATACAGTTTTTTTTTAATACTATATTGTTCTATGGAATAATATACGTCACAATCACGCTCTGCTAACATACTAAAAATGTATAATAATATTTTATACTAAATAGTAAATTGTGATTTGTGACAATGTCACTCTATAGTCTATAATAATATATAGTCTATATAGCGGCGGCTCGTGAGGTTCATTGAAGGCGGGGCACAAATATTTCCCTCATTTTCTACTATCACAACTTTGAACTTACCACCAATTCCTGTTGATTTTTTAAATAAAATTGTATACAAAAACATTTTAATATACGTCTTGCTCAACAAATAATTATAAAAAGAAAATTATGGTTTAAAAAAAAATAATACATTTAATTATATTGTGCCCGCCGCCCAAATAATGACCACATGATATATTATGTACGTATTGTACGGAACTATTTGATAACATTTTTTTTCCGATAATATTTTTCAATAATATATCGACTTTATTATGATGGAATAACCACATCCGACAAAAACCAAGTGGTTGCCTATAACATAGAGCATTATAACATGACAAAATAAATTTATTTTGTCATGCATTATAGAAGCGACACTCTCGGTCGGCTAACGTTGATGAGTCTAGAAAATTGTACGGCCTTGAAATGATTCGTGACTTTTTGTTTTACCGCCAAGCTTACTACATTGTACATATTTTGTTTTTTTTTAAATGTTGTACTACAGTAGTCGCCGCTTATTGGACTCACGGTTTATTGACTCATTCGCCTATTAGACTCAAAACGGCTGGTCCCAGTTCGCACATATACACGTATACACAGCAAAATTCGACTCATACACCGGTTAATGGGGTCATTTGAAAATTAGATAAATAAAAAAAATATGTAAATACATACATTGAACAAATGTGTTATAAATAAGTCGGTACCGGTATTTTGCTTTTATAAGATAAGTTATACAAATAAATATAAATAAAATAGATAAAATAAATTACTTTTTCAAGATAAACCAAGCAGTCGTCAATGTCAATTAGTATGACAGGTAGTGAATGAATAGACGTCGTCGTGTTCAGTGTGTTGTCTGCGTTTAAAAAATACTATGTAAAAATTCTTATTTTTCGTGTTACAATGAACAAACGACGTGATTTGAGTGTGGAAGAAAAATTAGATGTCCTTAAAAAATATGACGAGCATCCGAAAATGAGCCAGCGAAAAGCAGCATGTAAGTTAAACGTGTCTCAAAGTTTACTAGATACGAGGCTGAAAAGTCAACAGGAAACCGAAAATGCATCATTAGAAAATGTGAATTCAAACCGTAAAAGAAAAAGGGTCGGTAAAGAAGAAGACGTTGAAGAAACTTTGAAACAATGGTTCACAAAAGTCAGAGAAAAAGATGGCCGAGTTATAGGACCACTGTTGCGCCCAAAAGCCGAAGATCTCGCGATCTCAATACATATTTTTAAGTAAATAGGTACGTTTTAAATTTTTTTGAGTCATTCGCCTTATTGACTCATTCGGTTAATCGACTCAAATTGTCGGGTTCCAAAGTGAGTCCAATAAGCGGGGACTACTGTATATGAAATATGATGATAAAAAATATGACGGATCACGGGTAGTTTATTTTTTAAGATATTTATTCAATAATATTGGAAGTAGTTTTTTTTTAGATATTAATTTATTAGTGTATGTATACTTCTTATCTAATAAAGGTATTAAACAATGAATTACCTACCTCCTATAAGACAAGCTTGTGTTAAAGCATAGAACATTAATGTTCGATGGTTGAAAGTAGAGAATTACAATTTACATAATTAGAAAATATACAGACTACTGACTAGATAATGAAATAGTATAACAGCAAATTTTAATATAATATAACTAGTTAATAACAGTACATTTTACATTAATTTGTTTACAGATCATGTTCTTATACAAAATGAATAACCTCATTATCAAATAACAAAATATATGCATAACAATATTTATAAATTACATACAATTTGCAATTTTCTATTTTTTGTGCTAGGTATTTGCAAGTTTTTCTTAATTTATTTATGGTTTTTTTTCCCTGAATATGGCTTTCTATAAATATGTTTATATATGCATGGTAGTATCATAAAATAATATAGGTTCCTAGTTATTTTAATATTATTATTATATAGTTATATATCATACATGGATATTTATTCTAAGGTAGTATATTGTGATATAATATTTAGTGACCTTTTTTTAAATATTGGCGGGTTGGTCTCGAGCATGGAGAATGAAGATTTCTTCATTGTCAGCCTGCTGGTCTCGAGCGGTCCGTTTCGACGATAAAAGCGTTCCTAACATCATGCCTTACCACAATTTAAGATTTATATATCCACTTTGCTTACAACATCAACCAGACCGCCGCGAAATAAAAAAAATGAAATTGGAGGGGCGAGTGTCGCTTCTATAATGTTCTATGTATATTTCTATGGAGAATTCTTATAATGCACGACGCACGTGCTATTATAATTTTGTAATATATATACATATTATGTATATTATATTAATCACAATGTTGTCAATTCTCAGATTATATTGTTCCGTGATATTGTATAATTCGGTATGAAAACGTATGATTTTAAATTAAAATATAAAATTCAAGTATTTTACATTTTAGATATTTCCTTCTTTTTGTAATAATTTTCGGTTAATCGTCAGTAAATACTATAGTTAGCAGTAGTACTCTTGTAATCTTGTCGCTTAGTTACTACTTTTTAAATTAAAATGATTTCTTTGTTGTGATTTGTGACATGTGAGTATAATTGTGAAAATACTAGGTACTGGCCATTATATTATATAGTATGCATTATTTGCGTTGAGTTTAAATTCAGGTTCATATAAAATTAATAAAAGTAAATAATATTTTATCATATAAATAATATAGGTATCAGGGTTGACGAAGCATAACGCTAATGTTTTTGGTTAAAATATTTGTGATTTCTTCAGCTTATTATTTAGCATAAGTGGTGTTTATTACTACCCAAGTTTGTAGTCATATTTATTTTGCCTTAGATTTTTTACTACTATGATAAGTTTAACACATAATTATGCGATATAGATGTGCCTGTAATGATTTCTATATATTTGACTGATGGTTATAAGTTTTAGTTATCATATCATATATTTTATTTACATACTTTTCTACATTCTACAGCTATTTCAATGAATCATTACAATTGCAGATTTAGATATTCTGTTGTCCTCGCCATTGTGGTATTTTTATAAAGCTTTCTAAGATCTGTGGGTACTTAAAAAATCTATTTTTTATAATTGTACCAGAAATATCCATCCCAACTAATGTTAGAAAAATATAATGACTGGTCTAAATTGATTAGTGAATTGTAACAACGTACATTTTACTGACGTTAGTTAGCACTCATTGCAGTCATTAAATACTATTTTTAATATGTTATACACTTATACAGGATAATATTAATTGTAATGTCATTTGTTATTATACAATTTTAATGAATATTTTTAAAAATAAAATCAACGGGTTCATAGCTTAGTCTAAACAGTTTTAAATAATAACATACGTAATGACCAAGAGTTTCAAGTCCCAACAAATAACATTTTTTACAATACTACTAAATAAATAAAAATTTTTTGGTTAAAATTACATTTTGTCAAAATTTGTACTTCACATACCTATCTCTTAATACAAAAATTGTGCATAATAGGTATACATCTTTTTTTAATCGTGACCTGAATGACCTATTGTATTAAATGTTCAAATTTTTTGCCCAAGCATGAACATTTTTATCAATACTTAAAAAAAATTTCAAATGTCTACAAAATACAAATAGCTTAAAATGTTTGAAAATATCATTGATTATTATAGTAGAAGTGGAGCGCTTCTTGGAATAACTTTTTGTGAATGACAACAAAATAACAAAAATCATTATTTTTGGATGTGAATATCCAATTCCTGTGTCGGTCGACCTACTGTGCACACATTTGCTCGTGCTGTTAATTATTTCAAATATGAGTAAATACTCATTTAAATTTAATGATTTTGAGTGATAGGTACTCCTATATATTCTAGAAGCTTAGCCTAAAACTTCTGTGAGTATTACTGCCTTCAGGACATTTTGCCTTCAACCGTTCTCAGAAAACAATGAAATGAATAAAAAAATTCAACAAAAACCAGTTACACGAACAATATTTTTAATGAACCAGTAATACACCACTCCTCTCCAATCAGAACTCGACGCACTTTAAACAAAAAGCAGTCAAAGTATTTTTATAGTACCGCTAATTAAAATTATAAATCAAAACACCATACCTACAGGCTACAACTACCTAATTAGGAAAGCCCTATTAATGTATAAAAAATATCTTCGATTTCAACTGGACCCAGGTCGTTTCGCTTGAATCACACATTTAACAACTAAATTTGGTCAGATTATCACTATTATCTTAACTTAATCACAGAATTATTACGATATAGTAGGTAATCAAAACCATTTCTTGTAGGCTGTAGCACTGTCTTGTAGTTGTCATTTGAATAGCATGTTGTATATTTGATAGGGCGTATCATTCACATGTTCCTGCGCGTACGGAAATGTATGTACTTGATTACGAATTTTACGGATTACACACACTAACATTCATTCAATTCTCACACAGTAACACAGCTCAAATATAATTGCTATATGAAATGCCTAAATCTTACTCCTTAAAACGCGTCAAGTTCCAGCCCTCTTAAATGCAAAATACTAAATTGCTAAGAGTTTTGCGAAAAAAAATTAATTAAATAGAACCAACTGATGAATAATTCACTTGCTAAAATCTTACCGGGCTACTGAAGCTCAACAGTACCTCACCAAATGTTTATAGAGCAGTTATTATCAAGTAAATTCTTAAAATAATCAAAAGTTGAATTTTTGCCAACCTAATAAAATAAAATAAACTGTATCGAATTGTTTTCAAAAAATTACATCCTCCATCACGCAACTCGACTGTGATATTGAAGAGGGACTAAAATAAAGAAGAAAAATATTTCTTAGCTAGAATTATTAATCATTATAAACGCCTGTTATAGAACATCCAAGACATCCCTATCTCTATTTTTTGTCGATTTGAAACCTGTACTACACAACAAAAATGTATTCGAACTTAAATATTTATGCCACACTGAAATTGAAATACAAGCACCGAAGTGTCCACGAATCAAAAAACAGACCTGTTTAATCTTTAAACTGCCAATACTGGCCAAATCAGAACATAATATTACACTGATTAACAACCACCAAAATGACTGCAACACCTGCGTTAAAAGTCGTGATTTCCCCCCGTCAAAGTGTGCATTATGCAATTAAAATCACCCCACCAGGTGCCATAAACGGTGGATTTAAATTTTCAAAAATCTACTCAGCAACTCCAAAAACAACAACCACTCGTTGCCCCTAACATTAAAAAAATTTTAAAATTTGAATATTTTAAATGGTTCAAAAACAGCTTAAATATTTTGAAATTATTTTGACATGTCTGGAAAATTAAAATATAAATATTTGTAGACAATTTTCGTCTATACGGTTATTAACTTAAAAAGGAAAAAAATTGATTTTTTCTAAACAAACATGTTCTGTCCTAATTTTCGTTTATTTTTTAATTAATGTTAATGTTATTGAAATGTAATACAAGATTTCTCATACGTCTGTTCTCAACCTTTATCAAAAAAAAGAAATGTCTACCAAAAAATCAAATTAAAATTTGAGCTTTTGAAGTTTAAATTTTTACAACATTGGATATTCACTTGATTTCTCATGGAGTGATTTTTTTATTTTGCTGTAATTCAAAAACGAATAACTGTAGATTCATGAGATTTTCACTGAATGTTTATATTAGCGTTTTCTATACATTTCTTTTAAATATTTCGACTCGTTTTAAGCTGTTTATGGACATTTTTATTTTTCAATTATTTTAATTTTATTTTTTTATAAATGTCGATAAAATGTTTTTTGTTGGGTCAAAAATCTTGAAATATAAACTTTTATAGTTAAGGATTGAAAATTTAAGACAAGGTTCCACGTAAGTAGGCAAGTATTTGAGGGTAAGAGGCGGGGGAAATCGCCCCCACCACCAAAGATCATATTATAGTTTATATTATAAGATTATAAATATCATTTAATCTACTATTTAAATAAATTTGTATGGTTTTAAGTTCAAAAATTGTACAGTACCGTTTATGCGTATTCCTTACACCTAGGGTAGAGGACTTGTAGCGTTCGCATATTTGTTTTACACAGTAATAAAAATAGCAGAGTAAGAAACAAATATGTCTTATGCTAAGACAAAGCTAGTTTTATAATTTTAATCTGCATATAAATGCTTATATTAAGGTTTTTTTGCTTTTAGGGCATATTTCTTTCATTTTACACTTGTTGATACATATTTTAATTAATGAGTTAAAAAGTTGGTATATAGTTTAGTCATGGTACAACCCAAAAATCTAAAAAAATATTTGAACACAGTTTTTTTGTATAGTTAATTTTTAATTTTTTTAATTTTAGAACTTTCAGCATACAACTATAATAGTTCGATAATTACAATATACAATATAGTTAGGAATAAAATGAGCATAATAAGGATACAATATGCATGAAACAGATAATTGACAATAGTAGTTTGTAGATAGTGATATAACATAATCCAATTAAAATTAAAATTACATAATAATGCCGAACCACAGAATAGATTAAATCAAATCTATTCTGTGGTTGAACAGTTAATATTAACATGTTAGATAAACATAAAAATAAAATATGCAATAGTTATTGGTAATTAAATATATAAAAGGTAGAAGAATATAATATGAAGAACCATGTCCATGTTTTTCGATTTAGCGGTATATTTAGTATTAGTTTAAGTTTAAATTTGAGCGAAATTACATATATTTAATAACCAAGAATGATGATTTAGGTTATATTGTTATAATTTAAAAATATTATTCGGGGATACTTGAACCTTCTAAAGCATATTATTATGTACAAACTTGATAACATGCAAATAATATAAATTAAACCTACTAGCTACCGTATTAATAATAATGATATAAATGTACTATAAAATATCCTAGCCTGAGTGCCGACAAACCGTCTCCGCTCAGAATCGTTTCTCGTATTCAATGATAATATATCATAGAATTAAATTTAACATCATCCATTACATTGCAGTGACCCACTTGTAACCTATGCTATACAGCAGAGCGTCACCCGCTTACCCACCATTTATGTTTTAATCCTTCCTAAAACGGGAGCACACGAGTGGCGTCCCGTAAAGAAGGTATACACGAATTGCGTCTCTAAAATCCATGACGCAATTAGTGTATTTTAATTATTGCTTCTTAAACAACTAACATTGAAATAAATAACAAATAAATAAATTACAATTATAAATATATCACAAGCCAATAAAAAATGTGTATCAAATGTAATAAAAATGTAAATAAACGTTGAATCACTTATATCTAATCAAAATCAATATAGTCCATAATATAATAAAATAAATAGTAATATTGATATCAATCCAAGGAAAACTCCCCTGAAAACGAAGTAAAAATTCTACTACCTCACGCATATGGTGGGACGCAACTAAGGTGCCCCGCCTAAAACTACCCTAAAACAATTTTTAATGCTGTGGCAATAATATGAAAATCTGAGAAAATGTATAATCTTAAAAGAAATGTAGGTAGGTACTTAATAACATGTAAGTGAAATTATGTAACCGTATCCGATATGCACATATTTTAAATTGGATAGATGACGTCACGCTTAAAACTCTACTTATATTTAAACATTGAAGTAATTATTGTCCGAAAACAATTTTCAGACCCCCATTTTTTATTTTTATTAATAGTTAATCTAATTTTGTTTTTAACACTCAAAAGTTAAAAGTTTTATGGAAACTTACAATTAGCTTATTTAGGTAGTTAAGTTTTTTTAAATACATAAATAGCCAATAATATAGTTTATATGGTTAAAACGTAAATGTTTATGCAATATATTCATCGCCAATAATAATTATATTATATTTAATTTTGGTAGGTATTTAACTATTTATAAATTAACATAACTTGGATTTGATCAAAAGTAATTCATTATATTTATTAAGTTTATATCATTAAAATTCAGTTAATTTAAGAAAATTAAATTTTAAAAAGTTAAGTCAAAAAGTTAAAATTAACTTAACTTTAACTTTTTAACTCGTGTATGTCTAGGCTTGGTTGTATGTGCATTTTATTCAAAGCTAATTTTTTTTTGTTTTACTTATCTTAGAGTTATATTTATTAATTATTGGTTTAGTTACAAGTAGGTATATATATAATGCTATTTCTTGAACTCAACTCTATGACCTTAGGTGTTCACACTTTTTGTGCAGGGTGTGCGGCTACACATCCGAAACTGCAGACAATATTACATACTTGATGTTTTTGATTCATTTAAAAATATTATTGTAATTTTTAACTGCTGGTAAAATGTGTGACACCTAAGTATAAAACATATATTTTTTGTCTATGTATTTTAAACTGGAAAAAACTTGACCTTTATTTAAATGATAAAGTTAATCAATTGTTTAATATCCTGCATCTGTATGACTGAGTATAGTAAGACGATGGAGATTCCCTAACTAAAATTATTCTAAAAAGCCCACAAAAAATCTGCAGATGGCTATGTTTCTAAATGTACCTATCTATATCATTTTAGTTTAATTGATAAAATATATTTGTAATTGTTTTAATATTTTTGTCTTTTAGGAACTGATATATACATCAAATATGTTTGATTTTATAAAAATACCATTCAGAGATAGTAAAGTATCAATTACACGTCCATTTCTTTGTGATAAAGTCAAACAATTTGGTATCTGTGAAGGATCATGTCCAGAACGTCATGATTTATGTAAAACACTTGATAAAGAATGTCTCAATATTCCCACAAAATGTTTGATTAGTGTGCGACTGACAAAAATCATCAGTGCTTCACATTTTTATGGCAGAATTCTTAAGTATAGTACTAAAAAGAATCCTACAAAAGATCAAGATTGGATTAGCGTTGATGACTTGTTTGAAAGAATAAAATATGAATTAAAAAACATCAACTCAACACCAAATACTATCATTTTATGTAAAACCTTTACCATTGGGGAAATGGTTATGGTCCAAACTGAACAAGGAGAATTTTATCGAGCAGTGATCTTGAATATATATTATGGTTGGCTTACAGTTAAAGTAAAAGTTATTTTAATTGACATGGGACATACAGAAGAAGTTAGTTCAAATAAAATATTTGTATTGCCAAGCCATTTAAAAGAACACAGGCCTGTAGCTGTTGAAATCATCATATCTTCCATGGAACCAGTGGTAGAGGCAGGTTCTGTACTCAGTTGGCCAGTTAATACAACAAATCTTGTACGTAGTTTATTAGAACCAAGTATTTTGACAGATTTAGAATTTATTTGCAAAGTTGAACTTATATTAGGAATAAATATATGGGTTGATTGGATCTTAGCAAAAAAATGTATTAAATGTTCTCACTTTGCATGTAAACTGTATAAAAGTCCTTTGATATTACCAAATGAATTAATTAAACGCAATTTTGCAAGACAGAATTCTTTGCTCATTGACAAATTAACAAACTTAGATAAAGATGCCCGTGTATGGAAAAAAAATGTATTTATTGAAAAACCTTTAATCATTAAAAAACCAAATATATCATTATTTTCATGTGATAAACCAAAAAATGAAATTGACGAAGTGATAAAAGTACAATGGGCTCACTTGTCTGAGCAAATAATCTCAAATGTAACTGTTTGTTATGTAGATGGTCCAAAATGTTTTTTTGTTATTAATATGGAATTTTATGGAAGAGTTATTGCTCTTCAAAGAGACATTGATGATGCCATCAGTAAAACAACTATTGAAAAATTAACTTACGCTACTGTAGGAAATGTATGTTTAGCCTTAGCACCTGAACAAAATAAATATAACCGTGTTATTATTCTACAAATCAATCATAAAAAAGCTAAAGTTCTTTTTGTAGATTATGGTGAATTTTACGAAGTTGAAATTGATAATTTATTGACTATACCTTCAAGCTTAATAACAAAGTTACCATTTCAAGTAATTGAGTGTAGTTTAAGTGGTTTTAATATTATTTTACAGACAGATATTGTAGATCAGTTCAATAATCGTTTGTTGGAACTTACAGATACTGCGATACACTTAAAAGTTCTTTCTTCTACCACAAATGCAAAGTTTACTGGAACCCATTATGAAGTTGTATTGTTTAAAAATGATGTAAATATAAATGTCTCTATGGCTGATGAATTTAGTATGTATGTTGATAATACTCAAATACAAATTATTTTAAGCTCAAATTATAAATACAAGGAACATGAAACTGAAAATACCATCATCGATGATGATGATGATGATGAACTCGATGAAGAAGAATTAAAATGTCAGATGGATTTATTGGAGAGTTTATTCAAATATTCAAATCAAACAAATGAAACTCAAACTGTGCCAAATTCAATAAATGAAAAAAAAAATGAGTCAGATTTAAAATCAGTAAATAAAGATAATGTAATTGCAAACATAGAACAGAAGAAATGTAAAAAGATTGAAAAAAAATATTGCCTGGATTGCAATGTGACTCCAGTGGTGCCTCAATGTTTTTGGCATCAAGATGATACATGGATTTATCTTAAATTGAATATTTTATCTGTAAACGATTATAATACCTCATATACAATGAATACTATAACAATAAATGTTGAAACAAATTCTGTATCCTATTCCTTTACAGCAGTTTTATTTGGGCTTATAATAGATAAACTATGTACTTGTCGTGTAGGTTTTGATGGAATTTTCATAAAAGCACAAAAACTAATCAAAGTTAAATACCATTGGCCTAGACTTTTAAAATGTACAAAAAAGCATAAATATATTATTTATGATACAGAATTTTGCATTGCTGAAGGTAAAAACTTGAATTTGTGGTGTAAAATTTTGAATAGTTACAAAATAAAGGCTCATGGTGAACAGTTAAGTGTAGAGTATCCTGATTCTGATTATGAAGATAGTGTTTATGATGAAAATGGCATTTTTGAAGATTGATTAAAAATAATGTTTGGTATCATAATTATTTTATATTTAAATGTTAAATTTATATCATTGTTTAATACAGAAAACATTGTTCTAAGCATCTTAACATTTACAAACTTTAAGTTTGTTACCTTTTTTTTTAATACACAATTTCAGTTTATTTATATGTAACAAAGTAATATGATAGTCACTATTGAAAATTATTACTTATAAATAAATAGTATTTATTATAGTTTATAATTAAATTTGAGTACAAATATGTTTTAAAAAATACTTTAAATTGAAAATTGTTTAGTTATAAATAAATGAAAATTTTTATAGTTTATAAATAAATGTGAATACAAATATGTTTTGAATTTTTATAATTGTGTGTATATTTTTAAATATTGTTAAAAAAGTGTGTGTGTTTTAATATACACCAAGTGTATTGACACCAATAGTAGGTACCTATATGATATTTTCTATAAAAATATTTAAACGACTCTAAATGCTACTTTAATATTAATAAAATAAAATATAAAAATTGTAAATCTCAATGTCTAAAATGTAAGTGTAAAGCGTTATACAATAGTTTGAATTGTTTTAAATATTGATAAAAAATGATTGTAAGTCAAGTTTTTTTCATACAAATACATACTTAATACTTAAATTAATCTTATATCTGTTAATTAATTAATACAAAATAATCAGTATTGTCCATTCTGCTCTAATTATTGCAGTTAATATATATTTTAATTCATAATTGTTGGATGTATTTACTTATTAAGATGACGTAGGTAATACAATATTATGTTACTGTTTGACTGTTAATTGTAATACATAACATGTTTCAGTAGTTATTATAAATGACCAGTGGTTATAAGCCATGTGTTGTCTAAAACAATAAAACAAAAGTTAAATTTAGGTATTGTTCTTTTATACTTACAATGTAGTTAACCATCATTACTAAATTACTAAAAAAGCAAACAAGTTTGATGTAACAGAATCACTTTGTATTAGCTATTATTACCTATTGAATATTAGATTTTAGTAAAACCGTAACTCGTAGGTTGGTTTTAAGAAAAAGTAAATTGTAAATCTGAGTATTTTCACACCATTCATTTCGTTGTTTATTGCGACTTTCAGTTGGATTGATATTTGATAAATAATTGCAAATTTTTAATAATATATATGTGTGTTCTTGTCACCAAGGCACCAAGTAGGTACTATATGGTATTTTCTATAAAAATACTTAAACCACTAAATTTTACTTTAATTTTCTTGAAATGAAACTAATAAATTAGGTTACACTGGTTAGTTTAAACTTAAATGTGCAATCAAAAATAAATAGTTAGGTTGTTAATTAGTTGTTATAGATTTTTTTTTTGAAAGATAAATATTTTTTAGTATGTGCCTTGGTTTTAATAAATATTTCAAAAATTTAAACTCTAAGCCACAGTTCTCAGATCTTAAAATTTGTATTATTGAGTTTGGTGCTAAAATGTTTTGTTGTAATTTTAAGTGTACCTATATAGTTTATTTTAATATTAGTATACAATAAATATAACATTTTGTCGAAATATGAAAACATATTATGCAGTTAGCATTATGTTTGCAAAAAAAAAAAAATTATCTGGTTAAAACTTTTACATTTGAAAAAATGATTGAAATTTCCAAAATATATATTTTTTTAATCGCCCTCTACTAATTTGTGATTACACATGCCACATAGATAATGTGAATAATAAATTTAAAAAAATGATAAAATTCGTAACTCTTAAAACATCATCGATAGTTCTTTATTTCAAAAATATAACTTTCATAATAAAATAATCGATGGTTATGAAAATAAATAACCTATTTAAGTGTAATATATTGGATGTATAGCATAGAACATAATAGAAGAAGCCCCAACTTACTATTAAAATACCATACTGTTCACAGAAAACGTATTTTAGTTAACCTCACAGATATGCAATATAATATCTAAACTAGATCGCTAACTACTATACATTGACAAGCAGGACGGGTGGTGTCACTTTTTTAACATTTAGGTTGTGGGCTATGCCTATGGTATTTTATCAAATCCGTCTAATGATGAATTAGGGTTGTCAGACGATAACACTTTACAGAGCTCACAAACAAAGCGACATTTTTTTGGCGTCGGCTGTTATCACTAGTTAGCAATCTAGTTTATTATCTATATCTGAGGGTTGACCTGGATCACGGGCATCGGGCATAGGACTGTTTTTTGTGACATTCATGATAGGTAATGATAATGATGATTGTAAAAATTAAACCACTTTACTTGAGTATGAATAAATTAATTTTAATTTATGCTAACTTGCTAATTACTACCTACTAAATAACGTATAGCTTATAATATTAAAAATGATTATAAGTAATATTTTATGATATGTTTATTGGAATGACATATTAAAAAAAAAAGATTCCAACTTCAAGCCGAGTCGCATGGTTCTATGCTATATAGGGGAGTCGGCCATTTAGCAATTGTATATATCTACGAGTGATTCATGCAACATATGAACTTGAAATACTTCGTATACTTAAACTCTTCGCGTACGTGGTGCATACAGATCGTATAAAATATTTATAAGACCATGATTAAACAATAATTTATAAAATATGTGTAATAGTCTAAGTTGACTTAAATTATTCAAAATATCGAATAAATTAATAAAATAATGAAAAGAATGTCGGAAAAAGATGTAAGACATCAAATATAAAAAATGTTTGCAAATTAAGCCTCAAAATTGAATTCATTAGTATTTAGTAGGTAGGTACTTATTAGGTACCTACCTAATTTAAACTAGGTGTTTAGGAAGCAATGATTTATAATTAACTAGAAAATAATGTATTTTCCTACAAATTCATTTCCTTAGTGATAAGTGTAGCCGCTGGAAAAGTTGTGATAAAGCGACGTATCATAATATTACTTATATTAATTTATAATTATATATAAATAGTCATTCACATATTGATTCATGATCACATATTATGATGACTCATGTTAAGAGGGAACTTCCATTTAAGATATAGGTGCTGGTGATTATGGAAGCTGTTACCCGAACCGTATACCTATAATGTATTTAAACTTAATTTTCACTAATTCATTATAATTAAACGAATATTTTTCAAATTAATTAAATATCAAATATATTACAAAAATCACAATTTCCATTTTTCGGTAGATTCATAAAAAAAATATTAACCTCGTGTAAATCAGCTATCGGGTATAGGTACATCAACTTTTTGGATTTGAGAATTGCATTTCTCCAAGACCATGTACACGGAGGTACCTATACATTGTTCTGTCTTCTGTGACATTTCAAAAACCATTATTTTATAGTTTATACGTCTCCAAGTTAATCGCTTTCGTTTTCGAATTTTCGATGTATAATTATTGATGGTACCTATATGAATATTTACTCCATAAAAGTGTATACCATTCTTTGTTAGATTTAATAACTTCCATATTTTTGCCAAAAAAAAATTTTTAATTTCGTATGGTAATGTATAACGCGGAGACTGAGATGTAACTGACACTTAACGTTCTACACAAAACATCAAAACATGAAGTAGTAAATAGTAGGTATGATAGGTAGTTAACATCGATAATTTTATCATCACAATCATCCAAATTCGTACGAAGTTCGTAATTTTTTTAAACTTTTATTGTATTCAATACTCCATTTGTAGGTAATACGTGTATGGTGTATACGAAATAACGCATATACCTAGTGTCTTAGTTGTTAAATCTCTGAATTGGTTGGTTATAATAATTTATGATTAAAACGAAAATGATTATTTAATTTAAAAAATCATATAATTGGTAGGTCGCTACCATAGATATATACATTGATTAAATATCAATGATATATATAAACAACTAGATAGCCAACTATCTCCAAGCACTGTACAGAATTTTGAAGTTTGTCCGCCATTTATCTAAACGGCAATGTTTACATTGTTATGTGATAAGTGATAACACGATATAGATAACTGACAAAACCCATTGTGGTGATTATTACTCTGAGGGTGACACGACCGGTATCACCACTCGCTATCACGAGTCAGCCCGGCCCGGCGGTCGTAGTTGTTTTTATATTCTCTTTGTATTTTTTTGTATATATGTTCCGTGATTTATTGTAAACTTCGCGAATTATTTTCCCCACCGACTTTTTCGACGGTCAAGCTACCCTCGAGCTTTAGTCCCGCGATTTTGTCCGTCACTCTTTTTTTCGACGCCCGACTCGTCAAAACCTTTTTTTGTCCCGTCTTGTTTAAAAGTTATACGTTTCATCTGCACGCCTACGATTATATCCGTGTTCCGCACCACGAACGTGCTCGAACCTCTTTTGAATTGTTTCTTTTTTTTAACGTTTTTTTTTGTTTCGTAAAATAATAAAATAAACTCGATACGGACCACGTATTCGCTTTACGCTGAATTTTACTGTGTTTTTTTAATTACTCTCCTCTGTTTTTCCTACGCACGAGTAGATTGTTGGTCGATTACCGGGTCGTAACACTTCGCGCCCCGACGTAATCACCACACCATCATAGACATTTTTTAAGTCTATAGTCTATGACAAAACCATTGGGGCTTACTGTTTTTTTTTTGTTATTAATTACTGTTATCACATTAAAATATAAACATTGCCGTTTAGGCATATGGCGATTTTGCCTCCAAAGATAAACCAAAGTCGGCTATCTATTTGTTTATATAATATGTCTATGGTCGCTACATATTATTATATTATTATAATTAGTTATTAGTTATTACCTACAATGTTACAGTGATGTAAATAGAAAATGTGGAAGAAAAAAATTGTATTATTTGTTTTTATTTACATTAATATTGTTGTAATCAAGTAGCAATACTGCGAATGCAAAACTACCTATCAAATAATAAATACTAACATTACTTCTATACTTATTACTTATTAGTTATGTTTACAAACAAAACATTTAAATTAATACATTTTTAGATATGGTATATTTTATTGTTATGAAATATACTTCAAAATTCAATAAATATTTCTAATTTTTACCAGGCTTAACTGCTTAAGTAAAAAGAGCTCTATTAAAAAATAAAATTTAATTTTTAAACTCTGAAATTTCCAGAAACCTTGAATATAAAAGTTCTAAAATTTGACATCACTATTTATTGAAAAAAGCTGTATAATTAATATTATTAATAAAAACTAAATACCTATAAGGCTATAACAAATAAATTTCATAATTAGGCTTTTTAATTTCGAGGTGCGCACAGTTTTAATTCCTGGCATTAACTAATTAATTGTTAATAATGTGTCGAATAATTAAGTTATTTGATAAATTATGATCCGTAAATTAGGACGAGATGACTTATCTTGACGTAAGTATGAAAAGAAGTGCGTAATGCGTATAAATTATATAACAATAGACAGTGGCGGATAGGCTTATATTTTTTTACCGGGATATAATTTGAATAAGAGCTCCCAAAAAATAAGAGCGAGAAACATAAAACTAGGGATATAATAAGTAATATAGGTACTCTTAGTACAGAATTGTTTATTTTTTATAGTTAATACATTAATAATTTTTTAAAGACTCACTGTTTAATACAACTTTATCAATTACACTATCTGTGCTAATAGAAGTTTTTCTACGCTCATGAGTATAAAACATTCTAAATGATCTTGAATAATTGAGTTTCTCAAGTAATTTTTAATATATTTTAATTTGGAAAAACTCCGTTCACAACCCACTTGTGTGACTGAAAATGATAAAAGTAGTTTATAACATAAATAAAGAATCGGATAAGCATTAGTGTATAATTTATAGTTAATTAAAACACCGAAACAACAAACGACACAACACTTTACAGGTTTGCTAGTTTTATCTGCTAGTCGAGTGCATGTTTCTTCTGAAAATTTAGTAATTAAATAATAAAAAAAAATTGGTTTATATTCTTCATGAACCCTTATTTTGTTGAAATAAATAAAATCGTATTCATAATTGTATAACGTAAAATAAGAAACAACATTTTACTGTGTAAACAAAATTTTTATTTTTCATTGAACAATATTCACAATAGTACCTATGTTTAAATAACATAGGTATAAAAATGCTTTTAACTCATTAAAATTGTTTAGTTAGTTGTATGCCGAAAAAATGCAACACAAAGCATAAATTTGCAAAAAAAATGAAACAGTAAGCAATATATAAATTAAACAAAAGAAGGGCATCAGATAAGACGAGGCGACGTGGGGGGTACGTGATGGCAAATGGGTGGTGCAAATGGTGTCTGGAAGTATGTGGCTACTGGTCACCAATACAGAGCTCTCACGACCGTCCTGCGGGGCGGACGAGAGCCGCGGGCGCGTTGGCTCGAGACGCGAAGACGACCATAGCAGCGGACGAATCCCGGCCACGACGGCCGCAAGATCGACGACGGTTGACGACGAGTGGCTAGTGCGCGATGTTGTGCGCGTGACGGTTCTGCAGGTGCTGAAGACATTGACTGTTGTGCCGCCGACAAACGGTGACCTAAGCTCGGAGCGAGCGTCGAAGACTATAATCTCGGTGCTTGCAGCGGAATCGGCGGCGATCGGAGGCTCTGCCGTGGAGTCGCGCACCGCCGAACCCTGGAACTTCTTGTTCCCTCGAGTCCGGCGCTGCTGACGTCCTTGTTCCTAGCTACCCTTTAATTATAGTCTTCTATCGCCGGACCACTGTGAGCTCTCCGGTCCCCGTCGCCGCCACTAGTCGTCTTCGTGCAGCACTGCAGTCGTCACTGGTACCGCGGGTTGGCGTCGTTGCCCGCGCCTGTACCGCTAGCCGCCGCCGTCGTGTCATCGTTGCTCGCGACCGAAGCAGCCGGACGTCCGCCGCGCCGCCAGAGGGTCTCGAGTGTCGGCGTCCTCAGCTCGCGACGTCCGCTATCCCGTCTCGCTCCGTCTGGTGGCCGGAGAACGTGTATTGGCGACATACTGCCCATCACCCTAAAAGTGCACTTTCACGTACCTTTACTCGACCCCACGTCGCCTCGCCTTGTCTGCTGCCCTCGGCAGCCGGGGATTTTGTTAGTTGTTATAGCACATAAGAATTTTTTGTGATAAAAAAGTAATCACGGTTTTTAGTAATATGAAAAGCAACTTCTTACTGATATTTTAATTAAAATATAAATTGACCAACATAAATTAAAAAAAATGTAGGTATTGTTAAATTAATACGTTGAATACGTCATACGCGTTACCTGTATAATAAGGTAACTGTAGCTCAATTTTACATAAGTATATTTAATATTTTTCCAGCATGACTGATAATTTAAGAATAATATTAATTCAACTTCTCGGCTACCGTACCTACTAAAACAGTGGGTTCCGCTTAATGTGATCACTTTGGTTCAGGTCATTTTGATTCTATTAGGTAACCGGTTGATTCTATAAAACATTTACAACATTTTTTTCATGATTCAATCTTTTTATACAATTACATATTTATTTATAATTACATATTTAATGTAACATACATAATAAATGACACAAGTACACGACGCACAAAGATAATTGAATGACATAATAACGTACAACGATATACTGTCATACTAATAAGTTTAAAAATAAAATGGGTTTTATAAATTAATCAGTTTGAAATACCATAATAACGTTAAGATTGTTCATAAAAGTGATTCAATTATCCGATACTTAGTGATTCTAATCAAAGGTCAATTTAACATTAGTAACATACAATTTGGTTTGGGATTTTCATTTTTGATTCTAATAAACGGTTGATTCTATAAACCAGTGATCACATTAAGCGGAACTCACTGTATTAAGTAATTACAATATATATAAAAATCGTACTCACATACCGTCTTGGCTCAGAATCGTTTTTTATATGCAATGATATATTGATATTATATCATTGAATTCAAATTTAATACCATCCATTACAGCGACCTTCTAGACACCTAGCTAATGTACAGCAGAGCGACACCCACTTACCCTTTTTTTATGTTTTTAAAATACAATTCATTATTACAATATGTTAGTAAAGATAAAATAAATACGAATTTCTTGGGTGAAAATTTGATTTCTTAACAGTAGAATTTGTGGTTATTTCTCCCCGCTTAACCATTTTACGGTTAACACTAAACTTGTTATAAAAAATATGAAATTATTTATGCTGCAGCCAACACAAGTATCCAAACAATCATCATAATGATAAGATACACCTTCTACCCTAATGATACACCGAAGACCAAAGTGAACAACTCATAATGTGTAATAGTAATAACAACGCAGTCGGCGGTCATCTTCATTCTAAACATTTATCGATATTATTATAAGATTACGATCAAATTTTACTGCTCGATTTGCTCGTGGCTTGCCATATAGTGTATACTATATAACAATATACAACTCACTCGAACGATGTAAACTTGAACACGTTCTTCTATCTAGTGTTGTTGTAGCGTCCTTTTAATTTATTATTTTTCATGTTTCGCACTTGGAATGAAAGTTAATACAACTTGTATAATGCACGGTTAAAAATATATCCTGTTTCGATTTACTTTAAAATAGGATTGAAGCAATGTGTAAATGTATTATGATAGTGTTGTTGTTGTCGAACATTTTCGTTGATCAATTGATCTGGGTGAACTGAAAAATAATGAAAGATAATAAGGAAGTGAGAAAAATAGTCTTTTAAATAAAATAAATGCGGGAATGCGGCTGGTGAGCGTTTTAACGTCCAGCTTAAACACTAATATGTCAATAGAAATAACAGTGCAATATAGTAATCGCCTTAATTTGAAGAACGGTTCGGCGTGTTGGATCGATCGGTGAACGAATGACGATACTGCGACGGTCGGTATCGGGTATTCGGCTGGTCGGCCCGACGTCAGCACAACTTATCGTTACACAGTCATCGACCATCGTTATCATTATTATCGGTAATAATAAATTAATAACCAATATAATATGTGTAGGTATTATACCTAAAATAGTAATATTATCACAGCAATAAACTTCAAAATAATATGTAACAGTAACCATTAACAACCAGTAGTATACTTAATAATGCTCCCACTTACCAATATAATTTATTCTAGTCGATTGATTGCGGGGGTATTAAATGCGAGGAACTCGGTGCGAAGGCACTCGAAATAATAATAATAATACATGCACGTATTTCGTAGGAATTGATTTTGAAATAAATCAATAAGAGACTGGGAATAGTTCGATACAGATAGCAGTATACCTACCCATACCTATATTCATTGCACGCATCACTTTGTTCCGATTCGATTACATTACGCATTGGGTTATATTTACAATTGATCTCGTCGTGATTGTATACATACATACCTATTACATATATGACGTATTACTATATATATATATATATATTAAATGCGATTTTTCATCCCTCTCCGTCTCCGCATATAGTCTGTTGTACTATACGCGAACGAATATTCGAGATGCGCGTGCAAAGTAATTGCATTTCTCCACTTTGTCCATTTTTTCAGATTTTTTTCATTTTGTCTGCTAGAACGAATTTTTAGAACGTTGAATTACATCTATTTCACATCGTACCTATGTCAAAAGTATTTTACGATAAATGATAGTAACCACTAACCATATAGGTAGTGCAGGTATTTCAAAACACTTGCTGAGAGATACATTTTTCATCCATCATTACAACTTTAGACTACACAAACACGTCATGAAAAAATGCACATTTCGCAACATCATATGATATTATAATGGAGCACTTAATCATATTATTTTTAATGTTGTAATTACTCTTATTGAATTTTTTTGACTGTTTAAATAAAGCAGTATATTGGTATAAATTATAATTACTCGTTTTATCGAACATTTTACTTAATGCAACCTTATAGAACAGGTACTGAAAAGTCTCAAGTCTTAATACTCCGGAGAATAAAATAAATCGCAAGAATAAGAAAGCAGGTAGGTAGGTACTAGTTAGTTAAATATAATATGAACTATTATAGTTAGGTACCTATACTGTAGAAAATATAAATAAATACATTTTCTTTTTGAATACGGGATCATAATATATTATCTAATTAATAACTCACAACCTATCATTGTAAAAATGTTTAATTAAAAACTACCAATTCAATATTTTAAGATCACTGAAAATACATTTTGATCTAATATTTATATTGTATGAAATATATTTTACAATAAATATTTATGATAAATGTACATTTATTATTTATGTTGGTATCCATACGTACTTGTATTTTTTTTTATGAACTTTTACTGACAATTGGTCTACACTAAGTGTTATGAATGTTACATTTTTAACGTGTATACACAATTTACTTATATGTTTTAATAATAAGGATATAATGATAATACTGATAATGATATTGGTCTAAAATAAAAAAATGATTGAATTATGTACAATATAAAGGTGAATTACTTAAACTAAATGTAGAAGCTATATTTTAGTGGAACGTTCAAGTTCGAGGATAAGTAAAGTAAGTATGTGTTTTAATTTATAGTAGGTAGTCTGGTTAAATTATAATGACGATTGTAAAAAATATTTTGTCTATGTTAATGCGGTCATACGAGGTGAAATGTGGGAATTTTAAAGTTCTCCTGGACTTCAACCACAACTTCACAGTCCACTTGGATCGTTGCTTTGTACAAAACTACAAACCATGGGGTATTTTAAATTATTCAAAAAACTTTGAATTGAACAATTTAAACCTATAAACCTATATTATGTACGACATACATATATGTCATTTTGTCCTTTTATAGTGTACCTAATATTATCAACTATCAGTAACTAACAATTACCCAATGCCAATTTTTTTATTTTAAAAAAGATTAAATGAATTCACTTGCGTTGCGCAATTAAAATTTGAGTAGGTTTGTATAAAAAATGTGTAGAATAATAAATGTATAGAGGTGTGTGGTATCTATACATATTACATAAATATTATCATAATATAATTAGCGCCATCTTAAATACCTATATTATAATTATATGTTTGCTTGCGATGGAAATGACAATACGTCTTGTTGATGAACGACTTCGCTCTTCTCTCGAATACCAGGGAAACTTGAATTTTAGAACACAAGGTAAAATTAATTATACTCCTGATCCCAGCAGCAATTTAATGTAGGGGTGAATGTATTAATTTCACGCTATTTTCTGGAACTAAAATCAGTACTAATGTACATTTTAAATCACTTTGAGCAGACTAGCTTATTCTGAGAGACTTATTTTCAATGAAGTTCGCTTAAATTATAAATATAATTATTAACTCAACTCATTAAAGCCGAACAATACAACAACTCTAGAGTAGGTATTAGTTTATTGAAGGTAGTTATTGTTTTGATTGAACACTACTTGAACTGACATATTAGCTATATTAAATGTACTGTATAAATGATGAAACAAAAATAATAGAATTTACATGTGTGTGCTATTTAACCAACCACCCAGCAAAACTTAAGTATTTATTTCGGTAAAAAATTTAATATTTCCTGAGTATTCATATTAATGTCAATGCGCCTACACTAGGTACGTACCTGTTTATCGAAATCCTACTTAAGACAGTTGGTTACTACTTTACTAGTAAGTTATTGAGGCATAGAAAGAAAGATATAGGTGAGTTTTACATTGGCAACAATTATTCTGTAGTGCGTAGAGTGACTTTTACCTCAACTGCTGTGGGGCACGTTAATACAATAATATCTACACCTATATAATATGATATGATAAAATTAATAATCCAGAAACATCAAATGGATAGCTATAACTTTTAAACTTAATCCATCCAACACTTTCTGATTGAAATTCTGTAATCATTAATTTTCTGCAGAGTATTATTATAAATTATTAACTAGTTACTTTTATGGAAAAAAAGGGGGATTCATAACAAAATATTTACTATAAAATATTTAAGTAATCGTACTACTTATTCAATTAGTAATACTTAAGTTTTAATTTTAGCTAGTCAAATATTTATTTTTATTTATTTTATAAAATATAAAATATATTATTATACTACATTATATAAATAATTGTATGTATTAAAATAGTAAAATGTAATCTAGTCCATACTATCATATTACATATATTTATTATTATATTCTTAATTACCGAGTATCAATTACTATTCTATAAATTATTACAGGTATAAGTCAGAGACCCGATAATGACATAATAGTCATAATACAATTTACAATTAGTATTAAATTTATTATAGTATTATTGATTTAGGTATTCTGGGACAAGTTTATTCGAGTACAACAATAAATATATGCAAAGTCATTTAGTCATAAATTATCAAAGCTTTCACGTATTAAATAATAACTATTTTAATAGGTTACACTTATTGGTTGTATAAATGAAATATTTCATGTTTTTTATTTAACTTAAATATTTAAAAAATGTAATTACTCACAAGAATACTTTACGTAAAATATGATTATTAGAATATACACAATACACTATATAGTCCTATACAGTCTACAATATATATTATACTACCTAGTACCCACTATGGTATATTGTATATGTAGTAAATACGTACTTACTTATTGTAACTCATTTTTTTATAGCACACAATATTATGTTAAATTATTTTAAGTTCTGTAATATATATCTACCTATATATGATGTTATATATTACATACTTGGATGGTTAAACTTTAACTATAGAATTTACATTTCATACTAAAAACGTGCATTTAAAAATTATTTCAACCCTTTTAAAATTAAATGTATTAAATATATAGTATTATAGTAGGTTAAGATTTAAGAAAATACCTTTAAAAATGTATACGGTAAGAAAAGTTAGTTTGAATAAAATAAGGTTTTTTTTCTATTTAACTATTGAATAGTATTGAATAGTATAATAGGGCGCCATTACAATACAGTTCAGGTTGTCTTATATGTTTAAACAATTGTGCGGATTTAATTTTGTTAATAGTATAATGACGAAATAAAAAATACTTTAAATAAATATTAGAACCATAATTAATCACGAGTTTTTAAAATATTAACAGTCATTAATTTTTTTTTTGTGTACCTACATATTTTAAGTAATTTTAAAAGAGAAATCGATAAAATAAAGTTATAAAATGTAATAAAAAAAAAAAAAAAATGACCTAACAAACCAGCAGAGTATAACAATTTTAATTTCAATAATTTAATCCATGATTTTAACTTCTTGGGTAATAATTTATTATTATGATTTTATTTATATTAATTATATATTAATTTATTATTATGGTTATAATTACCGTCGTATGCCTAATTAGTTATAAAAAACATTTAAATAATATATTGTATACGTTATTTAAATAAAATACTACAGCTTGACGTTTAAAAATGTAACAAAATTAATAAATAAGGAAGGTGTATTCAATGTTTATTTAATCACAAAGTTAAATAATGGATTGGATATAGAAATTAAGCTAGATAAAATGTATATATATACCATATACCATATACCCACCTAATCGAAGAAATACGAGAGGTGAACACGAATTAAGTTGGATAGTTGTACAAATGGGAGAAAATTTTCAAGAATAACCAGTGTGGACAGCCTGATTTTATTTTTTGTATTTTATGTGTTCTTACAGAGTGATTAGCCAAGCATGTTCGGGGTAACTTAAAATTAGGATCTATTAGGACCTAACCTAGAGTTAAATGATTATGAATTAGTATCTATCTATTGAAATTGTTAATTATTTCACTAAGTGGGAAAAAACAGTTTCTGTTTCATGAACTGGATAACTTTTCACAAAATGGACAATATCATTAAGTGGATCAAATATATATAACTGTATTCTCAAAAAAATTATTGGTTATATAAAAATTTAGTATTTTTAAGTTTTTCTTTTTTATCATAACTCAATATTGTTTCGGTTAGGTGAGGTAGGTATTTACATTTAAATGTCAGAGTGAAATATAAGAGGATAAAATAACTTTTTTATAACGAGTCTCATATTATCAAAGAACCATGTTTTTATGTAGATAATTGATTTCTTATTACTCAGAAAATTTCTGTATCAAAATATTCGAGCATATTGTTGAGTTCACAAAGGAAATATAAATAGGTATAATACTGTTTGATTTATGATTATACTTTAAATAGATTTTCATATTTTTCAAGACAATTGACTACAACAATTCATTATACCTATATAAAAATTAGTTGTAATTATTTACTATATAATAAAGTACATAATATTTTATATTACATTTTGTATAGTTTGTCAATGTTTAAAACTGCCTATTCAGGCATAAGCGAATATATAATAATAATAATTGTTTGTATATTGTAGAACAGCTTAGTACTTTGAGCAAAGGCATCTGTGCCATTAGGGAATAGGAAAAAAATTTGATACCCAATCGTATTCGATTTTTGAAAATTATTATTTGTACGTATTTATTTTTTTAATTACCTATTAGTCAATTATAATTTAAAACTATTACGAAAAACTAATTACATCACGTCAACGTACACACAATTCAATCTAAAACCACGAGTCAAATCATTTTTTTTTTAAATTTTTGGCATCACATGAATGGCGTGGAGATTTATTACAGTGAAAAAAAGTACCTAAAATAAAAAAATACAATATATAAATTAAATTGAAAGTGTGATCGCTGGGTGGCTTCTTTCTTCAAATTTAATAACTCACGTTCTATATTTTTCTTAATCCACATATACTTATTATGTGTATGATATCGATTGTGTATTTTATCCTAAAAATAAAAATGAAAAAACACAATTTTTAGCACAAAATATGGTTGTAAAATGATTTACTATTCTTATTCATTTCTTTATATTGAGATTTTTTAACTAATTTTAACATTTTTTAAGTGTACCTTTATTAGGTATATAAATATTTTTGCAAAACCATAATTTAATATCTTGTTGGTATAAAATATGTATATAATGTTTACAAATGTAATTTAAAATGTTTTTTTATAAATTAAAAAAGGTTTTCTTAAAGAATATCTATATATAAATTTATACATAATGTGGTAAAATTTGTTTGTATTATGTTGTGTGTTGGAGGAGGGGTAATATCTGTAGCCACCAAACCGACTCTAAAAATAATTTCATAAAATAAGATACACCATCCCTATACGTAATATGGTTCATAGTAAATCACGGAATATGACCTCTAAATTTCGGCTCGCACATGAATTTGGTATCGGTTAACGAAAATCTAATATTTTTTTGTGTGTATATAGTTTTGCCATTATTTATAGATTTAAAATATGATTATTATGATTTTATATTATTTTTTATCATGAAAATTTGATATAAATATAATAGTTGTGGGGTACGTATTTGGAAAAATCTAGATATTTTACGGTAAATTATATGCCACATGTTCTGTGGTAGGCACTCCAAAAAATGTGTTCGTACTATGTCTACGTATTGTTGTATTTTAATAATATGACAAAAAAACATCATTCACTGCAAAGATTTCGAAAGTTAACTAATATGCAATTATTTACTATTAACTTTCATGGGCTCATTACACTGTGTTTTTTAAATATAAGTACACGATTAAATGTAGTATTGCATGAAACAGGAAATAGGTACATTTCACATTTGGCTGTCTGTTTGTTCAGGAAAGGCTTCAGAACGGATGAACCGATTTTGATGGGATTTTCACAAGTATTGTATTATACAACGTGAAACGAAAAATGGTAGATAGATATATTTTTAATTTTAACTTTGGTGGTCTGTTTGTTTGAAGAATTTGGATTAAAAAAATACTCGACCGATCTTGATGAAAATGTCAGGTATTATAGAGATATCATAGAAAAGTTTATAGCATAGATCACTTGAACAGTTGAACCACGTTCAAAAATATATCAATCCGACAAGGGCGGATTGCCTGTCTCGGTCGAAATAGTTCATTAAGTGAATTACACCGACGCCGATTTACACGTGAAGTAGTACACTAAAAACAGAGATACGTCGATATACCTAAGCACTGTATTTGATATTTTTTCTCTCATGAAGTAAGGTTTTATAGATAGTATATACCTACTATTTTATATATTCTTTATCCGATTAAATAAACTAAGATTTTTCTAAAATAATATACAGTGTGTCTACCTGGCTACCTCCATATTTTTTTAAAATCTAAACTAACTTCATACATTTAGTTTAATACAAATAGTTTACTCTAAAATCATGCGCCACACTATATTTACATTAAATCTTTTGTTGAAAAAATATTGGACACTCGTCAACATGTTGAATTTTATTTTATTGCCTATTATAATAAGTTAGGCTGTATGTTAGATATTATGTATAGTTGAAATGAAATGAAATTTTCTAACATTTAGTTCACTGCCGAACAGGGTATAATGTATTATATAAATCAGGTAAAATGTTGGTTCATTTTTCAAGGAAAACCCTGGATTTTTATCCTATGGTATTTTTCATGGTTATATATATATATATAAGTATAATATATAATATATTTATGTATACAACTGCGTATAAATACATAAATCGTAAATGTTCATAGTCGGTTTGAGGTACCTTTAACCATTATAGGCTATAGATCTATAGCTATATTTGGGTTATCTGTTAATGCTTTATATATCGTAATAGTATATAATGACAGGTAACGTGTACTTATGTTATTCAAAGTTCTCAAGCATATACATAATATGCTAATATGTTATAATATACGGTAATGTTTTTTTTTCATGTCCTACATATATTTCAAAGAAATTATAAAACTTGAATTTTTCTCGGCCGTACCCGTGCATTGTTATTGTGTGGGATTCGCATATCATTTTTAATATAAAGAATTTAATATAACAATACATTATACTTTGTACCTAAATTTGTATCATCGATCGCCGTCCAGGGTTTTAATAAAAAAATAACTTTATGTATTAAGGAACTATTGATTGCCACTGAGCAGTTCAGAAAATTATTAAGGTTGATATTTAATATGAACAAATATTAATATCAAAGATCAAAAGTTTTTATTTTATGCCATAAATGGTAGTAACCAGAGAAAAAGTTTGAGAAAACGCGTATTGTACTGATATATTAAAACGCATTGGTTTATTTTAACCGTGTTTTGTATTATATTATTTTTCGATTTCATGGTAAGTAAATGAAATTCGTGAGAATCGTGTTATAATAAGTAGGTACTTAGTGATAGCGCAACGGACAACGAATATTATTTAGATTCAAGCGATAAATGTATGCATTTTGTGTATTATTATAACCGACTAAAATGCATAATATTTTCTATACAAATTAAATTTATTTCGTATTTAACATGAACATCTTATTTAATATAAATATTTTATTTGTTGTGTATACAGTGATGCGGCAATGTAGCTCTTCATATCGGATGTCTGGTTTAGATCGGCGAACAAACGTAGACGTTCAAATTTTAAGTGCTGCCAGTAAAGCGATTGCGGAAAAATGCTTTTGGAACGCATGCAAAGCGTTATCTTTTGGATTGTTTCTGATGGCTGTCGGAGCCATAATGGCCATTATTGGTACGTACATATTTTACCATTTTGCAACTCAAACGAAATACTTATTAAAAAATGAAATTTTTATCCACTTACTGTAAACAAAAAAAATGCGTATTAAAATAAGTAATATTGTGAATTATTGTATTGAAGTATTTTAAATACAATATAATAATATAATTTATAAAATAATCTTAAAAATAGTATATTTTAATTTAAAAAAATTTATTTTTATTTTATTTTATTAATAATACGGGCTGGTAGCTCAATTATTACATTATAAATTACAATAAGAACATTTGCATAATGTGTATTGTATAGTTTTAAATAAATAGTTTATAATAAATAAGAAAACGTACAAGATATATTTTATGGATATAGTTTATATTATGAGTAAAATTATATTGGCAATCTGCATCATTCTACGAGGCAGTATATCTTATGAATTGAAAGGGTTGTAGAACGGATAGTTACTGCTTGATGAAGAAGAAGGGATTTTGAAATTAAGGTAACTAAGGGGATTTGGAGAGTCTATTTTACCTATTTTTACCCGAGGCGAGTAACTTACTTAGAAAACCTAAATTTGCTTGGACTTGTCTATCAGCTAGTGAGAAAAATTTCAAATAAATAAGGACAATAGTATAATCATGCGACGGATGATCAATTTTTAATGTATACCTAGCAAAATACAAAAATATCTATACGGTGTACTTGTGAGCTAAAAGATAACTATGACTAATTGTATGTGGATCCCAGATACATACTCCAAAATACCTTCTGTCGTGACCATTTAAATTAAATATCCCTCATTAATTACCCTAAATATAACGTCAAGTAAGTAAGTGCCACTAATGGGCGGCTTCTTATCCAAGCAATCCCTGTTTTTTTTTTTAACACTTATCTTATACGCTTATTGTGCAAAATTATATAGATTGTGTATGTGCATTTGTCAAATAAAAAAAACTATTAATAGTTTAAATAAAATAAATATTTATACAAATATTAACATAATATTATAGACCAGCGGTTCCCAAACTTTTACGACCACGGCACCCTTAAAAAATTGTTTGTGTTTCGCGGAACCCTATAATGTCTAATCCAACTCAACTACAATTTTTGTAAATTAAAAAAGGAAAATCAATTCCTTAAACTCTCAAGTCCAAATAATATTTTAATGATACTGTTAATGACTTTTCATTATTAAACTCAGTTAAAAAAAAAATTTTCAATCAAACATTTTTTAAACAACAAACATTAAATAAACATAATTTTCTCAATAATCTCATACATCTAACGGAACCCTTGACATTGTTCCACGGAACCCTAAGGTTCCGCGGAACACACTTTGGGAAACGCTGTTATAGACGACCTACTTCAAATTTTCATTAATTATATTCATTTTAATACGCAAAAACGAAATAAATGCATAAGGCTTTATTCGGATGAATTAAAATATTGAATACAAATATAGAATGTGTATACAACAAGCAAGGGAAAATGTTTTTCTTAGACACTAATACCTATCACTTTCACTGAAATATCTGAGTAATAAAAATATCACCAGACTGCAGGGGTTGATCCGTATAATCCTCAGGTTAAATCTCTCCTCATTTTCCACCCTATTTATTATATCAAAGTATCAGTTTTTTTTTATTATTATATTTTGATGTCGGGAAAAATATTTTATATACCTGTTTGAAGATGTATAAATATAATATATGATTAATAGTTAATGCTTATAGTATGGGTAGCTATAAATTTCATTCGCGAATATAAGAATTAATCAGTAAAACATTTAATGTTCTGTTAAAGTTAAATTTATTAATGGCTGAAATCATATTTTATCGCAACAGTGACCTGCAGTTGGGTTTTATTTTTATTTATGTTTAATAATAGATTTTTAAAAATACTCTCAGGGTGCAATAAACAGTTTAAAGTACCATGGAAAAAATGTAATAAATATTCATAAAATATTTTCACTTTAGGCATGATGATTAATTATATTTTATATTTTTACCGATAATGATAAGTGTTATATTTTTTTGTGTATAATCAAATACGTCTAAAAAAAATTGACATAAGATATTATTATTTCTGTTATCACTCAAAGTAATTATATACATTTACTATCGACGTCCTATTTATAAGTTTAATATATAACAATAAATAATAATGTATCAAATAAATAAATTTTTTTTCTAATATTTAAGGAATATATACAATTTGTAATAACAGTTACCATAGCCTTAGATTAAAATATAGTTGTATAATAATGTACATATTCTTTAGGTATATGTATATCATACGTAATTAAAATGTTAAAAATACATATACGTATATAGATTTTAAGAGCTGTATCCCTAACTGTCAACAAACAATTATATAGTTTGACAATTAAACTAATATTTGTGAGGTTTAATCGTTCGGTACTTAATTATGATTTGTATATAAATAGGTTATTAATCAAAACTTGTTAAGCACCACTCCCCAGTACTAAAATCAATTGATGTCGTTTTTTAAAATGTATTTTTTGTTAGTTAATTCTACTCAGCAGTAAACTGTAATAAAAAAAATACACTTCATACTAAGTAGAGCGTACCTATCTATAGACCAAGTAACACATAGACAATCACAAGATATTAATAGTTAACTATATTAAACGAATGTTTAAATGAGACTCCCGATAGTTATTCTTTGAGCAACCATAACACAATAAATGTATAGTACTAATAATCTTAACCTGATAGTAAAAGTATATTTCCTAAAATTATTATTCATATTCATAGAATATATATATATATCAATAATACAATGTTATGTTGAAGTTAAGAGTATGTATTAACTTTGCAGTAATGTACTAATAAAAGTTTTTAAATTTTTAATAGAATTATAATTTAACTTTTAAATAGTACAACGCACAAAATGAAAATAGGTACTCTAGTAAAACAACATAATTATTGTGTAATGATACATGCAGAACATAGGTTAGGTACCAGTTACTTTCCCCACACTAAAATTTGTCGAACTTATAGCCCAATCGATTGACAGATTTGTAATTTTTATTTATAATATTGACATAAAAATTAACGTCGTAAAATGAACATACCTTTTATTCACACACTTATATAAACTGGGTTAAGTTTTGCAAGCTATATTGTGCAACTGATGAATTATTCGTACTGGTAACTATAAATTATGCCTTTATAGGATAAAAGCAAAAACTAAGTAGAAGCTTTGAAAGATTGTTTTTTAATTTTATAATAATTTATAAGTACATAAAAAAAAAACCAATATTCTTATCCAGTTTAATTTTCGTATGTAAATATAATAAAATAATTTAAAAACTCAACAATAACAATATTTGTATAGCATTTTTGGGTTGTCTATTATTTTTCGGTTTTTAAATTCAAGTCTTCAGTAATGAACGTTTGGAATGATAAATAAATAATTTTAAATCAATTTTAGCTTTCTAAAATATGCGTATTTGAATTTTGTATGGACTATGATCAAAGGTTAGATGTGTCGGTGAAATTACAATCTATATAAAAAGGTGGTTAGGTTCAAGTTTTTGAATGTGGTATGAATAAGACTTATTATTTTTTATACTTATACCATATAAATTTAATTAAACGTATTGTTTAAAAATTATACATTATTATAAATTTATTATATTTAACAAAAGTTGAATTTAATCCGATTATACGAGATGTTTCCTTCAGGCTAAATATAGTTGTAGAACTATAGAGAGTTACGTGAAACGAATAAACATTTTCATGCATAAACTTTAGTGATCCTAAACCCAACAGTACAAAACCAAATCAAGTAGGTAACTAAAATTTAAGACTTTCTCAATTAGCGAATACAATTTAAAGTTCAATTAAAAGAGAATAATATAATAAACCTTTATAAAAGTTACAAATCAAATGCTATACTTTAAAAGGATTCATACAATTTGAAAACTAGGACACTCCACCGAATGATTTATAAATTTCATTATTAAATAACTTTAATATGATTCTGAATGTAGGTAAACGTAGAAGCCCCATTTGTTTACTAAGCTACCTTTCTATTTATATTAAAATTATTAAAACGATTTTGGCCTTATTTCATACAATATTAAAAGTTCACTTATGAGTTATGATCCTTATAGACTATAGCACCCTAGTACCCTAGTACCCTACTATATATTATATAATAGTATTATAGCTATACAATTACATTTTGAGACGTTGAATACAATTCTTTGTTATATAAATTCTTAAAGTGTATACTATGGGTTGTTTCGGTTCTGCTTATACCTAAGCTACGAAAATAGTAGGTAGGTACCTACCTACATTATTAATACTACCATGATTTTGCAACCGTTATGTTATTTATGATTTATCATTTGTGTATAAAATATGCCGTATATTAGAACTGCGGCATATAAGTTGGTATTTTTATTACTTTTTTCTTCTTTTTGATATTTGGATTAATAAACTGTGTGTTTTGTTAGTAGTATACTTGTATCCAAGCCACGCTCATTCTAACACAAGTATAAATTATACAAAACAAAAATTTTTTTTTTCTCATTGTAAGGTATATCAATACATTATGAGTTTATTTGATTATATTTTTAAAAAACAAGTATGAGTTGACCGCCGTGAGATCTTTAAACGTTATGTAAAAACAAAATTTTGATGGTTACATTGTAGAATCTGATCCACCTTGAAAACCACGAAAAAGGAGACTCTATTACTGTATAACCCTATAATATAAGATCATAAGATCCCCAAAAAAGATATCAATGACAAGTTTTAAAATATTGTTGAGACCCCGAACGGAATATCAAAGCAGATTTAAATAAAAAACCCTGTGGCGATCAACCAAATTATGATAATAATCCCACGAACCTACTTATACAGTACCTATATAATAATTATAAGATATATGTATTATGTATTATATTTTTTTACACATCCAAAAAAACAAAACTATATTATCATAAGCTGAAAATACCAAATGAAAATTTTGCAAATTATCATTTATAATTTATTACCTGAAATATTATATTTTAAATCATTTTGCTATCAGTGTAAAAAGTTTCATAAAATGTAAAATGACCCATTTTTTAAATTTACATATACTTTAAAATATTATTCATGAAGTTTTGAACTAACAACTCTTTTAGCAAGTTGATTGGGATTTTTGTTTGGTATACATCAATTTTAAATGTATTTTATTGACACAGTTAACCAATCTTTGTGCACTTTTTCGTACAGGATATTACGCGGAACAGCTTTCATCAGATGACATTGTCACGAAAACCGACAGTGGTAATTCGAGTACATCCATACGTACGACAAAAACAACAAAAAAATCATCCCATATATATAAATTGTCATATGCCGGACCAATTGTGATGGGCGTTGGAGGTAAATATTGAGTTAATGTTATTTTGTATATAAACATATAGTACATTACAGAATATAATAAACTAATCAAGTAATCAATACCGACTAAAAATATTTAATTCATTTATCAATGAAATTCTTAAATGTACATATAATTACCATATCTTTGAAACTAAGTACGATGTAGAACCATAATTTTATACTCTCATAAAATTGTCAAAATATAAATTTAAGAACTAATCATGAACGGTCTAACTTAAACTATACTTTATGGGTTACTGTAGGTTGCCATATTTGCCCTATTTGTACAACTACCACACGTTTTACCGCTATAGAACAATATGTTTTTTCGCCCATTGAAATACTTTTACCGTTAAAAAAAAATGAAAACTTAAAAAAATATAATTAGGTACTTGATAATAAATGTAAAGAAAGTTTTAACGTTTTATCTTTTTGTTCTTTTTTTATCCCTAAAATCGTTGTGTATATTTAAATTCTGGCAATCTCAAAGTATCATCTGTATTCTATTAAACATTATATCTGAAACTTTTGTGGTATACTTTTTTACTACTCCCAAAATATATAAAACAGTAAAAACAAAATTATTCTTACTTTCTTTAAAATGTATATTAAAAAATTAAAATCTATTTAATAACTAAATGTATAAGCATAATAATATAAACGTTTAAAATGTGTAGGTATATAATAAAATTTCAGTCATATGACTGTTTGAATTTATATAATAATATTAATATGATCATCTTTTGGTTATTTTGTTTTACCTACCTTCTTTGGTTACAATATTAATAATAAAATTACGAACGATATCTATACAGGGTGTTTCACCAATCATGAACCCCTATTTTTGCTTAAATTATGATTTTATTCAAATTCTGATATTTGAAATTTTTGGATATACTTAAAGACAAAATGTTTAAATTGTTGAGATTTTTTGTGCTGCATAAGCTCCTTAAGTAATACAAAAATCTCAGGATACCTCGTTCTATGGGGCTGTGGCGATGAAAAATGTGGCTTTTTTTCTTATTTACTAAAAATTCTTATTATTTAGTATAATTTTTTGAAAAATAGGTACCAATTTAGACATATTAGTTAAAAATTCGGAAGAGCAGTTGTTAATAATTATTACAATTTTTGTACTAATGTAGTCCTTACGAATGGTTTTACATACATATAAACATTATAACATTATAATTTATAACTAGATGTAATATTGGATCTAGTATTCTAGTGTTAATTATACTTGACCAATATTACGAATTACTATAAATATTGATAGATTAAAATCATTAAGTCTCTAATAAAATTATATCTTTGTTTGTTAATGTTAAAACTTGAAATTATAATTTGGTTATTGGTGTGCATTACATTATGAAGGGGTGACATTTCCCAAAATCATTTATTAACATTTTTGTAAATAATATTGTTCGTTCAAATATATACCATGCTTGCTTCAGTAATTAACTAACAAAAAAAATTCTATTCTGATATTATTCATTTTTTTTTCTATTTATACATTTTTTGCCAAAAATGTATGCGCATTTTAGAATAAAATGAAAATAATAGCGGTTGCAAGGTGCCCGAGTTATGATTCTTGTTTTGAGCATAACTCAAACTAGAATGTTCTTGGAGTCGAGACCTTCATTGATAAATTTCTTGTATCAACTTTTTCAAATCACCATACTCCCAAATTTATTCATTCAAACTCATTAACATGGATCTAGTATAACTAGTACTTGCACAAAGTTCAATAATTCATAAACTAGTTCAAATTTTGATTTTAATGCATCATTTTCAGAAAAATTTCCACTAGATAATTTACAGTTGAAAAGTTTCCCAATTGAAAAATAGAAGTTTGTTTTTCCACAGGGTACTCTTTAAGAAACACAAAAAATCTCAAGAGCTTAAAAATATAACCTATAAGTAGGTACCTATATTTAAAAATTCAAAAAATCAGATTTTGAATAACTGTATTTTTAAATAAAAAAAGGGGGGTTAATATACTTAGTAAAACACCCTGTGTGTTTTTGTTTAAAAAAACCAACAAAAATATTTTAACGATTTGGTATTATTACTTAACAGTAACACTCTAGGTCTCTAGCATTACATAAGACTCAAGGGTCTTCAACACGTTGCCCGCCCTGTCATAATATGCGGCCCGCGATCACATTTGAAACGTAGCAAGTATATTTTTTAATTCGATAAAATTATAACGGCTAAGCCATCGCTATCGGAAATATGCGATATAAAATAAAATAATAATTTGTAATTTCCAATGTAAAATGCAATCATAAAAACTATAATAATGAAACTGAATTTTTGTATACAATACATGTTTTTACAATACGAACGCGGCCCGCAAGATTATTAAAAAAATAATACGTGGCCCGCTGCATGAAAAGGCTGAAGACCCCTGAGTCATAAGTGAATAGTTTGTAAATATATACGACGAATGCCTGTACAAACATTGAAAAAATCTCTAGGAAGGTACGTCCTATTTAAGGACGTAAATGGTAGAATTATTTCGTGGCCGGGGCCCCACCATTTTTTTTCTGGTCTCATCATTTTTTTTATTTGCTTGGCGTGTTTCTGCATGTCTATACAGGGAGTAGGGACCCCGCTTAAAGAATTTATCGATATATTAAGCCGTGCGTTATTTTTAGGTACAATTTTTCTTTACAGGACCTAGGAGCCGTCTCGAGGTCCATGGTAAAGAAAAATTGTTTCAATAATATGTCATGTAAATTTTTTTGGTAATTTCCTTCGTATTTCATTATGACGCTCCTTAAAAAAAACTGATCCACGAGCCTTATTGGTATGCCAGGCCGACACTGATAAAGTGTTAACCAAAATAATAGAGATCAAACCAAATCTATTAACGATAATTTTAAGCAATATTATAAAACCGGCCGGCTGCAAGTAGATTTCATCCGATAGCTGTTGGTAGAACGCATTTGCTGGTAGACAGCATACTATATGACAGCCCATAAAAAACCAAAGAAAATTGATTTCACCCTTAAATAAATGAGACCATACACTTGAACCATTTTCCAATGTTTTCTGGACTTTTTTTTAAACACCACACAAGTGGTCTGTGTACCGTTATAAACAGATTTGTGCTTGAGTTGTAATAAGACGCAAAATCTTAATATTATATGTTATTACCTATGTACTTCAGGCATTACATATATTGATATATTACTATGATTAAACACTTCAGGTCAGCTTACTGCGTATGATTAGAGATATCTAATTATCATTATGAAAAAAGGTTGATAACCATTAGTGTATTGATGAAGAAATCTTGTTTCTCGTTCGTTTCAGGGTTCATCGTTGTGGCGGCGTGCGTGATGACATTCGAGGCGCGCGATAGGGCTGCCAAATTTATGTCCAACCAATTAAAAATAATGGGCAGCGGCGTCGGCGGCGGCCAGGTGTCTGGTCATCGCGGCCATGGTCGGCAGACACCGTCCGCCGGTTACCTGTCCAGGGGCGACAGCGGCCGAAGCAGCTACCAAAACCCGTGCGACGGTGGACGGCACAAGATGAACAAGAGCCCGTCGGCGCCCAACTTGGCGGCGGCTGCGTTGGCGTCTGCGAACCGCGGACCCGGAGGCGCCACACAGTCGGGCGTCGGTAGGCTGCCCCTCAGGCACAAGCATGCGGTGCACGTTCTGTCGTCGGGCGGTGGTGGCGGCGGCCGAGCACTGCTCAGTCCACACACTTTGCGCCGACAGGCCATGTCGATGGACACGCAAGACTACAACCCGCTGTTCTCTCCACCCCGATCCCGGCACAGCAGTTCGGGCCTGTTGACCTACAGCAACAGCAACAACTTTGGAAATTTCAACTGCGGCAACGGCAACAAGCAAGGCGGCGACGGCAGCAGGGAGTCGGTCAACGACCCGATGAGGACGTCATCCAGGGGATCTCGAGGTTCGATGGTACTGGACCTACACGTGCCCAACGAGTGTCCGGTGACGATGCGGGTGCGGGACAGAAGCCGCAGGTCGGACACGGCCCGACGGCACGTTCTGCGCAGGCAAACACCTGTCGAGCTGGACGACACGATAATCGCGTATGCAGCGGCCTCGGCCATGGCGGCCGACCATCACCGGCAGCGGGCCAAGCGGTGCACGCGGTCGGCCACTTGTGACGTGCCACACGCGATCAAGTCGAAGCGCAGGCGACAGAACTCCAGTTGCTCGGACGTGGTGGCGGCCCGCCGTAGATCCGGTTCGCCGGTGTGCGCTGGCACTGGCGGTGTCGGGGGCCGCGGCGGTGGCGGCGGATGGCGTTCGTCGGCCAACGACGTCGTTGATGCCGCTGAGTGGGCCAGGACCGCAAACCGTGGCACTGGTAGCGGTTCGGCCGCGTCGTCGCCGCAACGGTTTGCCGATGACCGTTCGCCTGGGTCGACACCCGTACGACAACAGTCCCAGCCGACCACTGTCGCAACCGAAGGTAGCAAAATGTCGTTGTCCAGGACGTGTTCCGACATTATGTCCATCGATAAGTCGTTTGAAGAGTCCAATTACAGTAGTTCGTAGATTTATAGATGCTTCACTATGCGTATAAAACCGGATTCATAGCTAGATCGTGTGTCGTGTCGTGTCGATCAAATCGCATTGTGATTGGACGTTACTTTTTGGCGTCATGTAATTACCAAATTGTGACTGACCATATCAAGAATTGATTGAAGCTCAACTCATAAACCAACCATATTGGTTACCAGTTGTTACCATAGTTACCACGACCTCTCTCGATACGACACACGATGTAACGATGAATCCGGCTTAACCATAATCGATTCGTTAGTGATTCCGGTCAGGACCATGGTTATTTACTAGTACATAACCGTAGTCGAGACGGCAGCACACACGTATAATAATATTATTAAACAAACATACATAATACACTACATAAGACGTCAACTGCAAATACCTACTTAAGCAGCGAAATAATAATATATACTTTGTATACTGCATGGCATAATATTATGTAACTTAAATCGCAGGCTTACACGAATTTAGGTACCTAACTGACATCCGATATAAATTATTACCGTTGTAGTATTAATGTATTATATTATATTTTTTTACATCCTCAACATTATCGTTGCATCGTTCAAAACGATTATACATATGTTCAGTCACCAAACATCGATATATTTACCTACCGAATGATCCAATTCACGTAAGAAAATCATTATTTAAAAAACAATTAACCTTTTGAAAAATATTTTAAAAACTTAATTTCAAGTAACAAAAAAAAAAAATTTTTTTTGAATAAACTTTTATTTTGCTATTTTTTTATCATTGTCATTTTTTAAATTTTTAAATGATAATATTCATTTTTAATTCCTTATTTCAAAGCAGAATGTTTTTTTAAGTATTTCAATCTATAAAATTCAAATTTAATAGTTTATTAGTTGTAATTGCCGACTGCCAACTGGTATAAGTATTTAATGATTTGATAGACGGAGTGATGTGGGTTACCCCGAAAAATCTGGTTCACTTCTACGGTCCACTAACTTTAAATAGTTACCCACTTCGATTAAATTTTATTTTTATAGATCAAAATACTCCGAATTCTTGTTTTGAATAATGAAATTAAAAAAGTAATGTTATCATTGAAATAGTAAAAATTACAAAAATGATAACGGTAAAAAATAGTGAAATATTTCAATTTTTGTGTGGTTTTATAACGACTTAAAATTATTTAAAAGAAATGTTTTCTGAATTAAAAAGCGTGTCTTGCGTTGAATGAATTCCCCTAGAATTATATTTTACGGGCAAGGTACCTAATACTTCAATAGCTGACCAATAATTATATCTCATTCTTGACTGCGAGTTGAACTTTGGTAGGTGCTCGAGAATAATTTTATGAGTTTATGACAGTATAAATGTATAATATTCCAGTATTTTACAAGCGTAATGGACTTAGGAAAAATTAGCGTATATTAGTCGGTGCCTATAAAGTAATATAGTTGGACAAATCAATCTGGGAAGAGTATTAAAGTTGATAAGCTATGTATTACAAATTACAAAATTGATTGTTTTACTTTAAACTGCAAACATCATATTACTGCAGAATGTCAATCGTATTTAGGATCGTAGAACGCGTAATTATAATAATAATATTGTGCCAGTAATGATAGCGTACGCAGACAATATTGATTTTAACAATATTTGTCATGCATTAGCCCTACAGAGTAGTTCAAGATAAAAAAATGTCTAGGGGGGTGTTCATATTACTATATAGCTGTGGTTTATTAGTTTAGCAACAGCAGTAGTTTAGGTACATTGTATAGTGTAGCTTCATTAGAGTGAATTGCAGCGAAGACGGGTGTGTTGTTTTGTATAATAATATTAGGACTAAGTACAAATGTATTTTTAAAGATACCAATAATTTTTAAACTCTTTGAAACAAATTAAAATTTTAGTTTTATTTCAAATAATATAATATAAACACGTTGATAATAAATATGTTATTTGAACATCGATATGTAAATATCACTTATTAGAAATTCCATAAATATAATTTTATAGCATTTAGTTCAAAATCAATATATTATCTCTTGTTAAATTGTATTATTGTATTATTAATATTTAGATATTTATACGCACGTTTCCAGATATATTATTCTTGAACGTGATGTGAGTTTTAGACATAATAATGATCAAAATATCTTAGTGTACCAACCAACCTACTTGACATGTTCCAACTAATATCTACAGACTGGTATATTCTAGATAGAAACCTTCATAACATTTTGTAAGTGTTTGAATTGGGGATAACAAGATTTAATCTGAATTATCCTGAACTATATATCTCAATGCCATGGGAAATGTAAAGAAATTCTCACTCAATTGGTAGGTACTTAATTATTTTTAATAATAGCAATCATTGATGTACCTGCATGAAAAATATTAGGTAATAGAAAATTTTTTTTATGTAAGTATTGTTAATCCTTTACATTTTCAAAGATCGGAGATCGAAACTAAAATTTTCACTTCAATACAATACACTGAATTAATATTTTATTACTAAGTGTTCAACAAATAACTGCCACTTAAAATTTCTGATGTTTTTGGTTTTCTTAATTAATTTAAAATAGATACAATTGGACAAACTTATGCTGTAAGACATGTAATTGAAGCCTTAGTTTTAAATTTTAATAATTCACTACAGACATCTAATAATTATAAGACAATATGATATAACATAAAAGTATTTTTAGGGTTTTTAAAGGAAAAAGAAGATATTACAAAATTCAATTTACTATTAAATTGATACCACCGAATGGAAAAATTTTAATCAAACCTTGGTTCTGGTAACAAAATTAAAATTAAATAGATTCCTTGCAATACCATTCTGCAATGCCAGTTTTGGACCAGTTTATTTGAAATAGTTATATTGTACCTCAGAAATTTATCATCGAGCTGTTGAATTATTATGGTATAATTATGTTATTGATCACGTATAAGATTATGGTTATGCATAATGGATTGGAACTAACAGACTCAGCGATAGTGTTAATAAATACATTTTCTGGGCATCAATCAAATAGTAACGGTTAAATTGGTTACGTCATTAACCCGTGAGGCCGAGAAACGCCGATTTCATGCCACCCGCATAAGGGAACGTGATACTGTTTCAAACAACATTAATTTTGTTCAGATAATCAGGTTAGTGTCATTTCTATTCAAATATTGCTCCCAGAGAAAAAAAAATAGCACTCGAAATCTAATGTCTCGAGTATTTTGAAACATTCTGATAAACAGCATACGAGAAACTGTGTTGCCATTTTTAATGAATAAAATCATCTCGTTTCATTATAAATTATAATTATTATTGTGCATTTGTGCTTACATTTTCTACACAGACAAGATTATATTGTTATCTCTCAGTTTTTTTCAGATATGAATATAAGACATGAAGTAAGGCACTTATGTACGATAAACCTATTTCATTGAATTGAGACATCATCTAATTCTAATATAATATTAGGTACAAATTACTAATGCTTACGTATTATAAATTATAATGAGTCTTTTTACCTTTTGAAATGCGAAATATCAATAACGTGTGGTAAGTAAGTACTCCATACATTTTAATAAAATAAGTACATAGGTTGTTAAGGATTAATAGGAAAGTGTCACACCTTATTAATACATAAATAATAATATGATTAAATATTTATAAATCGTTCAAAAATATTATTCAGTTTACTTAAAGATATATTATTATCTCATACTAAGTTGTGATTTTCATAAAATGAAAAATAATATCTTTAAGTTATCACTTATCAATGTTATTAATTGAACTTTGAACTCTTTGATATAAATATTTAATATTTGAGTTTTAAAATTTAAACATAACATTAGATTATATAAAACAAAATTAGATACGTTATCTAGAAATATAAATGATTTTTTCGTCGAATTGATCCACATTATCTTCCAAAAATATTTAAATACCCCCTATTTAATATTTTAAAATAAATAATAAAATCCTTAATACAAATTGTGTTCGTTTAATGTTGTAATATAGATGTATAATTTCTTTTTACATAATTAGAATTAAAATGTTCACGTTTGATACATTTATATTATTGTAGTCAATAGCCGTACATATCATACCCATGGCTAAATAGTTATTTAGCCATGATCATACCTATCTTTATGATTTAATGAAATTGTAAAATGTTCATAAATATGTCGATCTATTGGAAATTATTAATCATAACCCTAAAATAACCGAATTAAAAAACGCGGTCTCATTTAAACATTAAATATAGTTAAAATGTTTTATCATTATTAATCATATCAACTATGGATATAATTTATACAATTTACAACATTTGCGAGATTATTATAATTTAATGACATTGTAAAATTATAATATTTAGCATAACCTACTAAGGCAATACGAATAGTTGGCCCTATGATATTTTCCGAAATTCGTTTTTTCACTGTAACAAAGGTTTTGTGTACATGATAATAAATTGGTATGTAACCTATTCTTACAAAGTACAAACAATGAAAATCAAATTTGATCGATAGCATATTTTAATGATGATGTCTTGTAATTATTAACACACAGAACGGATAATAAATTAAGAGGCATCAGCGACTCTACATTAATTATAATATTATTACCATTCAAAATCACACGAAAGTCCAATTAAACAGTTTTGAACTCAACTGTGAATTTATATACCTAGTCCCACAGTCCCATTTATCATTTAATGGTAATTAATAAATAACAAATCCTGCAGTGAAGTGTTTTTTTTTCTCATAATGCATTTACGCGTTATGCGAAGATAAAAGTCATTAAAGATATCTAAAACAAATTAATTTTTAACATTTAAGTTCAATAAATATAATGTTTTATTTTTCGTTTAACTTCTTCACTTTTGTTGGGTTTAATTACGTTATACATCTTAAAATAGTTACCTATCTTTAAGTTGCATCAAATAACAATTTAGAATTTCAATCGACTAACACAATATTAACTTCATTAATTTTTTGAATATTCATTCTATTAAAAATGTTTTTTTATGTAGCTATTATTTATTATTAATAGTCATAACAAACACTCATACCAATATAGTTGTTATTTTAAGTTTCTACTACTTAACTGTTTGTCTTCATATATTATGTCTTTTGATCTTTTGGGATTTACTCTTGTTAGATATTTAGAACAATATTTTTCAAACATAAGTACTTGATATTTATTTTACCTTTACTACAAACAACTTTATTTAAAATATCTGATAATAATTAATTAAGTGAATAGTTGAAATTATAAACTTATTAGTTATTACTTATAATATATTATGTACTATACTATATTAAAACTTATTAACACTGATATAAACATATAAAATAATATATCGTATTAAGAATTTGTAAAGTAAGTACTGAAGTAAGATTACTTAAGTATTAAACAAGAATATGTTGATTTAGATCAAAAGTAAAATGAAAAAATTAATGATATGCTTATATCATGTACAATAAATGTAAATGATATTTATTTTAATAGGTAGTACTCATTTTTAGCAAAAAAACGTGTGCAATTTAGATAGTTATAATCATGAATTAACTGTCAAAATTGTGTTTCATTATAGCATAAATAAGATATGAAAATTAGGACTGAAAATATTTCATATTTTAACACATGCATAATATGATACTATTATATTCGTAATACTCATAAGTAATAACTATACAATATTTGTTAGGAACTTGATGAAACATTTTACTATTTTCGTTTGATTTGTATTATTATATTACAATAAATGAACATAACTATAAAACAACTATTGAGTAATGAGGTATACCCCTTAATGTCTACACTATGACGTATTACATAATTAGATAAAATATTTAATAGATACCCTATAGGTATATATTCCAAATAGTAAAAACATAATTTTGGCGATACATAAAATAAATGAAAAATTGATAAACATTTCAAAAACCAAAGCTCAATAAGAAATCTAGTAATGATTATTAATAATTATTGTTATACTTAAATTAATATTAAGTTTCCATGATTCTGGAGTACATTTTGTCTATATCATAATATCATACTGAGCATGAATTTTTTTTTTTAATTTCACTTTTTTCAAAAATATTGTTTGTATTGGTTTTAATACGTAATAAAGACAATAAACATGTATCGACTATTTATATCAAATCCTAGTTATTCCCTTATAAAGTATATTATACCCATGGCTTAATTTAAAATTATAAGCTCCAATATTCGGTAAAATAATTAAGAGTTTTAAGTACCTACATATCAAGTATAATATGTATAAAAAAAATAATATATTGTTTTATATTTTTATTGTAATTTTTAGATACCTATAGGTACCTTCATTTTGCATAACATAAATATATGTAAACAACGAGTGTTCGTAGTTGTATGTTTAATATGTTATAAATATTATGTATACAATTTATTATATAGTAACAACATAAATGTTTTGAATGTATTGAACAAAAAAAGCTCCGATGTTAGCTGTAATTTATATATGAATGAAAAATATATATTATATTATAACATGTACTTGTATATTTTTTAATCAATTTTTTTTAAGTAAATTATATCAAGTCGTAATTTTATAATATATTGTACCATTATGTTCATGGTTTAAAATAAATGTTAATTCATATTATTGTAATAATTTTATTTCTATGTTTTATTGTTTTCAACATTTTAGGAATAACCCACTATACAGCTATACAAAACATCATACTTTATCGCAGTCGGAGGTATGCAATTAAAATTATCCACAACTTATTATTATATATGTACAAACAACATGAATTCATAAATACAGTTAATTTGCACAGGTCAAAAATTAACTTTAAAACTCTGTATTTTAATGCCATAGACTTTTTAGAATTTTTTTTTGATTGTGACCTGAGTTTATGGATACTTAACTCTCCGTCAAAAAAACAAAAACTGCGAAGTTCGCTCTTCAATAAAAAATTAAATTTTAGAAGAACATTATTGTATTCATTAACTAAAATGTGACCCAATCTCTGCCAATACAATTTAAATCTCTAGAGGCATTGATTGAAATATTTTCGAAAGCTCACTAGGGAGTGTTTTGTTTTGTTTATTTTACAGAATTACAAAGTTTTTAGTCTAAACAATAACGTATCTATCAAAACAATGATGTTTTCATACAAATATATCAAATTCAAATTTCTAGAACTCGAGTCTCAAGTTCATTAATCTTAACAGATTAGGCAATATCAAAATATTATGAAGTTGATAGATGAACTGTCATTGTATTTTATTTAAAACTTTTAGACACTTACAAGTGTTCAAGTGTTCCGAATCAATGGGATAAATAATCATTAAAAATATTCGTTTTTTTCAATTAAATTGTATAATTATATTTAAGTACAATAAGTACATGCTTAAGTGCTTAACTTAAGATACAATTTTGCAACAATAATTTCGGCAGTTTTAAATACTTACATACCTGCTTGTTAGTTATTTGTTTTTAACTTACTGCATAACCTAGGATTTATAAATAAATTTAATAAATATTATTAAACATAAATCGTCTACCAGTGTAATTAAAAGTTGTACATGGCACACGTGAAAAACAAAAATAAACAAATCCAAATTAGGCACAATATAGATATTAGGTGCATGAATGCCATTTAACTGTTATAGACTAGGTAGTAATGGTTACAAGTAAATCACAAAACAAACTATATTCAGCAGCCCAGCACATTTGGTGACTGTGAGAAAATTTAATTGAAAAAAACGATACTATTTTTCGTCTAGTAAGACTCAAATCAACACGTTTTATAAGTTAATCATGACGCGTAATGAAGCCGTATATTATAAAATATAGGTATAATATCTGACATCTGTACAACGTATGATGGATTGTAAGATTTGTAAATTGAACTGGCTCTGTAAATTAGTTTAGTGTTTACACGAAAAACAATGAAAAAATTACCTAATTATTTATAATTGGAGGATATATATTTTTTTTTAATTTAAAGATATTACAATGGTTAATGCAATGCTTTATTAAATTACATATTAATTCTTCATGAAAATCGTTTTCAAAATATAAATTAAAAGTAAAAACAAAATGTTTTCATAATTTAAGTTTATAATTTTTTTTCAAACTTCGTGCAGTCGTTCCGTAATCAAATAGACAAGAAAAACCATTATTTATAACCATTAAATAATATTTTTGTAAAATTTGGTTTTTTTCTTTTCGATAGGTACCTAGCTTATATTTTGGCACCCCTCAAAAGTGGCCGCTTGCAGCAGGAGCAGATGCTCCTTACACACCTTTAGAGGTTAGTGCAGCCCTGCGCTTGCGTCGTAAGCGTACGCACATTGGCGGAAAACCGAAAACCGTCTGGTCGACGCCACCGCCGCAGACGCGCTAGAAAGTAGAAAGCGTGTGCAAATTTCACACGACAACATTAATAATATTATTACACTCGAGCTTAAAAAAAAAAATGCGAGACCTTAGGGGTGGCGGCCGACCGCGAGCAGCGCAATCACCGTCACCTACTGCAATGTTTTGCACCTCACGTTGTCACGGCGGCACGCGCACACACCCACGGCTACACGAGTTCGATCGTCAAACCTCACCTATATATACAGGGTGATTTGTTTTTTTAACGCTCCCTCACCCGTTTCCGCGATTTCAGTTATCTGCTATAAAATTGCAAATTTTCCGTCTCCTGCAGCTCTGCGCATGGTAATATAGGTAGGTACCTGTATGAAATAACAGTTAAGTACATAATGTAGTTAAATTCGAAAAAATATATACAAATTCGATATTTCGATTTACTTAATTATATTAACGATTATCGGCCGTTTAGAGTATCTTTATTATACTATCACAAACTTGTTCAAAATAATTTATCCTCTTGCTGGTATGTGTATTTACAATATAGGTACCTACGTGTACCAATGATGGAACATACCATCGTCCAAATTTCCAAACCTTTGTTTAATGAATTAATAAGAAGAGGAACGTTATCGTTTAAACTTTAAAAACTTTAAAGGAAAGTTTTTGTTATCACATGTGACTAAGAACCAGTAGTTCTTGAGCAAACTTTTTTCAACTTACTTAAGCTTTTGAATTTAAAGTCGGCGAAAACTTTACTACTATATCATAATATAATATTCCCGTTTGACGTTAGTAATATTATATAGGTAACTATTATAATAACGATGTTCGATTTAATATTAGAAACATTTTTTTCATTTAAATATTTGGCATTATTTCCTCTAAAAACTCCCAAACATTTCAGTTCTCAATAAGTCATAAACTTTAATTATTCAAATGTCGAATACTGTGACAAACTTTGTTCGTTGGTACACCATTATGTAGATAGGTAGGTATGCATAAATTAATAGCAATTGTTCTTTTCTCGTGAATGGAAATCACAGATTAATTTTTCAAATAACTAATTAGTGCAAATGTACCGGTGTATCAGTATTTATTGGGGTTCGAAAAGAATATTAAGACGTTAGACGGTTTTCTTGCTTTATTTTAACCATTATAATTAACGTTTTCAAACCACACTAGGTAGCACGTATAGCTGCAGCTGCTTAAAAATGCAGTCCAAACATTTAATCGTATATATACTCGAGTTTAATAATTCAATTTTCCAAATTTACTGTGTAGGATTGTACCTATACCCACGAGTTATGAGATTATTAAATATATAAAATGTAAATTGGCAAAAAAAATGTTAAGTGAAAATAACAATAATACACAATAATTATTACAACAACGTGACAGTCAAAATGTATAATTTTAAAATAAAATAAAAAAGTTGACCGTAAAACTAGAACAAATCACACTGTACCAACAATTGCGAGTGTGAAATGATATGTAAGTATATAGTATATGTATATACGTATAAATTGTGTATTTTGTAATAACGATATATTAATATGTATTATATATATATTATGTATGTGTAGTATATATATATGGTATACCCTATACATATATATAGTATGTAGAGTATACACTATACGCAGTACACACACAATATATACAATATATATTATAATGACCACCAGCGCTCGTCGGCGGCAGAAGCATACTCGCTTTATTCTTTATTGTCCACGCCATTATATATATTACCTATATAGATACCGGCCGGCAATATATTATATACTCATACAGGGTGATTTGCCCAGCACACTCATCCCTATTTTTTTTTCTTTTAACCACGAATTGATTCAAATTACTATTTTGAGAATTTTAAAATATATCTCCCTACATAATTAAAGACCTTGATACATTAAAATTCTTTAGATTTTTTGAAAATGTTGATACCTGACCAATAGTTTTTGAATTTTAAAATGTTTATACTATAAAGATAATTAAAGTCTTTACAAATGGGTTTCCATATACAATATAAATTATATAATATTGGATCTAGTATTTATTATACTCTCACCTTTTTACTAATTATAAATGTTGATTGATTCATTATAATTACTAAGAGTGTAAAATCAGCAGAGCCCTTATTTTTTCCGAATCTATAATCGCGGACCTATATAGTCTTTAAAATATACAAAGTTATATAATTCATAAACTACTCATTCGAATTTTGATTTTGACCTTGTCAGAAAAAATATTCTCTAGTAATTTGCTGTAGAAAAGAAGAGAGTTCTCATTTGAAAAAAAAAACAAAAGTTTTTATCTCCACAAGACACGTCTCTCTTAAGAGGTATGAAAATCTAGAGGAATTAAAAATATCATGGGCTTAAGTATATATCTAAAAATGTCTAAACATCAGATTTTGAATGACTGCGCTCATTATTTTATAATTAAAAAAAAAAGGTGAGCATGCGATCGCCCTGTATAGTCACATATGTACTAAAACCCACTCATCACAATATTTTTATAAACAAACACACACACATGCGTAAGAATGTCTTCTGGTTCCTGGTTTTCATTCCGGTACAACGCAATAACAATACGCGACTCGTACATACATAGGTAAATAGCGAGGTACACACTTACACCTATAAACCTACTTATTGTACAAATATATTTGTATATATAGCCGGGTCTCTGGGGGTTACGACGGCAGACGACGTCCGGCAGCCGACCAGCGAGCACCGACTACTACACGACGGAGACGAAGAGGACAGCTCGCGGCACAGTTGTAGAAAATCGTACGACTTAATCGTACCCGGTGAATCGGACCGTCTGCTGTTGTTTCTATAAATCAAATCAAATCACATCATATTGTACAGCTACAAAGGTAGGACACGAGGCCGCGAAATGGGATGCGCCGGGAGCAATCCTTTGCCGGCTGGCGACTCGATGGTGGCGTCGGCTACGACCGACAGTCGCGCGATCGCTGCAGACGCGCCGCCGATGTCCGACACCGACAAAGCGTGTTCGATCGTCCAGAAGGTAGTCGGCGGCGTCAACATCGACGACGTAGTCAAGAAGATCCAAGGTATATACATATTATAATATGCGTATACGCACGTCATGCTCGTCTGTGCCGGCCTAACATTGCACCAAAGACACTGTCTCGTCCCTAAAAAAAAACACACACACAAGGCCTTGAAAAACTCATACAAATAATATGATCTATTCATATTATAATAGTTTAATATGTAATTATTATGAATAAATCGGTTTTAAAAACATTGTTTTACAAACAATATAAAAAAAAATAGGTAGTAGGTACTTAGGTAAGTATATTAAATTTACATATAGGATGATAGAAATGTTTTCCATGCAAACCATTGATTTTTTTTTTACAAAACTTTGTCATTTTTGCAGGAACACAAATAATGATGTGTTAATACCATTTATCTTTTCATCGATTTTGTTTTCGTAAAGCAGGTAGCAGCTATCATTATTCATGCTTGAAAATAATTTATTGTTTTAGTTTGTAAATAATCAGTTAAAAGCTATTTTGTAGTGACAGAATAAATATCAAGTAATTTAGTGTACATGTTACATAATTATTATGGTTTAGAATATTTAATTTTTACTTGTGCTAAAATAATAGGTACTTTGACGTTTCGATGCACATAACTAAAAATTATCTTTAAAATGCGAATATACCTATCTATAATTTATACCAGTGTGTATAGCATACAAATATCTATTATATTTTTATAGTTTAAAAATTAATTAACACGACTTTTATATGAATCTTGGAATATAGGTACGAGACACGAGGTCACGAGAACCTAAATACCCTAAAACTGACTGTTTGATGAATAAAAATAATAAATCCACTCCCACAAGTACTATTAAAATATATCTGTGTAACAAATAACGAAATATATTATACATTTGGCAATGCAGGAAATAAGCATTTGACCTCAACGTGTAGCCTTAAGGGATTAAAAACTTTTACTACAGCCGAATACCTAATAAGTAATAAGAGACTCGCGTGATATGTCGACACTAACACAAATCCAAAAAGGTGGACAAGTGAGCACTTGCTCTGCTGTACAGTAGGTGTCGAGTTGGTCACTGTAATGGAAGCCTTAAATTTTGATTCAATGATAATATATCATTGTACACAAAAAAAAGATTCTTAGCGAATATGGTCTGTTTACTCTGTTTTGACTATGCAAAGTACATTTTATGATGTGTTTTTTAATATTGTTTTATTAAATTAACTTATTTTACTATCAGTATTACGGAAAGTTGACTTAATTTTTATCAAAAACATTGCATTTATTATTTAATATTTTAACTATCATAAAAGTCTGTATTAATTGTTTTATTATGTTAATTGTTATTAACGTATAAATATAAAATAGGTAATAGCTTAAACTTAATCTAAATATTTTGAAAATGTCATAAAACCATATGTTGATTAGTGATTACATATAATTTTATAAGTCCCCACAAATAATGTTCTTAATTAAAACGGAATAACTACCATTATTATTCATCGTTTAAATATCTTATTTCATCAAAATTTAAAATGCCAAAAATATACTGTGTTTACATATTTTTTTAGACTTTCTGGAAACAATACGTATGAAATACTTGTCTACTTACCAGGAACATTGTTTTACATTTTTAATCCTTAGCTACACAAATTGAACAAAAATAATAATTCATATTTGTATGGTGTTATAGCGCCCTTACACTATTAACGGCCTTTGTTAATTATAGATCAATAATTTACTCGGTAGTTAATTTATATAATATTTTAGAGGTATTTTCTATTTTTTACATATTTTTCGGTTCAAATACCAACCGTCGCATCTCAAGTTCCAAAGCTTCGTAGGTAGGTAGGTAGGTTATAGTTTATAAATATATAATTAACTTACTAAGTCACAACACGCGTTAATCAATATATTATTATACATACCCAGCGGCTAGCTCTGAACTCTTATCGAAAATAATCGTCAATCAAACATTGAAACATTTGTGGGTAATAAACAAACACCATTTTGGATTCCTCCACAACAATACGTTTACAAGTGTTTATAGGTAGGTAAAGATATTCTTATAATAATTTATTATCGACTCAAACTTTTTTTTTTCTTTATTAGGTATATACAATCTGTTCCTTTAGGGACGATAAGAATATGTGATATTAGAACAAAAATATTTACATAAAAAACGTGATGGGAGGAGTCACCCAGTGGTTATACTACCCTAACTTGATTTTTTTTTTATAAGTTACTCGTTGAGCTCGACTCAAACTTAATTTTTTTCTTAATGCTGACAATTTTCAATGATTATCTAATGATTTCATTAATTTGCGAGTATACTAAAATATTCTTTCACCATTTATATAACCGTCCTTTCCTGTTCGCTTTAAATCTAAAAAATACAGATTTTAAAAAAGTTTTATTTTATTAATAAAGTATGCGCATTACACGTTATTCGGCATTAGGTAGGGGTAAGATAGAAGAAAAATATTGCACAAAATAACAGTCAAACTTTTAGCAACGCACACTTAAAAAGCAATTAATCCATTTCATTGATTATTGTTTCTATTTTCAAATACTATTTTTAAATTTATTTTTCACTGAGCACCCGTATACAAATTATAACTTATTAAATTAAAATATGATATTTTTTTAATATTATTTATAATAACAAAAGTGTTTTCTTACTCCTTAAAATGTATCTGAATACTGAATAGTAATGTAATATTATGCATAATGCATACTGCAAATTTTAAAGTGTTTATAAGTAGGTACGGTAAGTTAAATTAGTATAAACTACCTACCTATAAATTATTATGTTGACTTAGAGATAATCTCTTAAAATTAAAAAACTAGTTACGTTTTGTTATTATTAACATACAATATTATAATAAAAGTTTTGTGGGGTATGTATTTTATGACTTTGTTTTCACATGTATGAAATTTAAATTTAAACTTCATGAAACATTTGAATATAACTAATAGCTTAGAGCTCTTGCGGTATGTGCAATATACATTTATATGTTATATTTAGCTTATAATATGAGATGGTTAGGTTAGATTAGGTAGCTAGGTTTTATAACTGATAAATTAAAAGTTTCGGATATAGCTTATTTCCAATGTATAAATTAAATAAGTAAACGCTATATTAACGTAATAGTATGAAGACTACGCCTGTATAGTTAATAATTATTAATTTACCAGTAAGAATATCCATTACCTACCCTTATAAACTCTATACCTACCTATTATTTATGTTAGTAGCTAATTAGTACTTTAGTAAGGATTTGGAAATATTGTTTTTTTTTTTAATTAAGTATATAAATAATAAATAATATTAAGCTTTTATTTTAGATTCTGATTGATGGTATAGCATAAAAAATATTTATGTATATACATATATATGTATAGCTATACAACTACAATACTACATAGTACATATGTTATAGAAACATTAACTTGTCACCATTATGTTTATTATTTATTTTTATAAATCATTTTTAAAATATTTATACTCATTTTAAGTTATCTATACTATGGATCTACGAAGCTTTACTTGCAGTACTTTACTACTGTACGTCGGTATCAATTAAAAAATTAAAAGTAATATGAAATAATATTATGATAAATGAATAACTATTAACTATTTTATAGTTATAGTTTACATACATTTTTTGTAAAAATTAGTTTTGAATACCGTACTACTAATTCAAAAATAAATAACTTATAGTAATACACCTATTGAATATATTATAAAAATAACATATCCTTATAAACAGAGAATGACACATTGTTATTTTGTTACGCATTCGTGTTATATTAATTGTGTGGAAATCGAACGGTAGTCAACGGCCTTAGAACTAGTTATAAAATAACTACCTGTACAGGGATTTGAGTTAAATCAATATTACGTGCCTGCAGACATCGTCTGGCAAGTGGAAAGCTACGTGGATGTGCACTATTTTTTTATTGTGTACGTGTTTGATAAGTCACCTAAAATAACAACTAATATATCATATATAGTATTTGATATAGAGCCGTGTAATGACTAACTACTACTGGAACATTATGTAAACATACCGCTGCGTATAGCACTTAACCTACCTAATTAAAATCAGTGTATTATTGTTGTTAATATTATATATTACCTACAGAAAAGTAGAGAACCTATAAATACTGAGTATGAGTCTAGAGGAAGGACTTTCATAAACTAAAAAACTATCAAATATGCAATTAAAAACATCCACTTATGAATAAAAAATTCTCAAATAGGTATACTGTAAAAAAAAATAATAAAACACAATCCATGGTTGCTAAGTATTACTCGCACATGACCTGTAATAAAAATACCTGTATACTTACATAATAAAAAATTAGTAGATAAAGTTTGAGTACAGTTTATACTGAAATACCCAGGTATTGATCATAAAGATTTGGTAACGATCGACTTTAAACGACAACTCCAAAATTAAATAAAAAAAAAAAATTTGACTTGAGCTTAACAAAAATATTTACTAAAGTAGGTACTTACGTGATTTACAACGAGCTATCAACAATATATTATCCACTACATTAAATATTGATTTAAAAACGTAAAAATAACAAAATGATGCACTAAAAATATCGATTATTTCATCGGCAACGTTGTAAATATTGTATTATGCACTAATTTAGCATACAATAAGATCAACAAAAAAAAAAATATGCAAACGAATGAAAGTCCTTGCTCTGTCTCTTGTTCCTACTTCCTGCTACGCACAATATTTAAATCACAAAATTATAAAATACACACGAATTTCAACAATAATTGATTTTCAATAATAAATTGGACTATACCCATACACAATTTCAAGTACTGTGTTTTTTTAAATAATGCGTAGCTTATGCCTTGTGGCTTGTGGTATTGCATATTAATTTTATTTTTTATTAGTCATCCAATCATCCTCCCCCAAATATTCTGGACACACGCGTTGTGCTTAAAATGGTTTTATAAATCAAATTTTATATTTGTACCTATGTATTATTATTTATTCGTCGTTGTTTAATTTAATAATTATTTTTAAGCTTTTTTCATTAATCATGCAGATTTATGCGTTTCCATAACATTTCGTAAAACTAATTTAATATGTTTTACTCGAAAAAAATTAAACAAATATATCAAAAGCATTTTTGAACGAATAAATAATTAGTGGATGGACATAAAATTATTTAAATAAAGGATGATAAAACCTTTTTAGATATTTTTTAGATAGGTAGTTAAATTATATAATAGTGTAATATACCTATTATACTTATATCTAATATGAGATAATATTAATTAAATTAAAATAGGATTGATCAAAAATATTATAATACGTTTAAAATTGTAAATGCGAAGGCAATTAGTTTATTGTTAAAGTATTTTTAAAATTCACTTCGAAATTGTATTTTTTTCATACTTTTAAAATAAATATACCTACTTTAGATGTATATTTATGAATTTAACGACATGATTCATGATTATATTACTCAGAATTGCGGCCAATAACTATATTATATTGCATCCACCACCATGATAGTTATCAGAAAAAAATCGATACACTTAATGCTCTTTTGGTGTTCCTGGGCAACAAACACTAAACAACATGTCAGTAGTAAAAAAGTTTTCCGGTAGGTACCTACTCTACATGACTACATGTACCTACGGAAATCAATTGACATTTATACTCCTCATATATTTACACACACGCACTGGCTGCATTTCCTTTCACTTGATGAACTATTGACGATGAACGACCATTTTTTTTTTTTGACAAGTTTCGATTAAATAGGTCAATTTCTGATGAATCGGAAGTGTGAATGGTGACGGTGAGGGTTGTATATGAAGGATGGGCACTGCAAGTGTTCCCATTCTGCCAAGCAGCGCCTCGACAATAGGTTGCGTCCCGGAGAATGATTATGATAAATTGTATCTTTATACCTACTTAAAGAGAAAAATGAGAGTGAAAAAGAAAACAGTAAACAATAACAAAACGTTCTATATATTATAATGCGTATTCAATATGTGCGTGTATATAGGTACTGTTTTTATTGTGCCACCTTCTTGGAAGTGTCTTCAACGCAAGTAGAATTTTGACACATTTTTTCTCCACTCGTTATTATTATTCGTTAAAATATAAGGCATCATTTCGTACAGTTCTATCATCATTAAATAAAAAATTGTTTGTTATTTTTTATGTACTCAATACGTACCTACTTTTTAAAACAAGATAAAAGATAAAAAGATAAGCATTATTTATAAACGCGATGGCTATCTTAGTAAATAGTAATATAGACATATGAAGTAATTCACTTTCCTGCTCTCATTAAAATGTAATCCAAAATACATTGTTGCTTGCTTAGTTGCGTGTATAATGATAATAATACTACCGATTCTAATAATGAAAAGAGCGCTTCACAATCACAGTGTCGTGTCAATTAAAGTAATTAATATATTATTTTTAGAATCATCAATAATATCAATCTGTGAACAGTCTAACTAGAATGTAACTACAGGACCAACAATTTAATTTACTGAACTTTGTGGTAGTCATTGAGTCGTGTTGGTAGATACAATTACATTATTACAACCGCATTTTTCAAGCCAATCTGAAAAGTTATTTTACACGACCTAACACGACTTTATAGCAATATAAATGTATCATATATTTAGTAATGTAGGCTGTTGACGTAGACTGCCAGGCTCAGAATCGTTTTTCTTATTCGATGACAATATAATATCATTGAATTCAGGTTGAATACATCCATTACACAGTGACCTATACGACGTCACGATACATGAGATACAGTTGAGTGGTGCCCACTTTCCCACCTTTTTAATTATCAGTATTCTTGTACAAGACTAGGCTATTACCATTGTACATAGTAGGTAATTACATCTATAATACTAGCGCATTCGTAAAATACATAACTTTTCCCTATTTATGTATTGTTTTAAAGTGGGTTAATATATTGATTGTTGTGAGTAAAAATTTATTCGCACATCTCCAGGTCGTATATAGGTACGTTTACAGGGTTTATATTCATTTTTACTCATTTATATATATATCAAATATATTTCATATATCACAATAGGACGAATAAGTTGAGTTTGTTGTAACTATATTCTACCGTATTGAGTTTTCTAGTGAAAATCGTATAAATATTTAAATCGATATATTTGGCATAGTAATATATCATGAGGATGATATATTTTAAGCGTTGCAAGTTTCCTCACCACCTTAGCACACATTAATCATTGACAAGTATAGGTGCGGTGTAAAATGTTTGTGTCATATTTAATGTTGCATGAGGTATTGCATAATGGAGTGTTTTTTTATATTGTGGTGTCTCCAAGTGGCAATCCACTTTAGGCATAGTTCACAGCTAGAGAAAAATGGGCGAACCGATGGTCATTCTGTGTTGAACAAATAATAGGGGAAAAGATGTTGATAATTATCTTCTCCTATTTTTTAGGTTAAACTAAAAACGTTAATTTTATAGTGTTGATATCACTTATTAACTGACCGAATTCGCCCACCATGTCCCATGACAGTGTTGAATCCAAGACTTATACACTATGATAAGTTTAATTATTATCATCGGGAGCCCGAATAAACTAGATTCTCCGTTTCCGACACAAAAACAAAAAGAAAAATTTAAAACAAAATGAATTTATACCATAGAAAAACAGTATAATATACAAACATTTTCCGTCCATACATACATGGATATATTTCTGTCTATTACTGAGTTGAATACTGCGTATATGTATTTTGTTCATTTTCAAGTATTTTTTGAACTTTCATTGGAGTGTCTCACCATTTTTTTTAGCGTATTTATTACCTATTTATTTTACCGTATAATTTAGGAGTCCAACATTTTACAGATAACTTTTTGTACACAGAGTGAGCAACACATCCAACTAAATTAATTTGACCCGTGGTATAGTTTTGAGTATTTTCACAGTATTATCGCATCCAACAGCACAAACTCTATAGTTTATTTTCAATGTCCCAAAATTTAAAAATAGATTTAAATTATTGACAAGATGTATTTAAGTATGGGACTGAGGGACTTCCACTGTTTTTAAAACTCTTGTACGTTAACACTATTTTCCCAACTAATGACAAGTTATACCTAAATAACTATGTCTTAACAATGACGTCCAAAACCCGATAAATTGCATAAACATGAGTGAAATATTTTACATTTTCATTTTCATTTTATCAGCTGGTTTAATGGAGACAACATACTCAGGTACAGCCATTTTCATAAACTCAAGAACCTCCCACTCCCTGCTTCTACAATAGACACTCAAAGTTCTAAACGAGTCTTTTGTTGATTCCTTAGCACGTTTAGTTTTACTTAATAATTTTTGTGGAATTAAAGTGTTTGACGTACTTAGTTTTGGACTTGAACATTGTAAATAATTCAATTTAAAATTATAAAATATATTTATATTACAACCTACAGAATATTTGTATTTTTTACAAGACGCTTTTAATTGTATTTGACATATAGCTAATTCCTTTTTTTGCTAATTGTAAAACTAAAATATTGCCATGTATCGCTCCTAACACCAGCCAACGGCACTACATTTTATAGTTAATTTTATTACATTGGACTCCTTTATAATGCCTACACTGCAATATGAAAATAATATTTGTAAGACAATTTGTAGTTTAAAAGTATATTTGTAAAAATTAAAATGTTACTAATAATTTTAATAACAAATAACTTTCGTATGCAAATAAAAAAATGTAAATTGCGTTAATTTATGATTTTTGTATACTAATTTATTTTATTATAACAACTTCTGTTTACCATTTAGCAATAATATGCAAATGTACAAAATATATTTATATGATATTTTGTATGAAGCTAGTAAATTTAAACAACAAGTATTTTTTTTCGAATTCCCTACCATCTAATAGTTCGTAGTCACGGAATATATTACACGGAATAGTGTTACTTATTAGTTATTATCGTTCATTTCAGATTAGTTGTACCTTATATGGGTACCTAAGTACTTCGTGTTTCTTTATAAATATAAATGAAAAATATTCATGGTTTATTGAATAGTTTTTCCATTTTGCACTTTCCACTTATTATAATATTATATACGGTTAAAAAATATATACATTACACTTGGTCTTAATTGGTCTAGAACTTAATATCATATTTAGAATAATACATATTTATTTTCCCATGTATTAAATTTGTTAGACTTACTAATAAAATTGAATAGAACTTGTTAAAAATGCTATAACTTGCCTATAGTCGATCAACATGTTTTGATAATATTTCACGTCTATTGAAAATCTGTAAGTATGCATTTCGTGTAATTATTTATACCTACAAAATACAAGCCAGGCACATTTTTTGATTTGTAGATAGATCTACACTATAAATATGGTGCTTTCGTTACTCTTCACTTACGAACAAATATTATATTTAAGTTAAAATTGTTTAATAAAATTGGAAAAGAGCTGTAATATGTAATAAACTGTAAAAAAACAATTAATGGCTCCCAGAAGTTGTGTATGGAACAATGAATAATGAATAATAAAATACAATATGATAAATAACAATGAAAACAAACAAAAATAAAATACACAACATAGTATAAAATCAATACATTTCTAATGCTCCACTTATAATCATATATTATATGTTACATAATTTATATAGAGTTAAACTTCAATCGATTTTATAATTTAACAATGTTATCGATCGAATTAAATTAATGCGAGTATAATACAAAATCTGATAACATCCTAGTAAGTTATATAGTTTTTAACTTAACCAACGATAATAATTTAAAAAATGTAACTACTATACACTGATCCTGTGATAAGTTTAATTATAAAAAAATACTGATTAATACGTACCTACCAAAGCTATAATAATTTTAACAATTTAAATATGTATTAAGAAATTCACGAAATTTACTAAGAGGTTAGTTTTTAGAAAATTGAAATAAAGTAATTTACTAATTTTTATTGTAAAATATTTTATTTAAAATTAACTAGGTAGTTGGTTGTAGGTATATACTATACATATAATATATAATAGTGTATATCGTGTTTATGTAAAACTCACTTAATTTGACATAGTGTCATAGTATATACTATATACTATAAAAATTAAAAACAGTCATGATCTATCATTCCTCGTCACCTGAATTCAAATGTTTCGAAAATAATAATTACCATTTTAATTGCATACATAATGTGTATTGTATATGTTTATTTAAGAATATAATTATTGTTCAGTGTGATACAGGTAGGTACCTACCGGTTTTACTTACAAGTAATCAGCACCTGTTATAATTAACCCAGAAATAATTTAATACAAATGGTTAAAAGTTAAAACAACGATCTGAGCTGCAGGGAACCTGGTAGGAAATGTGAAATCATTGTCAGTAAATCATGAATTTAAACTGAACTTTATACTTTAGGATCACTGTAGTATTTTAGTATGAACCATCGACATTTTAGCGATCTTCGAAAATAGAATAGTTTAGCAGTATACATTAGTCTACTACCAAGGTATACTGGTATATTATGTTTTATGTAGACACCGAATTATAACTTTTAAGTAAATGCGATTTTGTAGAATTCCTAATTTAATAGTAATTTTAATGTTTCAAATTATTAAGATCAACGGAAGAATTTCAAAAACAACTATGAATATTTGACATGAACATTGTATAAATAAAAGCCATAACCGGGGTCTCACTTATTAGTTGTTAGAATAAAATATTTATATAATAAAGTTAATAAAGGTAAATTAATATCATAAAGGTACCTACTTTGAAATTAATACTTTTATTTTGCAATAATATTATGTATTTTTATGCGTTACAATTTGTATTACGTCAATTATATGTCAAATTCAACATAAAGTTATAGAACTTCAATTTAAAATAAACCTTTTAGATACAAAGAAAAGTTCTCATACCTCATAAAATATACAATAAGATATTCAGACATTTGCGGCACGTATTTGAAAATGAATAAAATATTAAATTATTAAAATGTTACTTTTTTCGTGAACTAATAAATTAATTTTTCATTATTAATCAATATATACCAACTTTTTACAAATAAATAGAAATAACATCAATTTTTAGTTTTTGTTTTAATGAAAATTATTTTTTAACGATAGTACTAACTCTGAACTCAAGTAAAATATCATAATTATTTGTTATTTCAAATAAGATAATAACAATAAAATATAATTTATGAGTTTGAAAAATGTTTTAAATTATAGTCAACAGATATCCAATTAAGTATAAATTATATATATGTCTATTTATATATGATAATTTAATTATAATAGTTTATAATATTGACTTTTAAATGGTTTATGATATTATATTTTAATGATATATGTATATATAAAATAAAATCTATACTTATATTCTATACTGTAAAACTTAAACACTCTGTAATGACGAATAGAGGAAGACATAGTGACTCTATGACAGTATTGAATTAAAGAAAAAATTATTATAAAAATAATTAATATTAATAAAACCTACGACATAATTAAAAAAAAAAAATCAAATTGTATAAATGTTCTAATTTTAGTTATAGTATCTATGACCTAAGTCTCATATTTAAAGACAATTTCGTTGTGCAGAACATCAGCTTTGGAAGTTCTGTTATGGTCTCATTATTGGTTAAAAAAAATTGTCTAGACGTTAACCATGGTTAATTATTCTAGATGTCGGCGGAAGCATGGAAAATTTGATGGACGAGACTCAAGAAAAATTCAGTTCGTTATTTGGAAAAGCAGAACAACAAGTCGAAGATGTAGAAAAATCAGTAGATGATAAAGTAAATGATTTTACTTCAACTATGCCAGAGTAAGTGGCAATTATTATTCCATGGATATTTGTATCGTTTGTTGAAATTATAAATGACGATTGAGTATTATGGCCTATACTTAAAGTATAAGAGACATAGGTACTCCATCACATGTCACTAATAAGCTATAGTGTAAATCGATTACCTCTCATGATCATCTTACAACATGTACAAGTTAATTTATTGTTATTTTAAGTACCTATATATAATATATATATATATAACTATTTACCCGTGTATTTTATTCATAAGCTGATTTAGAGTGTATATGTATATGTCAAGTACCAACGTAGGAATAAGGTATATTATATAGTGTATTCATAGTGTATACAGCGTGACTAAACCAACAAATATTAATAAACAACGTTAAAAAAATTTAAATCGTACATTTTGTATATCAATTATAAATATTAACTATTTAGACTACCTTAATTGATGTTCTATAGAATATAATATGCTCTGCCTTTTCATGGTTCAAAAGTATTTTACGCCGTGTTTTAACACAATTCATTGACATATTATAATGTAGAGTTCATACATTAAACAAGTTGTAAGTATCAAGTATGTGTAATATATGTATTTAAATATCTATTTTTCTTATTAATTTATTTAAAAAATGTATTACAGATCTCTTAATAATTTTAAATAGTAATGAATGTACATAATGTTCATTATGAACTGCTAAATAAATGATAATTTATCCTGCAGAAATCGTTGGAATATAATATTATATTAAGCATTTATACGTACGACGCGATGGGCCGAATCGTCGAGGAAATATAGTATTATAGTACAGTTTATATTATAAATACACCAAAAAAAAACGTCTCAAGCCTCCTAAAAATAAATTATTATATTCATAATTATTTTCGTGCATGGTGTTCAGAAATCATTAGACAAATTATAGATGTACAAGACGAGAGCATCCGCTTATAGAGGTGTTATCCCGACCGATAAAAAAAACCTATTAAGACTAAAATCGCAGAACTTAATAAACTTACACCCCCAAGACACCAGAGCGCGAGGGCACGCAATATCCGGCCAGCCAAGGGTATATGCAAAACATAGATATTTATAGAACACTCGTGACGTGGTATTAGGTATTCATGCCACATTACCATGTATATAACAATAAATTGTGAACACGGGTCACTGCAGACTTGCCTAACCATACGTTTTATGATGCAACATGATACGAATGTATTTTATAGCTGTAGCCTGTAGGTCTATATTATATAGTTATTACACTTTATTTTAACGATTACGAATATGTTTCTATTGACTAATAATTATTTTAATGATGTGACTACAAGTTCAAGTTCGTGATAGTCTACAACCAAAGGCACCCACTAGGGGCACCCCATAAAATGAAACGATAGTATTTTCTTTAAATTGTAAATAATAAACTGTTTTTACAGATGACATTATTCTACATGGCATATTAGTTATTACATAGGTACGTCGTCTATCCACGTTATAAACCTATTTTTTTTCTGCATTATTTAATAAAAGCAATTCTATTGGTTCTAAGTTTTTTTTTCCATGATATTGTCACACCCTCCCCCTCTAGGTTCTAATTGATGGGCCCCGTTGAATACAATTAACGTCCTGTGTTGGAAACATCATTTCATAACATCATATTTGATATTTATTATAAGTATGTTTTACAGCCACTTGATCGGGTGTATAAAAAACGCACAGGGGTGTTTGCACCATACATGACTCATTATCCCGTTGCGGGATAACGATGGATAATTTACACCTATTTAGACCAATAGTTTTCTAGAACAACAATAATGTATATGATAAACCAATTAATGAGTTTTTTTAAGTCATATCAAAGTGTCAAAGATATCGTTTTAATTTATTTTATAACAGGTTTTTTGCTTGGGTTCCTAAAATGTTTTTTAATTATTTATTTTAAAATAATTTTTAGAGTAACTAAATTATCTTTAAGAAAACCAAAAATAAATAATTAAAAAACATTTTGGGACCCAAGTAAACAGTCTGTTATAAAACAAATTAAAAGAGTGACTCTTTTATAATATTTCTAAACCATCGATGAAACTTAATCATACAATAAGACTTCAATTCTTACACAATAATATAATATGAAATTATCCTGAAACATTATTTTTATCGAATACAATTTCATTCAACAACTCAATTCTTTAAGGTTGCAAAAATCATTAAAAAATCATTTCTCTTGTCCTGCTCACGCGAGTGCCTTGACCTTTGGCTGTTATAGAGGTAGACACGCAAATCGTCAGTTAGTAACACCAAATTACGTGTACTTACAATCAAGATCAAGATTTATTTTTAATATTATTATTAACCTTTTAAATAGGTTATAATTTTATTTTGAATGTGTTTTTTATTTTTTAGAAAACCTAAAATACAAGAAGTTATTCTTCTTACAGTTGAAGAAACTAGAGTAATACCAATAGACTTAATCAAATCAGAAATTCTAACAAATGGAAATGATGCCGTGATTGAAGGGGTAAATAACAGTACAAAAGAAGAACAGACGGCAGAAAAATCAGAAGATTCACTGATCGACGCAAAAGAAAAACAAAACGAGGAAGAAGATAAAGTAGAAGAAGAAAAAGTTGAAGAAGAAAAAGTCGGAGAAGAAAATGTCGAAGAAGAAAAAGTTGAAGAAACAAAATCTGAGGAAGAAGTAAAAGAAGAAGAAGAAACAAATGCTGAAAAAGAAAAAGTTGAAGAAAATGAAGTAGAAGAGTAGAATCAAAGTTCGTAAATTTACTAAAGGACGGCTCAAAATTATATTAAATACATTTTATACAAAAAAAAAGCTATTCGAAAGATTTATGTACCTAGTGGGATTAATAATTTTATACATTATATTTTTTGATAATATTTTATAGAATTAAAATTGCATAGGTATGTATAATATAAATGATATCTACATAATATTATATCTTATGGCTATAGTTTAGCTAGGTATAGTCAAAGAAAAAAATATATGTAATTAAATAATTTTATAATTTTCAACAATGTATAGTTATTTTATTATATTGTGTACTATTTTAAGATATTTTTTATATTAAAGAAAAACAATTTTAAGTTTAAATTTATCTAAAAAATTGAACTTGTTGAGGAATTCAACAGTACACAAATAGACATTTGCGTCTGAAAAGGCACCGTTGACTTGGACTTCATAAATAGATTTTTATTATTTTTAAATCAATTATATTATAAGTATTTATTTCTGAGTGTCTTAAAGCTTATAGTAGGTATAATAAAATAAAGTAAAATGATTTGATAATTTTAGGAACAATCCTATGTTTACATTGACTGTGATATATAATCATAATTAACTATATAGTATTAACTACTATATATATTAAAAAGCTAAAACCATGAAAAGAATAATCAATTACTAATTGTTAAAGGACTGGTCAAAAATGTGCATCTTTTTAGTAAAACCTCAAATATCGACACTGTATTAAAACATATAAAATGACAAACTTTTAAATGACTGCATTTTTAATGTATTTTTAGAACATACCTATGTTTTGTTAGTTTTGAGCGCATCGGTGCACAAAACGTCCTAATTCCTAATCCTATCATACTTATATGTTATAAAGGATGTCGATTTAATCATACTTATATAAGCAGGTGTTACGTCACTATAAAAGCCTTGGATTATCGCCAAGCTGAACACCGTAAGGCCATAATAACTAATAAGTAGGTATAACTGGTATAAGGTTGAATTATCAAATAATAATTTAGCTACTACCTATGCATAGTCGAGCGATCATTTTTTCCAACACCTCCCGATTCCAAAACACAACTTTTCTAGGACAATCAATTTTTTAAGTGTACCAATTATAACATTATTGTAATAGGTATGATAGCTACATACCTCTCATTATCGTCATTCGTCAGTATTTTCGTAAATAAATTGGTACCAATATTGTTTTTCCTTGAACAATGACTTTTTGTTCGTTGTCTGGCTGTAAGTGTAACAATCGTTTACTTACATAAAATTTACTAAAAAAAAACTCTTCGTCTCTTCAAGTTAGTGTTTTTCAATTTATTAAATGGTATATTTCCAGATAACAAATAAACTTGTTTTACATAAATATGCATTGGATTCCGAGAACTTTAGATTTGTAACCAACTGTTGCGCATGCGATTTGTTTCATTGTCTTCTAAAGGTGCTGCACTTCTGACGTGTTTTTCAGTTTTTAGATGACGTACAACAATAAAACGTTTTCACATTACAAACCTATTATGCAAAAAAAAAAAAAAAATAACGTTGAAAATATAAATTCGCCAAACTCGACTGCAAAATTACTTAAATGGTAAGCTTTTATTTCACGTCATACTTTACGTTTCAAACGTTCATTATTAATTGCGGTGAAATAAACGTGTGTCATGTAAAACGCTTTAATTTTTATAAGCATTAATTATGATTAATCTATTACCCAAGTTATAACCATGTACAAATAAAAAAAAGTTAGCACATTAGCATAGCCAGTGGACTATTACAGTGTGAGAACACATAATATGTTCACCAATGATTCATAAACCGAATTGAATACAATGACTATATAATCATATTCTAATATTCTAATAATATAATAAGTACCTACTATACTAAAAGTACTTTACCTGTCCAAAGATGTAATTTCGTTTAGTGCACGCAGGAAAAACTAAAAATAGTCGGTTCTTTTTTGGATACAAGCTTTCAAATTATTAGTACCCCGAAAGTATCATCTATCATTTGAATTTTTCTTTCTTATAATACAACATGACCATTTTAAACTTATTCAATAAAATTTCAACAAATTAATATTGGTTTTCCATATGTGGTTTCCAGTATGGCAGTATATATATGTAAATTTAATATATGTCATATGTGTCATTATTATATTAAATTCAACTTCGTTCAAAAATATTTTTATTTTGAATTTAAAATAATATAACACATATACAATATGCCGGAGACCACATATGAAAAACCAATATTTATTAGTCGAAGTTCAAGTCCAATACGTATTTTCTTAGGAAGTACCTAACTATTAACTATATAATCAAACGTAGAAATAATTTTTTGTTGGTAACCTGTTGCCTTTTGGTGAAGTTTTATATTATAATCAAGGAAAAATTAAAAACTCAACATTTATTCTTATAAAATAATGGATTTGTTTGTATTAATATTGCTCAACCAAATAAGACAAAAATGGCACGAAAAAATGTACTAAAAGTCTAAACCCCGATTTTTAGAGAGAATCAAAAAACAATTTAAAAAAAAAACAAATTTCCTACGATCAATGGAACAAATTTGAAAATAACTGAAAATGAACACTACGTTAAGGCTGCATTATTTTGGGCGCATCGCGCATGTCAATTCTGGCCAAAAAATGTTTTTGCTTTAAACTCAAGGACGTCTACTGAATATAAATACATCATAATTCTAAACGAAACTCAGGTGATTCAAACAATTAATATTATTTCTATCTGACATTTCCAATTATTAGGTCCAAAATATTGTTGTCAAATGTGATAAGATATGACATGATTGACGATTGTCGTCTGATACGATTGTTTCGAGTTCGGAAATTTTGAACTTCCAAATACTATAAACACGCCTCGTCAGCCGTCGCGAACGAACAGTACTGTCGCGTCTTAGTCGTCTTACTACAGTCACTGAACTCTGTTTAAAAATATTTATATTTCCGGGCGGAATTTACAAACTTATTTTTGTACCTGTATATATTATTTTCAAGTGTATCTTTTTTTACTTGGATATTTTCCCGGGTGGAATTTACAATCTCCCATTATCTTAAGACTCTCTGAACTCGATCCAGAGTACCTAAGGTAAAGCCGTGGTTTAAAATTGTCTTATTTACATAAGAAATAGTATTTTAATAACAACATTAAACGGACATTTTATAGATTTTATAGTTATTATTATAACATCTATCTAGCTGACAAATTGTAAGACCTATGACCAACACAAACAATGTAATAGTAAGTCAGTTCATTGTGTACCTTACTTAGACTAATACACAACGACCGCTGGACTCCGTNTGTCTTATTTACATAAGAAATAGTATTTTAATAACAACATTAAACGGACATTTTATAGATTTTATAGTTATTATTATAACATCTATCTAGCTGACCCAATTACGTAATTTACCTGACAATTTCACGTTTCAAACAATTTTTCATATTAAATGAATTTGCAGATCGTTATGAAATGTCAAGATTGAATTCCTAATGCCGCTCTGCAGGCATACCGTATCTCTTCTCAGACGATATATTAAATCTGTGTTTTAATTCACTAACGTTTATATAGGTATTTTATGGTACTTACACTTGCACCTACCTTCCTATAAGAAACAATAGGTAAAACAGTTTTGAGTGTATTCGAGTGTAGCCAGTGTAGGTTAACTTAAAATATTATATGAAACAATAAATTAGAGACCTTCCAAGCACATATTGTATTACCCACATAATATTATTATGTTGAACATTCTTCGACGAGATAACATTTCTAAAACGCGTAATAGGTGTAAACTGAGTGATCTGTTTAACATAAGACACTTATTACCTATTTTAAAAAACAATAACATTTTATGAAATTACCTATTACTTTTACATAATTTAAGTCGTACCAAAACAAAATTTTGTTTTAACTCTTTTAAATGGCAGCAAATATTTTTAAGTTCGTCTTCTTTTTAGCAAAATATTATTTAGAGTATTCCGATCTATAAAAATCAAATTTTGGACAAGTATAGTTTGTTAGTATAAAGGATTAGTGAAAGTTTTAGAAGAATTTTGTTTTTAACAGCTTAAAATTATATATAAAAATATATTTGCAAAAACTTTTTAAGTGCCTTAAGTAAAATGGATCACTCAGTATAATATTATTTCTTGAGCTCCACGAAAAAGGAGCTCGTTAACAAAAAGTGTAAACTTAAACTTATAATCAGTAAACAGATTATTTAATTATTAGTTAATCATCTTATTACGTTCGTCGTTTGCTCGAGTGATTTTAAAGAGCTATTATTTTTGTATTAAATGTCCGACACAGTTTTCAATCAAACGCAGTATAAGATGAACAACGTATACAAAGACCTAATAATGTTTTGGCCTTGTGTCGGAACGCACTTTTGAATGATGTAAAAATGCAATTAATGTTTAATTTCTGATAATAATATTGGGTAGGTTCGACCCATTAAAGATTTTTTATTTTTATCGATACCTAGTATAATATTACGTCCAGAGTGGGCACGGTCAGTGGTATCATTTGAGGGTGGCAGGGTGGGAATTCCCCCCCCTTGCCATCTGCGGGCCGCTATCGGGCCGGTGTTGAGCTATGGCTAGCTTAGGGCTACAGATCGCAAGGCCACAGCAAACATGATTCATGTCATTACTAAATAACATTTAACCACCATTCGCCACTTGCTAATATGTAAATAATTATAGGGTATCTGAATATTATCATTTACTATAGTATATTTTTTATTTTTATTTATTTATTATTATTTCATTATAGTATTTATAATCAACGATATTATGTATTTGAGTATTTCTAATTTATGCATATTGGATAATAGAAAAATCATACTATCTACAACCCTGCAGGTCTATGGTGTGATGACTGATGAGTTATCAGGGTGAGTAGGTATTTAACAGATAACGGCCTTCCATGTTTAATGTTTATTGTTAATCGTCGTCTGGATTACCTATATGTTTGACGTTTCAATTACTTTCGATTGCACCTGCGCATTAGAAGAAGGCTATTTGTATTGAGATGTATTTGCCCCCCCCCCCCCCTCAAAAACTGAAATGGCGGGACTGGGCTCGGCACAGTGCATTCCGCGTAATGTTATGTTTATTAGCTAAAATATTATTATAGAATTTACATAATTCATTAATTAATAAATAACAATAGATAAAGACTGAATAAGATTGATGATGATTCCAAATAATTAAATCAAAATCAGTGAACCATATACTAAAATATAACAAACTATATAAAATATAAAAATGTTAAACGATTTGGATTTTAAGAGTCTGAGTATTGAAGACGTACGAAACTAAATAGACAGGATCCTTACAGCAATATACTTACATTTAAATATTTGATAATAAGTTGTCAATTCACTCTTATATTAAAAACAATAGAGTAAAATGTATTATTCTGAACATCAAATTTGGTATGTTCCTATCATTAGTAAGACCAAGTCAACACAATGTATCTAATATTATCTCTATATCAAGGTAATAAGTAATTAAATAATCATGTATATCAATGATGTATAGGTACATGAGACTCCGTATTTACATTCAAAACTATAATAAAAGGTGACAGGCATGTTAAACTTAAATATTATATTTTAGTTAGTTCAAACCTTTTCTCCGGGTATTCAACTTTATCTACTAATTTATTTAAATGGAACAACGGTTGTGTTAAATATAAATCTCTTGGGCGAGTTCGGAGATGGTAGGTTGATATCTTGGTCCCTGGAACACTTGAAAAAAGTCTGACACCATTATTGAACTTGTTTGGCATCAGTACGAATAAATAAACTTCCGCTTACGCTGTCGTTCGATTCAGATTTGGTATTTTTCATATAAAGTTATTACTATATAGTAATTTATTTTCACGGATCGGAATGAAATAATCGATTAATCGCAACTATACAACGGATATCCTAGGAAATATGTTGACTGTGAGATGTATAAAAAGGAGTTGAAGCGACGAATGAAAAAAAAACCATGAATTATACTTAAACATAATTTTTTTAATTTTATCAACTAGCTTTTAAAGATTTTGTACACAATCAATTTCACCAACGGGCTTTTAATAAAAACTTTATACAACTGAATAAATTTTTATTACGAACAAAAACATAGAGTACGGATTTGAAACAGTTTTTATACGCCATATTAACAAAAGTTCATACGCTAAAATACGTACGTGCCGTGAGCATATTGTGATAATGATTATAATGATTAATCATGCTAGAGCAAACAGTTTTCAAAACTACTACTTATCGCCTGCCGTTACTTAACAATAAATGTTTATTATTAACGCACGCCTAACTATTAAACTATATAATTATTGGTGAACTTCAACAACTTTGGTATTGTTGTCCAATGAAGTTGTAGGGTGTAAAAAATGTTTGCTTTGAACGAACAATAAAATCCAATTTTTATTTTTTATATCACCCTCTCGCAAAATGTAAGTTTAGCTTACTAATGTAAGCTGAACTACGCCCGACCGTCTATATCTACGCGCCAAAACTGCACTGACCTACAATTGAGTCCTAGGTCCCCCTTAAAATCCATGATTAGACAACAGAGTAATAGACACTCACCTAGGTATACATTTGGCAGTATGCGTGTATGACCATAACCAATGAGATATGACAACACGTATCGATTGTCGTGCTGGAATCATCCGGAAGTGCCGACGCAAAACCACGCCAGCTGCAAAAAATATATCCTACATTGACTCCTAATAGTCCTAAATCCTGATTCAAGTGACATCGCTAGGATGATTCCACCAACCACGATATCTTTTCTAATTTGGGCATCACGGGTGGAACAACGATCAGGGACGATCAAGTTGGAGTTTTCCGGGTGTGTCGCAAGAAAAAAGATCATATTTTTAAAGTAGCCCGAATTTGTCCCAGTAAATATTGAGTAGTCCGAGGTGCACCACGAAGCGGCAAACTAGCTTACATTCAAAAAATATTTTTATTATTTTCAGAGACGTGAATTTAGCATTAAAATATCAATAGAATTTTTCAAAAACCTTCGCTGACCATTTTCAAATAGACTTTTTAACTATCCTACAATTTTGCACTGCCAACTTCACACCTAGCCAGTTGCGTACACACGGGGGGGGGGGGGTCAACCCCCCCCCCCTAGTATTTTTTCCGTTTACGTAATTACTTAAAAATGTATAGTAAAAATGATGACAATTTAAAAAAAAAATTAATAGTACTAATAAAAATAAATACAAAATTAAATTAAGGGAATTTCAGTGTTACCGTCACAATCGAGTTTAGATTAAAAATGTACGGCGAGAAGACCGTCGTCACCGACGTTATTATTTAATAATAATAATTATTAGATATGGGATATTCCAAATTATACTCCATTATATTATAACATCATATTTTAAACAGAAAAATAATTATTTACACAGGACAGATTAAATGGATTGACCATGTTGTCGGTATACCGTGATATAAATTTAACTCCTGAAGAAGTCATTGATGAGTTGGGACAAAAACCCAGGAAAATAGACATTGTTTTAAAATGAAAATAAATATTAGTTAAACAACATATTATTTTGATTTATCAATGTATAATATATATATGTATATAATTTTTTATATGTAAGCCTCCCCCATTGAAAATAGCTGTGTACGCCACTGCACCTAGCATTACCTTTTTTTTCATTTTTGAATCGACGACGCCGCGGGAACTGCTTTCGCAATGCTTCCGCGACCACAGCATTACCTAACCTAACCAAATCTAACCCACCTAATAACCATTAGTCATTAGGTACTTAAACCATGAACTGTAAATAATTGTAAAAAAATGTAATACAATATTTAAATGTACTGTAACAATTATAAATATACCTAAATATGTTGTATAACACCTATGTATACAATATGAACTCTACTTTATGTACGATTAACCGCTGGCCTATTCGTAAATATTAACACACACAGATATAATTGTAAGACCTATGACCAACACAAACAATGTAATAGTAAGTCAGTTCATTGTGTACCTTACTTAGACTAATACACAACGACCGCTGGACTCCGTACGACACCATACAGTCACATAGCATAGATCGCAATTACTTAGTTGTGAGTATTATTATTTACAAGTTTTTTTTTCTCGTATCATACACGTGTGTGTTTGTGTAATATTATAAAACTTAATAATAACTGAAACTGAAACCTAGTTATTTACATACCTACATTTAAGATTCCGATATCAATATAGGGTCCTACGACTCTCCCTAGACATCGTATATTTAACTGGTCGTTCCCCGACCACGTTACAGTAGGTACCATCTACATAATATATTATAAATTATAATATAATCGTACTATTTTAAAGTACCAAATACTTGCAACGCAGACCAAAAACATGCAACCAGCATCAAGTATTTCTATTTTTCAAAAGGTAGTGCAGTGATTACAGCTCCGACTCCGAGTGCTGTGAAAAAGATAAGTCGAGTGAATCACTCTAGTACATGCATTTAATTTGAATTAAATGATACATATAAAAGCAATGTAAAAATGTAAATATATAGAATATACGACTCATATATTACCTACATTTACGCTCAACTTTTTTTTAATTACACAATTATTTACAACTTATGTCGAACATTGTATTACATTTTCAAGTTTTTGATCGAGCACCGAATAATTTATCGAAATTGTCACATAAATATTTGACACGGTTATCGAGTAACAAAAAAAAATTGATTTTGCTAAAAAAATCACATTTTTTCTGATAAATGCTTAAAAAAATTAATATCACAAATTAACAATGTGTAAAATAGTGTGAACTATTATCAAATTTAATAGCACACTATTAAGACAAGTGAACGAAAATTTGTAATGTACGTGTATAAGACGGAGGCAATAGATGCATGGGTAGCGTCTTAGTTTTTTCATTTTTCCCAATGCTTTTGAAAACTACTGGGATTTTTTTACATTTGACCCCACAAGTACCAACTAGACTCACATTTCTATCAGAAGAGATGGTGAAATAGAAAAGCAATATTTTTACTGCCCCAAAAGTTGATGAGACATAAAAACAACATACATCATTGTAAAACTAATACATTCGTTTGCCCGGCTCAACATTTTACAATGAACAAAAACATTTAATTCAATGTCTAAAAAATGAATTTTTGTCCACAAGCAAGATGGTTCTTCCACGGACTAAAATCGGGTGATCCATTTTATATCATATACACCAAACGACCAAACCCATTAAATTCAGCCACCATTTTCATATTTATATTAATTTTGCATTGCTTTTCAATAATAAGGAAAATAAGAGAATATTGACGTAAGAAATCAAAATCATCATTAACATCTTTAAACAATACAAATAAATAATAAAATAAATAGAATTATGCTACAATAAAGAAATTTGTAAAGAGTTTATTTAGATAATGCCTAACACTGTTTCTGTCCCAGTTAACTAAACTTAAATTATTGTAATGTTCATGATGGTAGTATATTTTATAACTGCTTTAAGAAGGGACTACTAAATTGATGAGAAGACCTTAGCAAATGAACATCTCTGAAGGTATACCATAATATGTGGACACATATACTGAACATATTATACAACTAAATCTTTCACTTCATTCAAAGTCTAAAATATATATTACAGTTATTAAAATTACTTGGATGAAACACATATTACTTAATATATTAACACAAAACAATTAACATACTATAATACAACTAAATCAATAGAGTATTGCTTAATTATTTATTATATACCTATAGTCCATTTATATCATGAGTATTTCTCAGCGGCAACTGATTTTTTCTGATCCGGTCACCTGACATTCCCACAAACACCACTATAATAATACAGATAGCTGTTGTGCGAGCGCAGTACTAATGCAGCTAGTTGTAATAAGTCTGCTGATGATTACAATTTAGTAATATCCAATAATATTACTAGATAAACGCATATTGCAACAGCAGTGGTGGTTTTGACATGTTTTTTTTTTACGAGGCAACTAAGGTTAGGTTATCAAACCTAAATACATTATTACTCTAATACAGAAACACAAGTATAACATGTTACAGTATTCTTTAAATGCATTCTTCCATGCATCAGTGACAACAGTACTCTGTTGTGCAAGTGTAGTTCCCGGTTAACTAGTAGCGCAGCTGTATACAATGTGCCAGGCAGCCAACGTTCAAAGGGGGTGGTGGATTGTGTATGCATCAGCTGGAGTATTGAGCATGAGCTCTTTACACTATCTTAAGTGTACATGCAAGCTTCTGGCACTAAACATTCCAACATTTAGTTTATCTACAGTATCTATGGTGTTTAATATATAATAAATATTTTAAAGTATACGAATAAAGTCAAAAATATTTTTTAATTTTTTAAATCACTTTTTGCCTCACTACCCAAAACCACCACTGCAGCACGGCTGTTAAAAAATGATCCGACTAAATAAAAAAAACTATAAGGTAGCATGATGTGGTGTGATAAATGGTAATTGATGTATCCAGTGCCTACTGCTACCACCATGAGCAAACTGCACGCTAAAAAGTACTAATGTAAAGTAGCTTTAATGTAAATTGACAAAAAAATTGTGTGTAATAAGTATAAATTATTTATTGTATATTTTATTTTTGTAAGTAATTGATAGTTATAAAATATCTTATTCAGTTAAGTTTGAAATATTTTATTGTTGAATTATGAATCCTGTGATTATTTAAGTAGAATATTTTATATACCAAAAACAAAAACATTAACACTTAATAAAAAAAATAAAAAATTGATAATATGAATTTATACTTATTTTACTTTATAACTAATAAGTACATTTTAAACCTGATGTATATTAACTATAAAGATGCCAATAAGAAGTAAAAACAATAATGTTATATACACTAAAAATAGCAATAAAAATAACAATTTGTCTTAAGAAATTCAATTAGATACACTACAAAAAAGTATATACCTAAATATACATTAAAACCATATTCTAGGTGTCAACAATATAAATTATTAAATTTATGTTAAAATGATAGGTGAATCACACTGGAGGGAGGACCGTTTCCAGGAATTTCTTAAGATCCCTTAATTCCTGTAAAATATAAACAATATAATTAATAATATGTTTATTTAAATAATTTATATTTTGTTTTTAAAGTTATTTTAGTTATCATAATATAAGTAACAAGACTAAAAAATAATGATAAAAAAAAGGATAGAATATTGTATTAAAATGCTTGTATCTTCCATTATACAAAAAAAAAATGCAATTTCTACTCAAAAATTGTTATTTGATAGTTGACCTAATAAAAAGGCTTATCTGTATATTATAAAATCAATGCTATTAATTGTGAATGACATAATGTATCAAGGAATACAAAAGGTAATTTTTTACCAATCCAGCGCCGTCGTAGCACAGGCTAAGTAAAAAAAAAAAAATGGCGGCACGGCAATAAATATTATCTTGAAACAGGGGTTGCCCATTTAAACATAGTAAACATTTTGGATTTTTTTTTAACCGAACCTAACTAATTATCTACTATATCAATTAATACATATAATTAATTATTGACTATTACTTTGTCACGCGCATTGTTGGTGTGTATCTAATGTGTTATTGAATTAACCTAAAATTAAATATAATACTATAATAGTACTATACTACTATTGTGTTTTTAATACTTTATTTTAATATAGGTACTTACTGAATAAGAAAAATAATCATAGTGATAAAATAAATCCCCCCGAAAAACTGTAAATATATAAATGTTAAGAAAATTGAATTAAAGTACACTTATTACAAAAAACAAGTTTAGTAAAAAAAATCAATTCTTTGACCTTTGTAGTAATAAAGACAGATGGTCTAGTGGTGGTTAAGACGTTTATATAAAAATCCTAGAGAGGGAAAAATAATATATAAAAATTATTGATGTGCAAAAAATAACCAAGTAAAAAATATATATAAAATCGGATACTAACTTTGTAACAACTGAAGATATAGACTTAATAAATAACCAAAAGGTTGCTGAAATATTGCAGATACAAATCAAAAAGTCCTAACAAAACTATACCCTGTTTCAAAAGAGAACATACCAGGCGGCCATGGGCAAAACTGGTTTTCTTATGTAAATCTGGTATATTCTCTTTTGAAACAGTTTATAGCAAATGTACCCACATGCCTTTAAAAAAAAAAAAAAAATATTTGATAAGAGCCTGATAATTCTTATGAAGTGGACATCCATATCATAAAAAGCATTCCATCAAGTGGACCCAACATAATTGTATACATAGTAACAAATAATAACATTATATGTTCTTATCAGATTAGGCATAAAGTCATCAAGTTTGATTTTCACTTGTGTAACTTCTTAATAAGTAGTATGTTAAATAACTGGGCTACAGTTGTAACACATCTGACTAAATATTCCTTAAAACGCTTGTTATTACAGAAATGACAATTTTAATAATTTTAGAAATTATGACATTTATCTCTATTAACATTTAAAAATATAAACAAAGGAGGGATAAATATAATTACATTAATATACCTACCTACATTTAAACAAATTCTAAGACAAAATTATTTTTATGCTGTTAACTTAAGTTTTAATAACAAATACATACCATATCAGATGAACTGTGCATTAAGCCTCGGTATGTTTTGAGTTCGGTATTTTTAGCAAAAGACTTAAGAATGGATGCTGTAAGTTGACCCCATTTTAGTGGTACAATTGGATCACAATCTCCGTGACACTGAATTATCGGCATATCTTTGTTACTTATAGCAGCCTAAAAACCAATCATAAATATATTTTATCAAAAATAGGAATTAATTAATGATTCTTACTGCTGGAAAACTTTTATGTAATGGTATCCAACATGATAGAGCCATAACTCCAGCTAATGGTTTGTTATACGTAAAAGCTGAGTACAAAGCAAGAGCTCCACCTTGTGAAAACCCACCAATGGCAATACGAGATGATGGCACATTGGAAGTTTCAATCTCACGATCGATAAGAGAATGCACTAATTTAGCAGCTTCTTTAATTCCACTTTCATCTTCTGGACCTGATTCATCTAAAGTAAACAAATCAAACCATGAAGGCATACGGAAACCTTGGTTCAGAGATACTGGCATCGGACTCCTGTTGATTTGTTTAAAAAAAAAATGTAGATACATCAAAACTACAAAAATGCATCAATTTTAAAACTTACGCAGATGGACATATAACTTTCACATAGGGTTGTCTTATTTGTGTCATTGCTTCAGCCCAGCCATTTCTAAAAAAAAAATTAAAAGCATACGTTAATACTTCAAGTCTTAAGAGTATTTTAAAAAAAACATAAGTAATAAACTAATTTGATATAAAATAAATACCTAGTTAACTAAACAGAATAAGAATTAAATATAGTATGGGTAAGTTCATCAAATCATAATATTATTAATTGTTATATTTAGAAATAGTAAGTAGTCAATTATGAAAATCTACAGAATTCAAATGATTAACTTTCTCAAGAGAATGTTAAAATTGAGTTTCATACTTAGTTTAGAGACAAAAAAAAAAAGTTATACCATTTTGGAATACAATTTTTTGCTACCTAAATTTAAACAATAAATAGCATACTGTACCCTGAATCTCCAAGACCATGAAGAAATATGACCTGCAAAACAAAAAATAGTTATTAAATTATGTTTCATGTTATCGGTATTTTTGAAATTAATATTGATAAAAATGTATAATCAATAACATATTAAATTAATATAAAACGACAAAAGGAATCGTCCAATATACCTAATAGTAGAATACTAAAATGTATAATAGTATAGTAGATACATTATGAGTTATTTTACTGATTCATTTCTAATTGGAAAATAAAGAATTGTAATCAATGTACTACCAATTATCAAATATAAAAAAAATATGTGTGTACAAAACAATTTTGTGATCGGGTAGAACGCATATTAGTTCGTAAGAAGTTACAACACCAGGATCAATTATACTTAGGTCAACAAAATCATATTATAGCTGTCTAGTACATTTTACACAAAATTTACACAGTTGACAATCTATTCAACTGCATTTGGTGAAAAGTAAAATATTGAAGAAACACATTAATCACATAATTTACTTACAGTGGCCGTCTGTTTAACGGAAGAAGATATTACCACGGGATTAATAGACATGTTTGCGGAGGACTTTGCGAAAGTATTAAAGTTAGAAGAATTAATTACGGAAAACAACGAAAAAATCAATCCAATTTGGGTTAATGCCAGTTTTTGAACTGCCGAACTTTTGTGGTTATGTAAATCCATAGAAATGTCGACGAATTTCATGGAACGCTAAATCAAACCGATACGAAATTTAAAACACAAATGTCAACACGCATTTGAATAAATTATAATAATAATAATCGAATAATAATAATAAAACGGATCCACTAACACTATGTCACTACTATACACGGTCGGTATTGACTGCTGGCATCAGTTATCCTGTTCGAATTAGCATTGATCACGGCTTATGCGAATATAATGCTCGGTGTTGTGACCCCGATGGGCAGTTAATAATAATACATATGATATTATATTATTAAATTTATTTAAATATAAGTAACCAGGTTTATAGGTAAGTAATAATAATTATGACATGACAGCCGGAGGGCAACACAGAGTAACACATGATTCCTGTTTAGCTCGTGACATAGGTAGGGTATCTATGAGACCGGTCTCTTGTATTGTGATCAACGCAATGCAAACCGCTACGGCGCATATACCTGCCTAATGTAGAATAAATTAATACAAATAATGGCTTTTGAATTAATTCAATGTTAATTCACGTATAGGAACTATGCTGATGAGTTTATTATCAAGGGCATTGCAGGCGGCGGTGACCTATTTACCAGGTGAGTTCAACTATTATATTTTTATTATTATTATTACTATATTATTATTATTAGATAATCAATCTTTTTACGTCTCTACAGACCGTACGGACTACGGAAGAGTGCATGGGGACCGTTTTATACATACTAATAAGTAATATATAAAGTACCTACCTATCTGTGTATTGTGTTGGCGCGTGTTAAAAACGATTAACTGACTATTAATTATTCATATAGGTATTATATAGGTATAACCTACACTTGTTAATACTATACAGCTGGGTAGTTGCTATGTATTGTGTATTAGTGCTACTATGCTACCTACCAATACTTACTATTTGTACTAAGCAGCTGCATCTTGCAAACCCAAGATGATAGAATAAAATGCTGTCCGTTATCCTTGTACGGTATATCGTGCAAAATGAAAATATGTTGGCTGTTCTATAAATAACATCCCCAATGATTATTTACCTGTCTACTAATAAAATTACAAAACGTATTGAATGAAGTATATTTTTATTGTTTCAACATATCTTGACTTTTTAGTTTTTTTTAGACATTTTTTACAATTAAATCATTTTTAACCTATTTGTTTCTATAAACATTGTTATCTGTTATACCACTGCAGAATAGATACTGTTAAAATATTTCGTTCGCACATTATTTTTTTATAAACGGTTTTTATTAATTTTAGGGCTAGTTATTTAAGTGTAGGGATATGTAGTAAAAAATTGTATAAATGTAAGTTATATTTAATTTATATCACAGGTTTCCAGCAATAATCGTCTGAATCCTTCCGAATTCTAATGAGCGAATGTTTGACGGTTTCGCATTCGCTTGGCCCTAGATTTGGATGCCGTGTAATCAAATGGGAGTTATATAACTTATAATACGTAATAGGCAGCTTCATATATGAGCATTAGGCAAACGTATAAACATAATTACCTAATGGCTATTACCTACCTATAATAGTATATAGCCATGTAGGTATACACCTTAATTGGTTTATAAAACAATTGGACATTATAATTTTGTAGAAGTTATATGCGAATTTCCTCACCACCTTAGCATAAAAACGTCAACATTGTAATATTGAATTCCGTTTAAATCCATGAGGTATTACACATGGCACGTCTTTTTTTATTGTGGTACCTATGACCTATCCCCGTTAAGGGTGACAGAGGCAGTGCGTTTTTTAGTTGAAAAAATATGTCTTACAGGAAAAACTCTCACGCCTTGTATAATAGTCTGATTTCTTTAAATTTTTTTATTTGCAAGAAAAACGTTTGCGAGAACATTTTGCAGGTTGAATCAAACCCTAATTTTTAAAATTATGACTAAAGAACCTAAAATATATGAATTTGAATAATGCACGATATTTGTTATTTTTCACACGAATTTTTTTAGCACCATTGTAAGTAAAATTAAAATTCAGTCTTCAATCTGACTTAATCCGACTACCTATTCTACAGCGCGTGGGAGTTGTTCTATTTATGTCATTTTCGTTGATAAAATACATCTTATCAACATCTTTTAAATAGGTATCGGCCAGTAAATTAGTGGATAAGTATTAAAATTCAGATTATAATTAAAATATAAAACATAATTTTTAAATTGTATAGAATTGTGGACAATTAGGAAACCCGACTCCGACTCCCTTAAGGCCTAATCTACACTTACAAATAAAGTATCGACTTTATCTAAACTTTGACCGCTCAAAGTAATTTATCTATTGTTAATGTTTAATGGTGGATAAGTTTTTGTTTTAGTGTACCTATATAAGATCGTTTACGAGATTTGACGAAAGACCAACACCGTGGTTAACAATAATTAGAGAAATAATAAAATTTATAAAATTCCGTATGGCACATTATACAATCGTTTTAATGGGAAACATGGTAAAAAACCTGGAGGACAGGCAATATTTAGTGATGACTGATGAGGATGAAAAAAATATGATAGCTGCTGTATCAAAATGTGGTGATTGGGGATTCCCTTTAACTTTAATGGATTTAAGGTAAATATACACAGTTTGCCTATATTACAATTAGTCTTAAAATTAATTAAAATTATCTTGTATTAGATTAATCGCAAAAACATCACTAGACAAAAGAGGAATAATAGTTCAGAAATTTAAGGATAACCTCCCTGGTGATGATTGGGCAAGGAGTTTGTTAAAAAGACACAATACACTGACTCGAAGAATCACTACAAACATTTCTAGATGTCGTGCCGAAGTCTCCCCTTCTACAATAAATTCATATTTTGATAATTTGTCTTCAGTACTAAAAGATATACCTGCTGATAATATTTTCAATTATGATGAGATCAACCTCCAGGATGACCCAGGAAAAAAAAATTTTTATTCAAGCGTGGTACAAAATATCCCGTACAAGTTCAAAACCACTCTAAAAGTGCCACCACAATAATGGTATGTGGGTCAGCAAGTGGTATTCTATTACCACCATATATCATTTATAAGTCTAAAAATTTGTGGGAGTCTTGGACTAATGAAGGACCCAAAGGATCTCTATGCTGTGAGAGTCCTTGCTGCTCAAAAGGAACCAGATATAATTGTACATCACATGGATGGATGGTATCACATTCAAAGAATGGTTTTTCACTTTATTTTTGCCTCACGCAAACCGTTTAAATGGGCGAAAAGTATTAATAGGAGACAACCTTGCATCTCATTTTAATCCTGAAGTAATACAACAGTGTGAGGATTCTGGTATTGATTTTGTATGTTTACCCAAAAATGCAACACATTTAACTCAACCACTAGATGTGTGTTTTTTCCGGCCTTTAAAACAAAGTTGGAGATTTTGTTTGAAAGAATGGAAAAATCGTAATACAAGTATGCAATCTATTCCTAAGTCATCTTTTCCAGCATTGGTAAGTAGTTGTCTTCAACGAATCAATGATGTTGGAAGCATATCGAACAATTTAAAATCTGCATTTCGTGCCACTGGAATTTTTCCATTAGATCGGAATGCTATCTAACAAAAATTACCAAAAGAAGATGACCCTAATATTAATGATATTGTTGTTAATTATTTAAAAGATAAACGATTTGAAAAAACAGATAAAACAGAAAAAGAAAAAAAATTAATATTGCTCCAGGGCAGAGTGTGACCTCTGCTATTTTAAATAATGCAGATAGTGATGATGATTCACCAAATGCAGTTATCCCATATATAGACACAGATTCTGAACATGAGCTAGAAAATGAAGATGAGGTTCCAGAATATCAAACACCAACCAAACAGACTCTAAACATTGGTAATTTTGTGTTAGTGAACGTCCAGTTAGGAAAACGAAAAAAGACAATTTATGTAAATGCAGCTGTTATCAAAAATATTGTGAATAATGTATATACACTCAATGGTCTTAAATCATTAGATGGCTTAAAAAAAATTTTCAAATTCAAGATGGTGATGTATTTGATGTTGATATTAAACATATAATTGCAATTTTAAAAACACCACAACTGACAAAAGAAGCTAATTATATTTTTTCACCGCCACTCTCTGATGTTAGAGAGGCATTGTAACTGAAAAGTATTATGACTGTACTGTTAAACTGTACGTTCAGTCTGTTACCTACCAATATATTATAAACTCAAGACTGCCTAGTAAGTTCCTAGCTAAGTCAATTTAAACATATTTAAATGGATGTACCTATTTATATTTTATTTTGTTTTGTTTTGTTTTTTAACTTAGAAATTATTATGTTTAAACTGTTATGGTACTTGTTAAAACTAATATTTATATATATTTAGTTTTGTTTTGTATTTTTATTTAAAAATTGTTATATTATCCTGTGTGTTAAGATAGTTTACAAAGTATTGTACCTAACCTCAAGAGTCCTAGTAACTAGTTAAGCCAATATAAATATATTTGAATGAATTTATTTATATTTTTATATTTTAATATTTTGTTTTATTTTGTTTTTAATTTTGAAACTATTATTATATTTTTACTGTTTCACAAGATTGAATTGGTCAACTTAATAAATTATTATCCACTTAAATGCTATTTTATGTATTTTTTTATTTATACAAATTAAATATTCATGTCAATTTCACCCCATATCACATTTTATGTTATAACTCAAAAACTATTTGACCAAATTAAAAATAGTTTGAGATTTTTAACTTTCATACCATTACCAATAGTTTAACAATAAAAAAAATAGGGGTATCAAAGTCACCCCGAATTCCGTTTGACTTTGATAGCAACTTTTAAAAAAATATTTAAAAAAAACTATTCATTAGAAAAAAAAAAAAAAAAATTTAGGAATGTTGGTAAAATAGTACTTGATACGACGAAATTATTTTGAGATCTGTAGCATGAGTATTAAAAAAACTATACGAAAAAGAACAAAAAAAATCAACAAACTTTATCAATGTCGCCCCAATTTACGGTATCTCATAACATATATATTAAATTATTTTATATTGCATATACAAATGAACAAAAAAAGTATATCAATTTTTTTTAATAATATTAAGTCCAAATTCCATGGCTTCTTGGCTAATTCATCAATGGCCTCTTGCTTTAAAATTATTAGTAGTCGATTTCCTTTTTTTATTTTTATCCATTTTGGTTTTTGGATTAGAAAAATATAAAATTCTAACAATAAATTACTATTTACTGTGAAGTGTGCATAGACAAAAGATTTAAGTGGTTAGTCGTTACAGAGTGTTAATGTGTACTGTGTAGTGTTTAGCGTGTAAACGCGTCGCGAAAACCAAGTAGATAGTAAGATAGGTACTGTGTGACAGCACGAGTTCGTAGTACCTATTCACTATTCGTTCATACCAATATTATTGTTAATCTTGAAGTTACATTTTTACTATTAGGTTATATTTTTGGAATTGTGGTTTTACCAATCATTGAAGTATTTAGTATTTACTATCTCATGTATCTGTATGTAGCATGTAGGTTAGGTATAGTTAGGTTCTATAATTACTATTTAATTGAGTAGAGAATTTGTAGCTCTAAAAAAATCACCAAATATGCACTTAAATATATAAAATATGCATTTTAAAATGATTATTTTTTTACAAAAAAGAATTTTTCTGTAGCCTGTAGGTACCAATTATTTTGATGAATAAATTTTATTTAAATTTTAAGTACAGTTTACAAGTTAGGTACCTACAATAAGTATTCAATTGTTTGGTTTCATTGTATGGGTTTTCAGATACTTCTTATAACTATACTCTAATAACCCGTCAATCAATCTAATAAGCAATTCTCGAGACGTGTTTTTAGGAAAAACTTGCGACTGGGAAAAGTCAACAATTATGTTAATATTATGATCAAAATTTAAAATAATTTTAAATTCAACGTTATTTTTAACGAAAAAAGTATTGATAAAATGATAAATTATTCTTTATTATAATAGAAGAAATATGCCTTAAAAACTAAAAAAAACTCAAATTATGCATTTATATGCAAAATAAAATGTCAAAACTACCTTTGTGAAAGTATGAAACATAGTTGTTTCGTACTCTACTATTTTTGTGACTATGCAAAAAAAATGCTAAAAGTCTTCTGCTTTACTAATTAAATACAATGTATGGAAGGACACCCCGTATTTATAAATCAATAAAATCAAAATCAAAATCAAATAACCATTTATTTTTAAACTATGCTTATTGCTTACCAAAACAAACTAATTATATACTAATACAAGATACAACTGACACAACTTGATTTCATTTTGTATTTTTGTAATAATTTATAAATTTGAATTAAAAATATTTGTAGGTAAAAGTCAATGTATAATTACAGCTTATAGGTGGATCTATCCCTCATACCCCCCCCCCCCCGTAATTACGCCACTGGTTCGTCATCATTTTAGGAACTTCACTTTTTCTTGTCAAAATATTGGTTTCTACTAAGTACTAACATGGATATGGATATTGGTAAAAAATGGAACAGTAATGTCAGTAATAATAAACCAACATTAAAAGAGCTTCAATAAATGTCTAAACCAATCAAGTAATTGTAAATCAATTGAATTGACACTTATTTGCACTTATAAGTTCTCTATAAGTAATACAGGTACGGCCGTACGGGTCACGGTTATCTACTCTGGTATCAAGAAAATAAAAATAAAGAAAACCCAGAATATCTAATTATATTATAGGAGTGCATTGTAAAACATCCAGATCATATTAAAAGATTCTAAAATAAATCAAACACCTACTTAAAAATTAAAATAAGTGCAGTTTGTTTGTTCTATCTATATTGTATAGCCTATTTCCTATATAAACAATAAATAGGTAGTTCCAAACTATAAAAATATAATTTTGTTTAGGTATGTACCAAATATTGAGTCTTACGCAAATTGAAATTTTATTTATTTCATAAGCTACAGTTGCGTTTTTAACTATAAAAGATAAAACAATACCATGCCTAACCTGCATTATATTATTATGCTGAGGTTTAATTAAAACATTATTAGCAATGTCATAAAACACTAAACACGCTGTGTAATTTGGTCAAATCATGTGATAGCGACCTTGAATCACAAAAAATTAGCTGTTATCCCAGGGGCGTTGTGTGACATATAAGATATTCATATTGAAACATAAAATTAATTACCTACCTACTTGTGAGTTGCGAGTAATAACCAATAACTAATAACAGTACCTAAACAAGATTAAATTACTGACAAAGCCTACTCGTCAATTATTGTATTGTAGGTAAATAAAAAATTTAAAATATACAGTTTCTTTTAAAATAGATAATCAAGTTCAAATTTGAATGAAATTAATTAGATATTTAAACAGAGGATAACAATATTAGTTATTTTAAAATTTTATTTTTGGATTGAAACTTTTAAAGAATAGATTATTATATTTTGTAGTCACTGCAAAAAATTTTTAAAGTACCATTTTCGACAAACATTTTTTTCAACCCACTAATTTATATTAAATAAATTACTTTAATATTAATCGTCATGAAATAAACCTACTTAGTAATATAGCTCACTGCATAGGCGGAGATCGGGGGGGAGGGCTTACGGGGGCTTAGTCCCCCCAAAATAAATGATTTGAAGTTAAGTACCCCCTAAGAATATTAAACAAACAATACCGTAATTTTGTACAGTTTGCAGAACTTTTTTCATTATTTTATATTCTTATATCCACAATTATATAAGTGTACCTAGTACATTACATACACACTATTTACCAATTTAATATTTACGGTAACATACCGAACAATTAAGTCACAATTTACAATAATATTATATTGTGTTTATATACTTAATATTGTACATATTTTGTACCAATTGCCAATTAGCCATCTATATTGAATAACATATTATACCATTCTATTTTAGATGGGAAAAATATTATTTCTTTTCCTAATTTTTGATAAATCTCGAGAAGCGATATATAGCTATTATAGGACTATCGCTATAGCTGCATTAAACCTATCGTAAAGTTTATAGCGATTGAATGAATCGTTAACCGTATTGACCATTTTATACTAAATTATATTTTACTTATTGTTTGATGTTCTTGAGAATACATTTCTTTTGAGATTATGATTTAGATTTTTAATAAATAATTTAGTTCAAATATGTTTGAAATATTTAGTCTGTTTGTCATCAAATATTTGAGCCCCCCTTAATATTTCACAAGATCTCCGCCTTATATTATATAAGCTGACATCGACGTCTTCTCGTGCCTATAAATATACCATACAAATAGCTCAAAAAGTATTTTGAAAATTGTATGGCTTATGGAAAATTTTAATATAAACATTCAGTAAAAATGTCAAGTATCTACGGTAATTCATGTTTTAATTGCAACACAAAAAGAAAGAAGTTAGTTTACAGGAAAATAATAAAATATCCAATGTAGTGAAAATTTGAAATTCAAACATCCATGTGAATTTAATTTAATTATCCGGTATAATTTTTTATTTTTGAAGGTAGAAAAACTGAAAATGAAATCTCGAATTACATTTTAAATGTTAGGTATGGGAATGGGAAGAAAAACTGCTATGAATTTGAAACTACAAAATAATTTGCCAATTTTCACGATTTTGACGAAATTTTCAAAATTCATACTTAAGAAGCAAAACTTTTTTTTTTAATTACACTAATTAAAACTTTTGAGGGACCTTGAATTACATTTTGAAGTTTTTTAATTACTTTACTAACTACACTAAATTGAATTTAAGGTATCAATAATATAATAAATATGAAACTTATATCAAAGTTGTTAGAAAATGTGTAGATGCATTTTTAATTAGGTAGGCAACCTATAATTTAAATAAGTTGTCACTTAGTAAATTGGGAAAAATCCGAAGTCCCCAAATGAGCCAGTAGGAAACCAACATAATCCTAAATATTTTTGTCGCAAGAAACTTGGAAGACCGTATATATATTTTTATAATTTTTTTTTTGAAATTTCCTAGTTTTAATAAAATAATTATTAGTAAAAGTATTGTCCAATAATCCAGTGCTCCACTGTAAATAGGTAATCTAACCCAAATGTTATAGTTACAATTTAACATTACTTTTATTTGTTATATTAACAAGTATTTATTCACAATATAATATTTGAACAGTAAATAATGTTTGATTAATTTATTTCTAAATATTTTTAAACTAAAAATAATTTCTTTCTTTGAATAAATGAATACATAAACTAATTTTTAAACAAAATAAATGACATCTCCCAGTTTTTTTTGTTGTTGACATTTTCCAATAAGACAATTTTCAACAGCCTAAAAAATTATGAACATAAAGAATAATAATAATATTATTTAAGCAACAAAAGTAACAATTGAATATAAAATAATAAAAATTATAATAACATAAGTAAAGCTCAATCCTTACAGAAGAAAATAGGGATTTTAAAAATAAACTATAACTGGGTTACGGGTAACCACAATATGTGAATCAAAATTTGAGTGAACCTAAGATTTAGCTAAAATAGTAAAAGGCATAAGGTAAAAATGTATAAATATTACAAAATATAATAATTATAACATATTTGGTATTAAATGTATTAAAATCAGTGAAAAATGATAGAATTCACAAATAATTATAATTATAATTTGATAATTAGAATATTGGTTAAAAATACAATAATGTGGGTATAATTATATAACAGGTTGTGAAAATAAGTAAAACACAGAAAGATAGTGTGGTAGGACTAAGGTCGTTTCGCAGGTGTAACATTCTGTGGAGAGGCTGGTTATGACTATACAAGATGAGATTGGTAAGAACAGAGAAAAGGGAATGGTGTCTGTGTCTTGTAGAATAGGAAGGAACACAAAATAGAACATAAGGTCAGCAGTCACAGTGTGAGACCAGAGTTGAAATACTGAGATTAGAGGTGTAATTATGAGGTGAGCGTTCAATTTTTAATAAAAAGGCAATAAGAGATAAGAAGCGATGAACTCGTTCAAGGCGCAGTTGATCACAGAAAAGGTATGGATATGACTGATCCATACTCGAGGATGGAACATACAAGGCTGAAGTAGCATATGCAAACAGGTTGCAGAGGTTAAGAGAGTTGTGTTGCGCTTTATGAATCTGAGGATCTTGAGATGTCTCCCAACAGTAACATTGATGTGGTGTTTAAAAGAGAGGGTGGGTGTTAGATAAAAGCCTAGGTCTGTTACAAGATCAACTCACAGGAGAGTAGAGGTGCCAAGATAATATGAATATAGTATGGGGCTACGTTTCCTACAGAAATTCATAGAGTGACATCTATCAAGGCTGAGAACTAAAAAGGTGTTAAGTCCAAATGAAGAAGGTATCCAGTTCAGCTTGTAAAAAGAGGCAGTCAGCAGGAGTCAATTTTACAAAAAAATGTTAATGCCTTCAGCAAAAGAGAAACACTTATTTATTAAATTAACAAAAATAATAAAATTAAGTGGGCTCATTCGATCTCCTTGAGGAACAATAGAGGAAACAACTGATAATTCTGAAACAGCTCAATTTAGGGTTTTAATTATAGGAAGAGACCCAGGAGATAAGCGAATGGCCGATACCGAGGGAGCCAAATGTGGCAACGAGAAGTCTATGATTTACTGAATTAAAAGTTTTTTTGAAGTCAGTAAAAATTGTGTCAATTTGACTGTTGGTCTAATATGTAGGCGGTGAAGGAAATATTGCTGGTGATGGTTGACTTACCAGGGCGGAAACCATGCTGGGAATCTATAATTATGTGGTTGAGATTTCTTTTGATACAGGAATAAACAATGGATTCAAAGAGTTTGGTCAGGTGAGGTAAAATAGAAAAAGGTCTGTAGTTGGAAACATCGGAGCTGTCACCAGCCTCGAAGATGAAAAAAAAAATAGAAATTACAAACAAAATGAATGTACACCATTTATATTAGATACACAAATTACTTACTTACTTTTTAATTATTTAATAGATTTAGGTTGAAGTTTAGGAGAAGGAACAGTAAAAACAACAGGTGAATTTGGTTTAGTCCAGTCATTTTTTTGTACATTTGTTGATTTAATTTTTTTCTGAAAATATACATAGTTAAATAATTAATATTTATTATTAATTTATTAAACAAATAAGTTTTTACTTGAGATAACTTAATATCAGTAGGTATTTTAAATTTTTTCTTTGCAGCAGGAATTGAATCTGCATTTAACATTGATTTAACTTGACTCTTATTACTTTCCATACTCACATTACTTCTTATTTGATGAGGACTTGCAGTAGAATAATCAACATTATCATTTACACTTTGATTGTATTCATTATTTTTCTATTGAACAAAAAACAAATATTTTATTTTTATAGATTATAGTAAAAAATTGTACAATTTTTGTATAAAAATGTGTGTACCTATCTAAAAATTATTATAATAGATGGCATAATACGCATTATTTTTAACTTTTGACATTTACAACAATTAATTTTTTTCAATTTTTTTTTCTTTACTACAATAAAACATTTTTATCTCATTGTCATAAGCCAAAAAAATTAAGTGATTATTCTCAAGCAAAAAAATAAACAGGAAGGTGCAATATGGTAGGTGTCAGGTGTACCATGTGTCATTGAGTTATAAAACATATTAATTATACATCACTTACATTGTTCTGCGACCTTTCTAAGCAAATATGAAAAACTAGAAGTCAGTCCATGTCAATAAGTGACTACACTTTTAAATTAATTTTTATATGGAAAAAACTGAATGATGTGAACTTAAAATTAAATGAACAACAAGAAACTAACTGTATTGAATCTTGAGGCTGTTGAAAGTAAACCATTTGTAAGTGGTCGGATTTAAGCAATATCCAATATATATCAAAAATAATGTGCGACTGTGTGTATAGTGACCAATTGTTAGAGTGCGTGAATTCCAAAAATGCTTGGTGTAATTAAAGACAAACTACGACTTAGATTCTTGAAAATCTGTAATATAGTCAAATGCCACAACACCTTCAGCTACTGTACAGTAGAACAGCTACTACCAACATTCCCTCCTTTTTTTGCTTTTCATAATTATTTTAATAAGTACTAAGCAATATCTAATTTGGACCTACCAAAGTACTAACTAGATTTAAATTACTACCAGAAACCTTCCTCGAAGTTGATGATCGGAGTTTTTTTTTCTATTAAGTAGTGTAGTCTACTAAGTGACTTTGTCTACTTTAGACACAATTTTTTTTTAACGCACATAATTGTCAATACATTAAATATTATTTAAATAATAAAAATAAATAAAATGTAATACTTAAATTGAATTACCTCTATTTTATTGGCATTTTTCTCTTCGTGTTTTAAATTAATACTTTTAAATGATGAGTTTAATGAATTCTCAATTTTTCTTGCATCATTTATTTGTTTTAAAATATTTGGTGAAATTGTTGTTGTCTACATAATATAGAATAATTACATATAATAGTTTATTTACAATTTTATCTTAAGACGAAGTGCAAAATGAATTTTTTATGATGGCCAATTTTATTATGTTAATTTATATTTTAATGAACTGGTAGTAATAATATCAAATTAAATTTTTTTTAGATATAATTAATATTGATTACAAATTTAAAATAGGTAATTAATAGGTCATCAAAAGACAGAAAAATCAAAATTGTTTAATATATTCATAAGGAACAAAAGTACATTATGATTTACAGTAAGAATTTACAGAAAAATATGTAGGTTCCAATTTACAACTAATATTTCTTATTTCTTACAAAGAAAAGATAAAGCATTTAAAAACTTACATGTGAGGCAGCAACATCAACAGATGTTAAGTGTTTCTTTACTTTAGAACTACCAATATGAATTAAAGGGGAACCATTTCTTTTTAAACTTGAAATGTTAGATTTTTGAAAAGGTTTGTTTGAAGTAGAATGTATACTAACATTCATGCTTGATACATTTTGATCATTAAATTCAACTATACTCAACTCCTATTTTTTTTAAATATGAGAAATTAAATAATTAAATATAAATATATTATTATACTGAAAAGCATAAAAAAGCATATACTCACATCATCATCATCACTTAATATCTAAAGAATCAAAATCAGGGATGAAAAAATTGATTTTATATAAAATGTTAATGATAACATACCTCAATAGTATCTACTGGTGGAAGTTGTTGAATTTTCTTCTTTGGTTCTGATCGAGAAACTTGATACTTAAGTCGCATAACTTCTACATATAGCTGTTTGGCTTTTGATTTATATTTCATCTAAAATTTAAATTGATACATGGTAAAATACAACTTATAATTTTATTATATATTATACATTTGTTTTAATATTAAAATGCATTATATAAAGCTTGATAAAAAATAAAAAATAAACTTTAACTTTCTCAAGTTTATGAATAATTAGATAATTATTTTTTATAAGTTAATAACAATTTCTTTAATATTGTAAAGTAAAAATAAAAAAAACATTTTAATTTCCTAATAAAAAAAATATATTGTGTCGGATTTCAATGTACAATAATTTAATTTTGAATGAATAAGTAACTAATTAATATTTATAAGTTTAGTTAAGTGGAGTAGCACAAGTGTACCCAGTAAAATGTTAGTTCACTAATCCACAAACCTAAACTTAAAATACTTACAATATTATAACTAATTAATTACTCTCTCAAAATTCAATTTCTATACATTGAAATATTCTTAAAATGTAATTTGCTTCGGAATAAAAAAAAATTTTTAATTTATGTTGTTATTCAAAAAAGTAAAAACAGAAAATTATAATGATAAAAATTATTATTTTTGAATGGTTCTAAATCATGGATGAAAGTTTATAAAAATATTAATAGTTTTCATGAAAGTCTAAGTTAAATAAAATTATCCTGTATCATAGGTTACCATAGATTATATTATTAATTAATATATTCACATAATTAGAAGTTAGTTTTTCAATCTGACCAAAATGTTCTTTGCTTTGATTTTCTAGTTCAATTTTTTCTTTTTCCAGTTCATTTTTTTCTGCAACTAGGTCTTTAGTAGAGTCTCTAAGTTTTTGATAAGCATTAACTAAATTTTTATTTAAATCCTGAAAGAAAAATATAAATTATGACATGTTATTTTATAAAGTACAAACTCATTTTTAAGTAGTTATAAACTATTATAAATAGTAATAAATTTCAATAGTTATTTACATCAATGTTTTTTTGTAATTCAGGTATCAACACATAATTAGCTTGTAGTTCCTCTCGTAAACCAGTTATTGTTTTATTAGACGTTTCAATTTCTTCCTTTAATTCAATTACTTCAGATTGATTTTTAATCTCTTTTTCTTTTTGTAATACTAATTTTTCAGTTTGTTCTTTTAATCTTTCATCTTGCATTTTCAATAACTAGAAAAAATGTATTACAACAAAACATCTTCCATGAAAATAAATTAAAATAAAACCTACAAAATATGGGTTTACACAAATACAGTTACAATTTCTTCATTATATATGAATAAAAAATTTTTAAATACTATTATATTATACTGTATTAATCAATTAAAAATATTATTTTTGTAATTAGATGAAACAGGGCCTAGGGCAGCTATTATTAGTATAGAAAATGTCTATTTTTCTGACTAACAGTATTGGTACTTTTGAAACAAATGTTCTTCAAGTGGTTGTTATTAAGTAGAATTTTCATTAAATAACCATTAATTGTATAGTTTAGTTTAAATTTGTATTTTAATCATTGGCGGTAAAATTATCATTTGTGTAATACAGTATTATACAACACTAAGATTTAAGCTTGGTGCTTAGTTGTTTTGTGAAGTCCAGAAACATTTTTAAAATTTTGCGGAATACATTAACTTTCATATATATTCACACATTACGAAAAGCCCCAAAATGCGGCTAACACTGATAATATATGTTTTAGACTGTGAGTTCTAAAAAATATGGGTACCCGATCATTTTTTTACAATCTGGCACCTAAATGTCCTTAGGCCAAACTACATTGACTAACAATATTTTAATTGTAACACTAAAATACTTTAAAATACTAACGTTGTCATAATTTTCACACATATCTTTAAATTTGCTTTCTGTCTCTTCTTGAATTCCATGTTGAGACGATTTAATACTGCTAATATCCTCCACCAAATTTGTATTAATTTGTTCAAGATATTCATTCTGTTCTTTTAACGTAAAATTATCCTTTTTTAATTTATCATTTAATTCCTCAATTATTTTTAGATTATCCAACAGTTCTGATTGCTCTTTAACTATATTTGATTGTATATTTAACTGTTTTTGGTTTTCATTTCTAATAAACATAAATTATACATTTTAGGTATACAAATTCTTATTAAGTATGTATAATAAATATTTTTTAATAACTACAGAGAATTCTTAAGTATATTAAGTTCATCTTCCAAAATTTGATTTTTAGTTCCTATTTCATCAAACTTTTCATTCATGGATTTATTTTGATTGATAAGTAGTAGATTTTGATTTTCTTTCTCTCTAAGTTCTGTTTCAAAGCGTTGACTAAAATAAAAATAACAATAATTTATCAAGAATGTAGGTATTAATTATTCACTGTTTGTATGATCATAATTTACTTAAGATACAACACAGTTTCTTTTTCTTCATTTAGTTTTATGTATGAATCATTCAGTTTTTCCAACAAAATATTATTCTAAAAAAAGTTATAATCATTGTATTTATTTTATTAAAATATATAAGTTAATACTAATTTTAGCTTTGCACCATAAAATAAAATAAGATTTATTTATTTTTCATAACATTTAGCAATTCTTACTATATATTAAAATATTGATTAAAATATGTTATAATAAATAACTTACTTCATTTTTTAAATATTCTATTTCATTTGTACATTCTTGTAGATTTGTTTTAAAAGCAGCTATATCAAGAGAATACTTATTTTGTAACATTTCCAAATCCTGTTTTGTTCTTATCTTTTCCATAGTCACTATAAAGGGAAATTATAATGAAGAGTTTTAAAAACATGTAGTTTAAAATATTAATAAGCATGAGGTTAGTTCTGTTATATTTGTCTAGAAAGGTTGTAGAACCAGAAACGGATTAGAGGGGGGGGGGTAATAGGGTAAATACCCCCTTCTCCCTTGAGCTTAATATATACAATTTTATTGCATTGTGATTTGTGAGAATTACCTATTATATTCGGCATTACATATTGTTATAATGATAATAAATAACGTACTCACTACCCAAAATAATTACGATAAACTGTCAATCGGGGCTTGGCATAATGATTTATTTCATAATAATTACTCGTTAAGACCACAGGTACACTAATAAATAATAATAAAAACTCTATCTATCTTTTTGTATGTAGGTACAGTATAATAGTTACGAGTTTGCCAAGAGTAAAAATAGAAAGTTAGACTTGATTCTTTAAATTTGAATTAAATATTTTATTGACATATTATATACTATTGTGTACAATGTATGTAACTTATTATATTTTAAATTTTAAATGTGTATTTTCATTATTTTGAATTTTTTTATTTTTGGTGCACCAGATCTATAAAATAAATGTTGTTTCTTTAAGTATATAAGTGTTATTATTAATACCAGTTTGTAAGAATAAATTCAAAATGGTGATATTAAAAAGTATGTTATTAAGTATGAATAATATCAGCTGGATACATTTTAATTATCCCCCTCCCTTGATAAATTTCTGGGTCCACCGTGGCATAGAACAATGCGAGATTTATTTATTTATTTTTTAATTTATTCTTCAAGAAGATAATGGGCCCCACTGAACATGTTCATGTTAATATGTATAAATATGTTTCATAACTCTAGGCAGTTATACTTAAAATTGTATTTCATAAATTTTTTTGTTATGTACTATAAGATTTTAAAATATTGAAAACTAATTTTTGTTTCATGATTCTTTAATGTAACTAGTTAATGTGATGGAAGAGTAATTTTCAATGATAAATTTAGAGCATTTTTTTCTCCAAAATATGTACGATATTGTAAAATTAAAAATTATATATTTTTTTATGGTACGTTCCTCATTTTCCCAAAAATCCTACGTTAAAATACAATTATCTAGTAATTTTTTTCCATAGATAGGCTGGGCTTTTTTCTTCATAAATTTGTGCGATTTTTAATTAGTTACATTTGTATCATATAACAACTACAGTACCTTGCTTTAATGATTCATCAAGCGTATCTGAAATACTCAAAATTTTTTCTTGAAATGTACTAGTAGTTTGATCCACTAATGTCATAACTTCCTTTTGTCTGGTTCTTGCATTATCTACTGTGTCACCAAGTCTGTTTAAACGCTCACAAATATTTGTGAAACTTGTATTAAGGCGGACACAGGTATCATTTACTGACTTTGTCCTGAAATAAAAATTGTGCATCTACTTATTATGTATACTTGTATACCTAAATTTTAAGTTTTTTGTTAAATTTTTTACTTGTTAAATACAAATTAACCTTGTGATATTGAATAGTTTAAGTATTTAATAAACTATTAAGTTACATATATATTATTATTGCTATTGAATTGGTAGGTATTGAAAAATGTAGAGAAACTATTCTAAAAAGATTTTATTATAATATTGATATTTTCTAATGCAATATAAAATATCATAATTTTGAATGTATGAAATTTAAATTTTATGACATTACAAGTTTGAATATTATAAACACAATTTATCAAAAAATGTGTATAGATATAAAATCAAGATGTTAAGTTTGCGTATGTTATGAGAAAATAATATTGACATGGTTCTAAAATGAAGAAAAAAATCTTGTAAAAAATCATTACTTTTCCATTATATTTTTGCACTGGTTATTTAGAACATAGTTGTTATTTTGAGAATTCATCATGTTTGTATGCAAGGATTTAATGGTGTAATCCCTTTCAACTAATGCTTTTTCATATTCGGACATTTTCAAAGCTAGCGTTACATTATTTTGATCAATCATCATGCGTTGTAAATCAAAGTATTTTCCAGGATCGCAAAGGTCTCCATTTAGCCCACTGTTTTCCAAGACTGATTCATTAATATTTGTGTTCTATAAAAATTTAAATTATAATTAATATCTATATTTGGAATTTGTTTAGCTTTGAACAAAATGTTATTATAGCTGAACAATTAATATGTATACATACTAATACAGTCTACAGAATAATAAATAATAACTTATTATAGCTATAATAAATAATGAGACATAATTTAAGGTTGTAAACGAAGATTAAAGTAATGAGGGGATTTTAGCTTTGATAGTGGAATAAAAGTAATACTAGAAACCTATTTTAGATTAAGGCCTTTACAAAAGATTAAGAACAGACTTTATTAAAATTATCTTGTACCTAGTTGATTTTGGTTTTTTGAGTAAAATTAATTCTAAATACATGGGTAATTATACAAAGTAGGTAAATATAACTATTTCAATACAGTTGCATAGGTACTTACATTTAAACTATGAAAAGTAGTGTTATTTGGCGAACAAGTAGTTTTATCATCACAAACATCCAGTAACCTATGATTTTGCTCGGGTTGATTCATTTTGTGACTTTCAGTTATAATATGGCAGTGGTCAATAAACTATATACTAAAGCCAGGTTTTTGGCGAAAACCCTTGATCAGTATTATTGGATATCAAAAAACTTCTATTCGAAGACCAACCAAACTCTTCTAAAATATATTTTAATAATAAAAACTACAGCAGAATAAAGAAAACGACACATGCCTAATACTACGTAAAAATATACGAGGCTCCGATGGGTAAAAATTACTTACTTGAGGACACCATGGCTCATGAGCTCATGGGCTCAAATACAAAATATACATTTTTTTTGTAATGTATCAAGTAAAAAAATAATACTTCAGTATTCGAGGACGACAACTCAACAGATAACGACTGACAGGTTGTAACTTCTTTAAAGCGTACGTACTATACTACTATGTAACTACTTATAAACTACTACCTGTCTACCTATAGTCAAAATCGAAAACGAAAAGAATTATTTTAAGACCAGTAGGCGTTTAACGTACAGAAAGACAAAGGTAAAGTATTAAAATGGCGGTTGCCGGTTGGTGAAAATACAGGAGTGCAACATGACAGGAATGAATCAGTAATATTTTAATTTTAAATCGGTAAATACACAGATGCTATAATGCTATATATAACATCTGTACTCTGTAGGTAAATAGAACATATTAATACTATTATACATCCTACATCCATACCATTGTACATAATACATAAGCAATTGAAGTATAGCAGTAAAGTAAATATCTAACATTCTTATGTATTTAGATTATGTTATTTTTTATTATATTTAGCACTAATCATAACTCCCTATCACCAACATAAGCTGCATAAGCTTACTAGAGGTAGGTTAATCAATTCTTATTCAACTTAATGTTGTTGCATAAAATATGTTTTGTTTTTGATTTCTTTAATAAAAAAAACTAAATAAATAATAGCATGAAAGTATGTTGACCTATGACCCTATAATATCCTAAATAAAAAATATACGACATGCCCACAGGAGATTGTAAATTCCACCAATTTATATTTATAGTACAGCTTTTATGGTTGAATTGGTTAACATGTAAATTCCACTGATACTTTTATTTTACCTGGAAAAAAATACAAATTCCACCTGTACGTATTTTTTCCCTGAAATACTTACTTTTTATTCAGTAAACATGTTAACAATATAGTTATACTACACATTAATACTGATAAATATGTAAACAAAATAGCTTACGTTTTAATAGTTAAATTTTTAAATTGTTGATGTTGCGTGCATAAAATATGCACTGGGTCTCTACTATCACTAACTAACATCCTTTTCGCATAAAGTTAGTCAACTATTTCGGGTAACAATAAGCAATCCAAATACAATTTTAATAAAATGTATAGATAGCTGATATACCATTTGTAAATTGTATGCACGTGGCACATGGCTTAAATATACAATAGGTTATTGCACATAGGCCTATATTGCTACAAAGCAAACTAAAATGAGCAAAATGGCAGCTTAACAGTTAACGCTATGTCCTACGCGAATCCCGGTGAATGCGAGAGAATTCTATTCCAACCATGCTGTTCGTCCCGCTATCTATATATTTGATTTCATTCCGCGTTGCGGCAATACACACATCGTGTATTCCTATAATAGGAATATTATCTCTAGACTCTAAGTACTACATATTTTTATTTATTCTATACTGTATTATACTTATATTATTATTATCTTATTTATATTTTTAGAATTGCTCTCCCTGCATACAAGCTTTGTTTACCGGAGGTTCTGTAATATTGTACACAATATACAGAACGTTTTGAAATAAAAAAGTTGTTGATGTAGCATGTAGCATTAAACTTACTATTATTATTATGAGAGTAGCAGTTGGTCTAATAGGTACTATGTTTTTTGACTAACCTGACAACCACAGCGAAAAATAACAGCAGTTAATTAAGAAGTAAACATTTTAATTTATATTATTATAATATTATACTTTAGTTTGTTTCATGTTTGAATGTTAAATATTAACCTTATACTTAAACTTAATTAAAAGTTAATTCTTAGTCAGACGACCGAAGATGCCGCGGTCGATAAAGAGATGCCACGGCCGACAATGAGATGCCGTGGCCGATAATTAGATTCCACTAAACACCACTAAAATTTTAATATTATGTACCTATATTATATAACTAATTTCAATAAAGATTTTTGTATCCAATAATTGATACTTGAAAACTTTTTGTGCACACTTTAATTTAGATACTTCATTTTTCATTAATGGTAAAAACAAAATATGCTTACTTTTTATAATTTAGTACTCTGAAGAGTCTGAACTAGTAATTTGGTACTTTTTATATAAATAATTTATTAAGATTTGTAAAATAAAACTTTAATATATTTCATATATATAAGAGGGTTTACCAGTAAATAGTAATACCACGAATTAAAAATATATACTACTTATATTTTAATTCTTCAATACTTAATACACAGTCAAAGATGACATATGACTAAGGTATTACCGATATATATATTTTTTAAATTCGGTGAATATTTTATAATTGAAAAACATAAAATCGATGGTATTTCCCCATAGTACATTTAATTTAATAAATAAATAAATAATAATAGTTAAAAAAACAAGAGATGCTAAACTTGAACTATTGGGGTATTGAAGACAGTTTTGCATTCTACTAGTTACGACCATAATGCGTACATAACTAAAAAAATATAAACCTTCTTGTTTAACGTATAAGAGCCAGCATATACAGATTTATAACCCTCTCTAAGAATGTAATGCACTAAAAAAATTACCAATAATTATAGACACAAGACACTATAATTCAAGTTTTTTAAGTGGATGAAATAAAAATATATTTATAGACTTATAGTACCTAAACATGATTAATATATAATACCTATAATGTTGTAACGGAGACAACCGTGCATCGGCCCATTGCCCACCACCCTGCTTTTAAAATCAGACAGGGGCCCATGTTCATCTCCCCCCCCCCCAATAACGTCACTGCTTTTCTAAGGTCTAAAACAAAATATAGGCGTAGATACAATTTCAATGAATACTTTTCATTTAATTTATATTTACATAACGTTTGTATAATAATTATACAGTGAAATAGTGACATATTTACGGGGAGCCCAGAGATTCTAGAGCCTTAGAACAGTTAGAACCCCCTCAAAAAAAAAATTACCATAAAGATATTGAAATTTTAATTTGATATTATATATAAATATATTATAATACAATGTAGATGATGTTTATACAAAGACGTTAAGTATAACAATAGTCAATAAATAAATAACAATTTTCTATTATCAATCAAATGTTAGAACTAAAAAAATTGTTGGACCCTCCCCCTAGAAAAAAGTTTAAGATACGCCACTGTACAGATACAATTAAGTATTAAGTTGTTAGCTAGGTAATTGTTAAATAAAAATACATATATTATAAACCTAGTGTAATACCTGTACGATAATTATTATAGTTTATACTTCATAGTTAGTACCTCCTAGTTCCCCTACTAACCTCTTAGGTTCTTTTTTGTTGAAGCTATGAATTTTCATTTAAACGATGTTCAAAATAGCATGAGTAATATATCTGGAGTCTGGACAAGATAGTAAGATACTAGTATATATATATTGATAAATGTACTAATTTTAACTGGATATTCAGTTTTTTTAAGAGAGTCGACATTTGCATTTCCTATAGTTACGAAGTAAGTGATTTCTACATTCCACTTTTTCTCCTTTCAATCTGTTCCATAATGTATAATAGACAATATGATTACTTCGTTTAATATATTAATTATTTTTGACACTGTTGTAATCGTCTCCAGAAAATCCATATAAAAATATTTTACGACTGGGTAGTGACCTTTTTTTTATTTATACCTTCTTTAAAGTCTACTCCCGATATTTTACTCAAGTCAATTTTTGAATCAATTTGGCTGTTTCTTGTTATTATAAAAATAACAATCCTAATACCTACCTACAACTATATAAGAATCATTAAATAATAAATTCATATTATATAAAACCTATAACTGAAAAAATAAGTACGTAATTTACTTAGTTTAAATTTTAATTGTTTATTTAATACTCTGTGTAGAATGGTTTAAGCTTAAAGCTACAATATCCAGCTCAACAGTTGAGCCCAGAGTGAAGTAAAAAGAGCAATCAACGACTTAATATTATAAGTACCCAATTCGAGCCTCTAGGTTATAAATGTAAATCAAGTCATGATGTACAAAAGATTTTGTGCCTTATATAATAGTGCAATGGTGCAGATATTTAGTCATTCGAGTAAACACTGATTAGTGATTACTGAACACGAGTTTTGGTTTCAAAGAATACTAGGTATAATAGGTTGTAAATTTGTGATCGAGCGCGACGCGTGTTAGTACATTCGAAGTAGGTAGGTACAATAGGCAAGATAAATACGTAAAGGTCAACTGTATTGACACGAAACCCGAAAAATTGACAGCCTGTATAAATGAAGAATAATAAATAGTAATCATTTATCCGATTATGTATTAAGACTTTTAAATTAAGAGGATATCAGCTCGAAAAAACTCGACAAATTATGTTTAGCAGAACCAACCTCGAGTTCCTACTTTTAAAATTAGACTGAATTCACATATTATTGAACCTTAAGTTAAGAACATTACCCGTGTCACTACTCTGGATTTTTAATTCTTATGAATTTTTTTAATTGTAATAATTTTAACACTCATAAGTAATAACTTATATCAACATTAAAATATAAAGTATCCAACGTTGCCGCAGAGGTAATATTCGTAACTTAAAGTTTGATGATAGGTTAATTCAGTCTAAAGCTATAATTAACAAAGGTAAACAGAGGTTTAGTTTCCGCTAAAAAAGACCAGTCCACGGACTGAATTAAAATATAGGACATAATTTGCCACCGGGAGTTATTAGTAGTTATTTAGCCATAAAGTTCTTATGTTATTTAAAAATTAAATTTGACTGATGTCAATTTAATGAAGACAGTGATTTAAATTTAATAATTATACTGACATTTTAAACGTTTGAAAAAGAATAGGTATAAGTAATTTTAATGTAAATAATTTAAATATGGTACTCACATTTTAAATTAAAAATAAATAGAGACTGAAACATCAAAACATAAATAATTATATGTAAATGATTTGTATAATGTATTGTATCCAAATGTATTATATATTTTTTTTTTATTGATCATAAAATTATGCATTTCTTCTTCGACGATTCAGGCCACTATAGAATTACAATAGATTATTATTTTTACAATAACTATTATTCAGTTTAAAAAATATATATCATTAATTCAGTCTTATCTTACATAAGGTTTAACATTATTGTTGATTTAAGAACTCTATTGTGTTGTTTTCGTTTTCAGTATTTGGACCTATAGACTTGTTTCAATACGGTGGCTTATGTTGAGTTTTTCTCTCTGTTTTTCATACTGTTTGATTTTTCGAAGATGTTATTTGATTGTGAGCATGGTGCTACATGCATGGCAAATTGGTGGGTCACCTTTCGCCATCAAATAGGTATGTGTTATACTTTTATATAATTTCATAATTCATTAAAGTTATTATTTAAAAATTAAATTTGACTGATGAAAGTTATATTGTAAGAATTAGGTACCTAGCCACCTAGGTATCTAATATATGTTATAATAATTAATATTTTAAAATTGTTATATTTTATTTATTTAAATTATACCGATTATTTAAGTTTTATCAAATAAATTTATATTTTAAATAAATAAAAAAAAAAATGTATCCATTTAAAATACTGGGGGACCAAATTTCCATTCTTAATAATTGACGGAGACACATTGTCCATTCAAACTATTCTGTTTTAGAGTTTTCTGTGACTCAAGTAACGACATAGCCACATAGGATTGGTTTTGCTGAACGTAAATTTTGTTTGTACCTACAATGTTTCGCGTGGGTCAGAGAAGGAAAATGAAGTTCCAAAATTATCTTACTTAATAACACAGATCATATTATATAATTAATATACGTACCTACATACATTTTATAAAATCTGTGGTAATAATGTGTTTTCGACTCTCCGGCAGTCTTGCATCGAGTCACGACCACTTGTCCTCCACCGCGACACTGGGCATCAAGGAGATAATAGGCGTGGCGATATGGCAAGCCACGCCATCTCTCTGGAGAGTTGGTTACGTTCTCGTTTCGATTTTTTGTCACACGACAGTGTGGCCCGCTGCTCTAAAAATCATCAAATTCCCTGGTAACAATGATAACGGAGGATGCTCTAACCGAACCGAAGACTTTATGGCGTTCACGAGTTTGACCTTCACGCTCCCAAAGGTCGACTCTGGCTTGCATACGTCATGGGGTGGCGGTGACGGTGTAGCAGCTGATGCTGTCTACCGGTCGCCGTATCACGAGTTCACGACGTCCTTTTCTCCTTTCCTAATTTCCCATTCCCATTTCCCGGTGACCGACGACCGTAGTTGCTACAATCCGCCGATCGATATCCGTCGACGTTCCTCATCCGCCAGCCCATTTCCGTCCGACGACACTCCATCGGCGCATCCCTGTTCATTGCATGTAAGTATCCGAGCAATTTCATATTTTTATTAAAGCTACCTATATATTTACAATATTGTTACTGTTTGATAAATATATGATCGTGACTATAAAAAAAATAAATTACATTACTTATCCATCCAAACTTTTTTTTTAAAGTTATACTGACATATTTTGTCATCAAGATTTGATGTTAAGTCATGAACAGATTTTTATATTTCTTGGAAATCGTTACAAATGTGTGTTATAATATTCATAGTAATTATATTTTTAAAACGCGTTCTCCCGGCTGTTTGGTCGTGATTTAGGCTGTGTCACTCCCCCACGACGCTCGTATCCGCGATCTGGAAAGATAATTTGTTGCAAACCGTGTTTGTTGATGAGGTCAATTCATAATGCCTTTGCGAGACACAGTCATGAGTCCGACAGGCCAATAATATGCCTGCCTACCTATTTTTACTATAACATTACTATAACTAGTCAAGCCAGAGTCTATGCCGTTGTTGAATCTACGAATAATTTACTTACATAGGCTATTTATGAATTTTTGTAAAGTACCTACAGAATTATATGTTTAAATACCTAAGATTCATTACCATCCCTATAAATCCTGTGTCATGGTCTCTAAATAATGGTTCCATTCTCACTACACTAAATTTGCACTTGGGACGATAGTTAGAATATCCCTTATTTTACAAACAACACTTTTTTTATATGTGTAGCTTTTAATCACAATAATAGTGATTACTGTGGTATGTCTTAATGTGTGTGTTTATTAGTGTTGATTAAATTAATTTGTCATTAAAATAATGATTTTGATTATGTTGAAGTGTCTATTGTTTGTAATGACAAGTACTTGTATGAGACTAAGATATATGTCTATTTCTATGACATACACTTATTTATAAGCAGCCTATATTATTACATTATGTTATGTATTGTATTAGAGCTTATGTTAGGAATGTATTGTTTCAAATATGAGTATATTATTATAATATAGTTCTATTTATTTTGTGTAGCTATTTTTGGTCCTATTTATAGTTTTATAGTATTTATAGTTTAAGTCCAGTATATTCATTATATTGTATTTATACATTATACTGAAACTGTAAAGCTTGCATTGTTACATTAATTATATTAAACTGGTCTAATTTTATATTTTTATTTGTTGATTTCATTAAGTGGTATATTTGCTGGTAGAAAAATAAGGTGATTCAAGGTTAATAGGCTTAACCTTGAATCATTTGTGGAGCTTATATTTTTGATCTTCATTTACAGCCAAATACTTTATATTTGTGTGAAGATTTTTTTAGTTTACATTTTTACATGGTGATTACTGATTACTAATTAGTAATAACAAAAAAACATGTAAATCAAACATACTTAAATGCAAAGAGAATTACTCTTTGCATACTTAAATACCTGAGTCGGCAATATAATTTTATATTGGTAATTCAGATAATACAATTTTTTAACTAAAGTTTGTATCTACATTTAAATTAAATATTTGAATATTTTTTTCTAATATTAAAATAGTCATTACTATGATACCTTTGAGGATAGTCTGACCAGACATTCCACATTAGGTGGGTTATCCTGGTTTTGAAATCTGCTTCTCATTTTAGTCCCGCATTTAAAATATTTAATATTTAAATTTTGATATAAATACATTTTTACTACATAATATAGGCCATGTTCTTAGTTATAAAATGTACACCATTAAGCCATAGTGACCTTAATTGTTATTTAATCACAAATTATTATAATTATACTATAACTATGTACTAAGTATAGTACTTATTCAAATATTATTTTACTATTTATAAATATTAATTTTACAAAGAAATAAAATTAATTGGTGTAGTATTTAAGTTGTAAGCTTGTTTATAGTTTTATTCAACAGATATTGGTAATTATTTAATACTTTTAGAAAGTGTCCCTTTATTTGACGAAATAATCATGGCCACATTATACGAGAGCCTGCAGTAATCTGCCATTTCTAAGATTATCAAATAATAATATTAAGTACACAAACTTATATTTAGATAAAATAAAATCACTGTAACTTTAGCCTCAACTATAATTTATAATTATTTTGTATGTTTGACTGTATATAAATCAATCAATTTACTTTCAATGTATATTCGTATGCTATAACCTAGGTTATAGGTATATAATAATACGTTGTCATTAACCAACCTAACTAGGTAAATTATAACATAAGCCAAATCTATTTATTCGTCAGAAAATTAATTATGCTTTTAGAAGCTTTATCAGAATATTAGATGCTTTATTTCAAGATAGGATGCGTACAACATAATATAATCATTACTCTCTTATTAATAGAACATTTTCTTGATCCATTAAAAAAAAAATTATTTAATTAGTTTTAATTTTATAGTTGTAAAATAATTTTGTAAGGTGTTAGTTGTAAACAATACTGAACAGTAATGTTCACGGGCAATGTTTATGAATATTTTTTATATTACATAACCTTATAATGCTACATTATTATTTACTTTTAATGACTAATAAATTATGATATTACCCAGTATACACTATACAGATAACACTTACAAATCAGTAGTACTAAAGTCGGATTATTAGATGTCTATATGAATACCAAATTATCAAATGTTAAGATTACAATAAAATCTATTTATTTGAACTTTTAGTCTTACAGGTTAATGTTACCTTTAGATTTATCTCCTACCTTATCTCCTGTAATCTCCCCAGAAAATACTTTGCTTTCTATAACCTAATAATAATTTTAGCATATTTTATTTAAATCAAAATAGAGCATTTAAAATGAGTTTTAAAAGCACATATTATCTAAATATTGAGTCCTAAATTATTCTGAAATTGCAATATATTTACAAAATTACATGTACCTATTACCTACAACTCTTGCGTATAAATTATTTCCTGTTCACCTAATTATATATAAGACTTAAATTGTATTTGTGTTTTTATCCGTTTAAAATATGAATGTATTTTGATAATTACATTATTTTGTCCTCAGAATTCAAAATTTATTTACGATGGTACCTTTTTGTAAATATCTATTGAACCTCAAACAGCATCCTGATTTAAAATTAATACTTTCTAGGTTTGTATGTTTCCTTTTCCTAAATGATAATCCTTTATTTATTTTCTTTTGTTATCTATTTAAATTTTTATATTTCATCTACCTAATAATTTTTAGTTTAATCTTTAGAGTTGCATTTTATCTTATTTAATAAAATATAAGTACCTATTTAAATTATTATTACTTTATGCCTTTATGAATTTAAAATTTAAATCCATTGAATTAATACTAAAATTATATTATTCACTTTTACAATATTTTTTATAATGATTAATGTTATATTTATATTTATATCAGTGTAGGGCAATTTGACCGTAACCTCATTCTGACATTGACATATAAATATATACTTGATTATCAGCCAAAACTATCTTACAATTGTTTATCTGTTATTGACCATTCATTTTATTGTTGTACTTAGACACTTGCACACTTCAAACATCAACCGTTGTTCTTGTAACGAAAATATGCCTATTACAAAGATACAAGCTCGTTCAATTTTCGACTCCAGAGGTAACCCCACTGTAGAAGTAAGTATTTTATTTTTAGTTTCATTACCAAATTTAATATATTTTATGATATATTTAACATTTAAAATTTATTTAATTTAAGGTTGACTTAACTATTGACAATGGACCAGTATTCCGTGCAGCAGTACCATCTGGTGCTAGTACTGGTATCTATGAAGCATTAGAACTTCGTGATAATGACAAGAGTAATTATCTTGGAAAAGGCGTAAATACTGCTGTTAACAACATAAACAACATCATTGCACCTGCTCTTATTAAAGCGGTAATTAAAAATTTAATTATTTAATTAATTTATTATAATGTCATTTTCATAATAGCTGAGTTAAAAGTTTTATTTTATCCTTTCTATTTAAGTATAATTTTATTTAAATACAGCTATATTAATTGAAAAAAAAAAATCAAGAAATAAAGTTTATCATGTGTAGATAAAATCAATACATACATAAAGTATATTTGATATATTTTTTTAATTGTAGATAAGTACTTTCTTATTTACATATTATCACAAATACTGCTTTTCGTCTATGTGATTTTATAATAATAATACATATTATCAATTGGATTTGGGACTTATTGCACTAAAAATCATTAAATTATGCATTTAAAATTACCAAAATATGCAGCTAAAATATAAAAATGTTGAAACGTCAAAAATAAATGAAATTGTATATTATAAATTATTTTATGAACCTCCTTGTATTAAATATTGAAACTCTCTATTACAAACAATAATATTATCACTTATAAGTCTAATAAAAACTAGAAAGAGGAACAGAGTGGCTGAGTGGATAACTCGTCGGTTGCAACACACCGTCGCCGGTTCGAACCTCGGTACGGCCGGCACTTCTCTCCGGGCAGTCACGGTGTCTAGAGAGAGGCCGCCATCCCCCACCCGGGCATGGCAGAAACCTACGGGTGCTTACTAGAAATTCTGCCAAACAAACACTTACGTGTTCCATAACCCTACAGTACCGCAACGTCAGCTAATGGCCTCAGTTGCCGAAGCTTAAAAAAATAAAAAATTAAAACTAAAAATTAAACTAAAATTAAAACTAAAAACTTTAAAATTTTAAATGCTTATAAATAGCTCAAAAGTATTTTTATCATGTAGAAAAAATGTTTTTTCATGAAAACTTAAAGTCAACAGATGTTTGTTTTTGATTTATAAAACTTGCTTCGTGTAAATATTCTCGGTTTTTTTATTTGTAATCTTGTCTTCCCTAATAATTACTTTTGAAATTTACTTATGACTATTAAGTAAAAACTAGCCAATTCACATTTTACTGACACAAACCTGTGAAGTTGGAATTGGATCATTTTTTCTCCTGTGAAAGACAAAAAACAAATCATTGTAAACCTAATACATTACTTTTAACGTTTACCATTAAGATTTATGGAATCATAACATATTTTATTTATATAACTATTGAGCTATATTAATTGTTATTCAAAGCTATATTAATAATGAAAAAAAAAATATATTTTATCATCAACTATGTTTATTACAGGGACTCATTGTCACTGAACAAAGAGCTATTGATGATATCATGTTAAAATTGGATGGAACTCCAAATAAAGCTAAGCTTGGTGCTAATGCTATTTTAGGAGTTTCGTTGGCTGTTGCTAAGGCTGGTGCTTTTAAGAAAGACATTCCTCTTTACAAGTGAATAAATAAATATTTGATTTTGTTAAAAATTAATCATAATTAATTAATTATTATGAACTAGGCACATCGCCGACTTAGCAGGAAACAAAGAAATTATTTTGCCCGTTCCAGCTTTCAATGTTATCAATGGTGGCTCTCATGCAGGAAATAAATTAGCTATGCAAGAATTCATGATTTTGCCTACTGGTAATGTATATAATACTAATATAAATACTGAGCATCACATAGCTTTTTTGTCAAACATTATATCAATTTTACATTCATATATTGGTTTTAATATTTTATTCCATTACTGAAATGGCCTGTTGTAATATGCATACTTGTGTGAACTATCTAATGAGTAATGTGGGTAATGGTAGGGAAGTTTAATACCAAAGTCTTCAAACATTAGTGAATATTTAATACTCAAAGAAATACAAAATCCCAAAAAAGTGATAATTAACATGATTTTAAAGTATGAATACAAAGTTATTTCATATTTTTATGAATAACTTGTTTAGAATTCACCATAAAATACTAATTACACTGAGCTCCATATTTTAAATGCAATGAATCATTTGTTTTAATTTTTCAATAATACTACTTGAGTTAAGCAAATGCAGTTAGAAAAATACTCAACTCTCAGTTTCTGTATTTAACTTTTTTTAAACAATTGTTTATAAATAGGTGCTAGTACTTTTACTGAGGCTATGAAAATTGGATCAGAAGTATACCATACCCTGAAAAATGTTATTAAGGCTAAATTTGGATTGGACGCTACAGCTGTTGGTGATGAAGGTGGTTTTGCTCCCAACATTCTTGAAAACAAAGAAGGTTTGCGTTTAATTGAAACTGCTATTGAAAAGGCTGGATACAAAGGAAAAGTTGAAATTGGAATGGATGTCGCTGCTTCTGAATTCTATGTGTAAGACATTTCACCTGATTTTTTTATGACATTATTAGTTATATGTATTTTATAACTCTAATAATTTAATAATATTATAATAATAGTGATGGAAAATACGATTTGGATTTCAAAAATAAGTCTGACACCAAAGACAAAAGCCAAATCATCTCAACTGAAGCTTTAACAGATTTGTACAAAGAATTCATTAAGGAGTTCCCAATGGTTTCAATTGAAGATCCATTTGATCAAGATCATTGGGAAGCATGGTCTACACTTACTGCATCAACTGACATCCAGGTATATTTAATATTCAATTAATTATTTGTACTTAAAAAAATAAGATCTCATTCTATGGATTGACGAAGAAGACATTTCACCGACAGTGTGTCACTCTTATGTAAGAACAAAACAGTAAAATTACATTCAGCTGTTTTTATTTTACTTTGTTAGTTTTAATATAAGAGTAAATTAACCTATTATCAATCTTATTGACAACATTTTTGTGATGTTTATTGTAGGTAATATTTTACAACTAATTTCAAAATACCCAAAAGACCCTTCCAACAACCCCCAGAAATTGTTGTTACTTAGAAACTATATAGTAGCCAATCGGTAAATTTACTGTAATATCAAATCTAATAAAGCTAAATAAGAACTGTTGATTATAAATTTAAAATAGTCAATGTTAAACACCTGTAAGACAGTCACGACACATCAAAAATGCTCATAACTCCCTCATAAATTTAATTATTGTAAAAAACACATTAAAACACAGACAATGTTTTTTAATCATTAAGTTTCATAATACGCCGATTCACTAATTTAGAAATCAACAAAGCTAAACATTACCTGAAAAGTGTACATTTGGTATGTTACACACTTGTAAGATGGAGGTAACAATTGTGTGTGTAGCGTTCTCTCTTAATTGTGTTATGCCAGTAATGATCAAGCAATAGAGTAACATGTTACCCTTGAGAACATGGAAAGGATCACAAGTGCAATTTTTATAGTTAATTACTTGCGTTACACGGTACCTTTTTTTCTTGTGGTGAAGTTTAAATGTTAAGGTTTTATAATGTTTTATTGTTTTACAATATGAAATATATTTTAATTTGTGGATATCATAGATTGTTGGTGATGATTTAACTGTAACCAATCCAACACGTATTGCTGAAGCAGTAGAAAAGAAAGCTTGCAACTGTTTGTTGCTTAAAGTCAATCAAATTGGAACTGTTACTGAATCCATTGATGCACATTTGTTAGCCAAGAAGAACGGTTGGGGTACCATGGTATCTCATCGTTCAGGCGAAACTGAAGATACATTCATTGCTGATTTAGTCGTTGGATTGAGTACTGGACAAGTAAGTTTTTAAATATTAATCACTAAAGGTATAAACATAATAATGTTAGAATGTGACTGTATGGTAACTTTCATATTTGTGCTACTCATAACTAAGTGAATAATAATAATAATAATAATTTTAGATTAAGACTGGAGCTCCTTGCCGTTCTGAACGTCTTGCCAAGTACAACCAAATACTTCGTATTGAAGAAGAACTGGGTAGCAATGCCAAGTACGCAGGAAAGAATTTCCGTAACCCACAAGCTGGCAATTAACTATTTCCTATAACAAATATCTAAGAAGCATCTTTAAAAAAAATCTGAGCAAGGAGGAATCACATACTAATAAATACCTCATTATTTATATTCAGTAAAAACAATAATAGCTATTAAGTTATTAATTCAAAATCGGTATATACTTTAGCATAGAAAAAATACGTACAAGAATAATAATTGTTAAACAACATCTTAAATTATATTATTCGATTGTTTATGTTTTTGTAGCAAATTATTGTGTATTAATGTATAGTTGTGTAAACGCTGTTTAAGCTGCAAACATTTTTGTAAAAGAATTTTTTTTTAAAAATTAAAATATAATATATTCTACTTGATCAGTCATACTTGTGTTTTAAATATTATCTGTGTGTAGTAACTAAATATTCTTTCTATTTGATTTGAAATCTTATAAAATATAGTTAATTTGCGAGTGTAAGCAATTTAACAACAATTGAATTTAATTTTGAATTTTTATATAATTTTAATTTCAAAATATCTTATTTTTATTTGGGCTCTTAACTAAGTTGATACAATTTTATGAAATTTTCAGTACCTATCAATCAATTTTTATAGGGAATTAATTAAAAAATATTTTTATTGTATTACAATCTCATAATAATCATGGAAAATTGACATGAATCCCCCACAATCACCACATCACATGGCATATTAAATGCTGTACAGTAGTTATGGAGTGAATGGTAATTATTTAACCTCTTCCTCTCAATAAGAAATAATTGACAACTCAAGTTCTAAAGATTACAAACATGGTTAATAACAGTGTTCAGTGACAATGTAAATATATAATACAATTCTTTTGAAAATACTGATCTAGAAATCTCCCTAGAGTTTTCAGAAAAATTAAAAATAATATGAATTATGGATACAGGTAGTATTTAGTATTATTTAAAAAAAGTATATATTTTATGAAAATATTAGTTCTGGTTTATTGTACTTGCCTCAGTAGTCAGTATTAAAGTAATAACAACATGGTTTAAACTAGAATTATATTATTTTAAAAATGTAAGGTTTTAATATTTTAGTTTCAAAATACCAACTTATTGATAATTCCTTATAAAATTGTTACTCGTGTCTTACAAGGAAGATTTTTCAATTGGGCGATGGGCATTGAAGGGAGGATTCTTAAACTATACATTTTTAAATCCGCACTATACTTGTGGATCGAAATTCTGGTAAAAATGGAAATATATAAATACTTGAAAGTTTGAAATGCTTAAAAGAATTCGAAGTCGTATAATTTTCAACCAATAATACGTTTTGTAGGAAATATAATTTAATTTTGTTCAAAAAAGTTTGTCCGAATAGAAACAATATCAGATATCAATGTAAGATCATAACATTTTGCTAATACAAAATAAAAAACGATATTAATACATTTAAATTTGATTTTTTTTTAATGTACAGATGAAAATTAAGCCCACCGGCACAGGAGACTTTGGCCATAAGCATAACAATATAATATTTAATTAATATATATTAATAAGTGTTTTGGTAATTATAACGTACAATAAATGGTATCTATGTGTACCGTGTACACCCGCCCACTAATGCGTTTATCGTTCTATCATAATATTACACAATAATAATCTGAAATCTGAATAATCGCATTGTTCTCGCACACGTAAATTTAATTAAATTCGCTGGTCCACTTGATTATACATAGATATGTCCTATGTGATATTTTATAATACAATTTTTACAGTGTACGCTCTCGCATATTTTTTTTTAAATGAATTAATTTAAATTCTGATTTTTAAATATAAGTAAGGATTACATTTTAAAATTCTGGAGATTTGTTGTAATACTTAGGTACATCTTACGGAGTGTGTTTTGTGGTGATAGAACTTCTATTTTTTAATGAGAACTCCATTTTTTTTACAGTTAATTAATTTGTGAGTATTATTTTTGAAAATTTTGATGTACCTAGTATATACCTTGTACAAAATTCAAACGAGTATCTATAGTTTCTCAGTAAGTCATTACAACGACTATACTATGGATAAAAATGTCCTTAAATATGGTTTTTTTTGTTACATAAAGGTTTTTAGTACATCATAATATAGGTACATAGCCACGTAGGTATAGGTATCCAAGGTAAATAAATAAATAATTTAAAAAAATATACAATGAAAAACTTAAAAACTAAATAATGTACATTTTTAATTTTGTTGCTAAATAGTTTTATATAAATTAGTATCTTTGATAATATTGAATGTGCTGTAAATGTTTAGAGGTACGTTGTTGAAGCATTCGGAAAGGCTATTTGAGATATTGTGTATCGATCTTTTTTCTTTAAATTGAGGACATTCTAATAATATATGTTTGACGGTGATTTCAGTTCCACAGGTGGTGCATGATTTAGGTTCTATCCTATCCATGAGGTGTTTGTGTGTACCTTGTACTTATGTCAGGTGTATCCAATCCTTAGTCGCGTTAATATTACATCTTTTTCTCTTGTCAGATTTAGTGGGTTGATTCATCTGTCCGTGGTATGTTTGATTTCCCTTAATTTGTTAAGGCCATAACTACTCGGTAATGATCATTTTGGCTTCTTTCTTGATGTTATCTTTGGACAAAAATTTGCATAGATTCGATAGTTTGGTGTTGGTCAATAGTTACTTGCTTAGCTTATGTGTCTGCGATTTCGTTCTTCTGGGTATCCAAGTTAGGGTGATATACTTAGAAGTTGGGAGTGGAGTTGAGTCGATTGATATCTAATTTCGATGGTATTCTTCAGGTTTTGGATAGGTATTTAATAATGTGCTAAGATAATCCATGAGAATGTTCAAGGGAAGGTTTGGCATTTCGTGAATTAATTACTTTTCTGATTGCTAAGGCCTTTGAAGTAAAGCTACTGTTTTGGGCTGGTAATCTAAATTTGAATATTGTACCAATTCAGGGACGTATTTACAATTTTTGCGCCCTGGGTCAACCATAATTTTACGGCCCTCTCCCAACCAAAAAAATAGATCCACTTTTTTGATTTTTCTTAACAAATTTTTAGTTATAATTCTTTATGATTAAGTCATGGTTGTCTATCTATAACCGTGGTTATATTAAAATAATAATAATAATATTCTATGCTAGGCGCTAGCACTTACCCGTTATCGTTGCAATGTTAAGTTCACAAAGGTCGAGTCATAGTACAAATTCTTTCCAAAAAAAAAATATTTATTGATACAATACTACACCGAGTTACCGCGGGGGGCACGGCCACCCCCTAAATAGATTAATATTTGGCCGCCCGGGGCAAATGTCCCCATTGCTCCCCCCTAAATACGACCCTGTGTACTATTGACGATTATCGTGAATGTAGAGTTGGTCGCAGTTTTGGAGGCGTCTGTAAATAATAACATAAAAAATGGTTTTACAATAATATAAAATATTAAAATATATGTAGTATCCGACGACCGACTGACCTATAGTAATTATTATATTTGGACCATTTTTATAAATTATAAATGTTGATTTACATACATTAATATTGATTCCAACAATTTTCAAATCACCATGGCCATAACCATCATAACCTATATCTCCCATAACCTATTATCATATTCATGGATATATTATCCTGATCCCTGAGTGCATAAAGCTTAATAGGTGGTAACAAGAACTATTTACTACTCGTTCGAATTTTGATTCGTATACATTATAATTTCCAGAAATATGATTCTCTAAATAATTTACGGTAGTAAAAAGGGTTCTCATTAAAAAAAAGTCGTTTTTGTATCCAAATGACACACTTTAATGAGTAAAAAAAAAATAATCTCAAGAATTATTTTAAAATACGGTCTCTCGGTAGGCATATATTTAAACTTCAAAAATAATATTCTGAATACATAATTGAATTATTGAAAAAAAGGGGGAGCATGCTTTGTGATTCACTCTGTATACATACCCGCCGGCCGTTAGTTTTTTCCAGACGAATATTTCCTTTTTTAGTCCGCATATTTGCGTCACTTCTCTCTCTCTCTTTCTCTCCTTAATCCTACCCCTTGCCCCCTACGGGCCCTACGTGCATAATGCATGCATACATATGGTGGTTTAATATACACACTGCACAATGCACATGTATTGTACAATATACGTATAACGTATATACATATACCTATGTACTCTTTATGAGTATAGATTATGTAGGCACGTGCAAAGGTTTAAATTTTTATCTCTCGTCACGTCCAGCAATATTATGCAGCATCAGCATCACTAGTATTATTGTCGCCGACGATTTTGTAAATAATCTTATTTTAATCCGACCCAACAGACGAGCTGCCGTAACGGCGATGATGATAATAATAATAATAATGATCTGCGGATTAAGGGCAATGATGGACAACATAAACTTTCGCCGTTTGTCTATCTGCACTCGCTTCTACATATACCTAGGTAGGTCGTCACCATAGACTAGGTATATAATTGTAAGTGGCACTGTGGAAATTAGTGTAATAGATTTGATTAAAAAATCAAGTCCGTTCGGGCGAGTGAAATTATTTTTCACCTGTGTGATCGTCGGGCCATATGGATTTTGATGCGCATGTGATATTTTTCTATTCACTTTTGATACCTATTATACATTACTGCTTATAATATATTATAATGGCAGTTTACCAATTGCGCTTAAAATGACCTTTTCATAAACAAATTGCGCTCAAAACATCTTCCAATACCTAAGGAAAACTTAAGAGTTAGTTATAAGTGTATAATTATATAATAAATAAATGCACTAAATGATTTTTTTGGGAGTATCAATGTACATAACAGGTGTATAATGTAATATAAATATATAATTTTTTCTTCGCATTCAACAAGTTTTGATCATCAATTATTCAAAATTAAGTTTCAATTAAAAATATAATGAAAATCAATGAATACAATTGATTTTTTTTTGGGCGTATCAATATAGATAATACATAATATAATATAAGAAAATAAATAGTTTTTTTACATTCATTTTTACAAAAATAATAACACACTGATTAAAAAAATTATTTTCTGGCAATTTCGCCATATTTGTATTTCTCAATAATAGAATTGGTTGTTAATTTTTTTTGTTAAATATGCTCTATTTGAAATATATTTATCTTGTTCTGTACTATTTATTGAAATATACTTTATAGTCGATTATTGCTTTTAAAAATATTTGGATGGGAAATGAATCAATGATATTTTATATGAAAATATATTACAACCATGAACTAAGTACTAACTATTATCTTAGTTCATGATTACAACCATCAGTCACTTTTACCAGTTAACAATTGATCAACAAATAAGTTTTTGATTTTCTCGTAGATTGTTTATGTTTATCTTGTTGGGATTAGGTTGAACAACAATATTTTTATATCCGAATGTAGCCGGTGAGAAAATTTGAGTACAAGCGCAATTGGTTTATTGACCCTAAAATAAAAAATTTTGTTTTGGGCGCAACTGGTCCATGCCCACTATGATATCACTATACAATATCCGTTTTAAGTTAGAGTTAATTATTAATTAGGTAGGTACCTATTAATTATGTGTAATGTGTATTGTATGTGATTTAATAAAATCTTTTTTTTTAAAATAAATCTATTTACCTTTAAACCTGTTTAGTCATACTTATTTGTTAAAACGGTATTTATCTATGGAACTTAGTTTGGTAGGTAGGTCGTATAGGTACGGATACCTATATATTACGTTTGAGATGTGTGGTGACTTAAGCGTAGTTTTAGCTTTTACAAGCTTGGAGTTTTGGAATTGATGGCTGCGACGCTTATAACTTGATAATATTATTAATATTTCACACCCAATTATTATGTGTGAGATGGATTGAGCATTGATGTATAAAAAAATTACTTATTTGTGGCCATTAGATTGCACATTTCAGTGGCGTATTTATGGTGAGGAAAACAGGGGTATTTTTCCCTCCAAGACGCTTTTTATAATTTTGCTCAATTCATATTCATTTTTGATTATAGTATATTATATTTTCAACAATATATTCGTTTAGATATTCAGCACAATTTAAGATATAACTTATATCAACTTATTAAAGTCATTAAGACATTCTCAATAACTATTTTAAAGTGAGGTATTTAATATTTTAGCCTCAAAAAAATAGTTCAAAGCTACGCCACTGGTACATTTGAATACCTATATGCATGTAACACAAACACAATATGTATTATCATATTAGCTATACGTAGGTCTATCGTATGCGTTTTCATGGTTTTACAGATATTTACGAATCGTATATCTATAATATATTTTAAACTTTTCAAGTTGATACGACTGTCAACTAACGACACCAAACTTAATAATAATACCTAATACTACCTAATACTACCTAATACTATCATCTACGATCAACAAGGCATCACGATAGCTATAGCTTATATAGGAGTGGTAGCAATGTGCCAAAGCCACTACCAAACGTATTAATGTCGATGAACTTTGGATAGTGGCTATTATAGTTACTCATTATAGATAATTGATGAAAAATTTATTGTTCTAATGTAAAGTGCCAAAACCCCCCTTTTTTTTTACTGAGTGCCATTAAATTATAAAAAATATAATATCATAATTATATGAATAAGAACAAATTTATTAATTAAATGTATTTGTTTATAGAAAACAAATAGGTACCTAAGAGATTTAATGAAAAAAAATAACACATGTTTATCAAATTGACGTCATTTTTTTGGTTGTACACTATAAAGTGCCAATTCATTTTTATTCAATTTGTGATTTGTAACTTTTAATAAAGTATAGATAGTTTGCGGCACTGCATTCATCCGTTAGTCGGTTTCTTAGATCAGATTTGATATAAAATAAATTCCCGAAAAGAGTGACTAGCATGAATAAGTTGAAGAACTTATATCAGTAGATATTAATATGATATAATATTATCTATCATAGGATTTATATTTAGACTATCATAACCATCACGTCGTTGTACGTTTAGTATGTTATCTACGTTTTTAAAATTTTAACAAACCTATAATTTTATTTTCTGAAAGATGTCAACGATGATGTAAAAGTGATGACATTGTGATCGTATTATTTATTATTTATTATTAAAAATAAAATAAAATATATTGAGTCAGTACTTTTTATATAATTACCCATAGCATGTACACTTAATTGTCGAGATTAATTGTAAATTACAAAATTTCAGTAAAGAAAAAAAAAGTCAGTACTTTCACTTTTGGCGTACCAATAGTGGCACTCTTGCCACGGATTTGTTATTCCTGTAATTTAGACTTTATAGTATTGCACCTGTTTTGGTTTTATAGAGTAGTTACATTTAATAGGGGTATAGGGATATAGGTAAACCTGCGATTTATTTTGTTTTCGGTCGGTGTAAAATAATGGTGGAAGACATGAGCAGCAAAACGAGATAAGAATAAATCGCATTCGTACAAAAGTGCCAAAATCCCAGATACCTGTGTGCTTCATTCTAGATATTGAGTATATTTCTATAAACATATTATAATATCGTTCAAAAACACTAAACGTAGGTGCCTATAAATTAATATAATATTCTCAATCAAAAAATGTATTACCTACATAATTACGATGACATAGAGCGTCAGACTTTTTAAGTTCTGACATTATATTGTATTAGCATTATTTTATAGTACCATAGTCCACAGACTATATTTTCATGTAGCACTCTGTGTTAGTAGCAGGGATTTATTGGTAAATAATGTCTTGAGTATATTTTTAAATGTATCTCAAAAAAATTTTTTTTCCTACGCTCGACCCTTGGTCAATATCTATACCGGAAAGTTTTCTAAATTTAGTAGGTACTCAGTAAGTATTTGCGTGAGTTTGTCATTTTTTTTAATTAGGTACCTGACAAAAATGTAAATTTTTAAGATTAATTAATATAACCTTTATTTATAGGTGATTTTAAATATTTTGAAGTACCTATATTAATTAATATTAATATTGGTGCAAATTATATTTGTTTTTTATACCTTTGGCCCTTATGTTATATATTAAGTACAATATTATATTTGTGCTTATATCCTACTAATTTTAGCGTAAATGGTATGTACTTTTTTATATATTTGGCACTTATGTCATATAGCCATAATCATAAAATATATTGTTAGAAATATTTGTGAAAACGAGGGTCACTGCATATTATTATGATACGAGCATTGAATTGCTAATAAAAAATATTTAATGGAATTTAATGGAAACGAATTCTTAAAACACAAAATTACACATACATAATATTAAATATATGTACGTATAAACGAATGCGTGGAATAATATAAGTACCCATCGACGTGTAGAGAATCAAAACATGTAATAATATTATGTAATACATGTTATGTTATTGTTTACTATTGCAGTGATTTGCCTTAAAAAATATACCTATTATATTAATTATGTAGTATATTTTAGTATAGTTGTTGTTGTTGTTGTTGTATAACTTATGTTGTTTTACGTAGGTACGAATAAAATAATTGTTAGGGAACTTTTATAATTAATATGTATCATTTTTCGAGTTTTTTTAACAATTTTTAAATTAGGTGTGTATATAGTAATTATAATAATTGCCACCTGAACATTGGGATTCGCGATTATAATATTGGTATTAATTTTTCCGGTATACCGCGGATTCGCCCAAGGTTGTTCCGCTAAACATAATAATTAAAGTGCATTGCCGCCCTACTATATACTATATATACTACCAGTGCAGTGATGTGACGCTGGCGGGCCTCAAATTTACATGCCGAGGCCTCAGATTTCCCCATAAAAATATATAATATAAACATAATGTTGTGTAACACATTGAATTTTGACGTTTTAAACATAATAGGTAATAAATAATATGGAAAATACCCATAATAATTACAAATAAATTAATGGAAAAAATACCAAACGTAGGTGATGCCGCATAAATTGTTTTTAAAAAAATCACTGTTTATTTGCAAGATTATCACAGCTAAAGTTTTTTAATAAACAACAATATAATAATATGTAATTATAGCAGACTCAAGACATATCTATATATATATCGTTTGTATTGATATCGAATGTGGTTTGAATATTTTTACATGGTTTAGGTACCTATATAATTTTACTACGGTTGTTTGTCTCTTCGAACGAAAATAGCGATTAGAGTACCTAAGACGTATAATAATACGAGCAGCGGTCTATGGTTATCTTTCGTGATGATAATTTAAGATCAATAATCGAGTATCGAGTATCGACCACATTGATTATCTGCCCGAGTTTATAATACAACAACTGGTGATCTTCCCAATATACCGCTGTTTTTGGTATTTAGCTGATTTCAAAGTGTAAGTATAAATGGTATAATGCATACTTAAAAGTAATATAATTACAAACCTCTCCTGTACAGAAGTGGGTGATTACATTTAAAAATATATTTAGCTGTTTACGTTCTGTGACTTAATGGTGTTCGAGTTACCCGCTGTTATAAGTGAAAAATATTGACACCGCTCTGTTGCTATCAGTTATTAATTTATTATCACCTACAACCATCATTGATGAACTGGGTTAGATGTTGATCGGCAACCCGAGAGGGGCCCTCATATAAATTCTATATGATTCATGAGTACAATTTATGATTTGTATAAAAATAGAAATTATGTTTAAAAATCACGAACTACCTACCTAACCTAAGAGATATGTAGGTACTGGTAATGGGTAAAAAGTTGTTTGCTTGTAGGTAGGCTAGTGCTTGTTAAATTAATACACCTAATAGTTATGAGCTTAAATAAACTACACTGAATATACATTTTTGTTTAAAATAAAAAAGGTAAATTCAAATTGTAGTCTGTACAAAATGTATATTTATTTTTTGGTCCTTGACATCGAAAATGTTACCGACCATTACACAGTGATTTCAATAATTGCTTAACATAGGTACCGCCACGAATCCGCGGCTGCATGCTGTGACTTATAAATTATAACACTGACGCTAAAATAGAAAATTAGGTTTTCGAAATTTGATCCAAGACCAATTTATAAATATTATATTATATCTATAGGTTGAAGATTTTGTAACATGTTACGGTCTTTCGACTGAAACGTAATTGCATGTATATTAATTATTTCGGTTCATTTACTGTATTTTACAATATATACGTAAACAATAAACTGAGCTCCAATATGACCTGATTTCTATGTGTACCAAATATCTGCGTCAAATTGGGTCGGTCGTAACAATTTGCCCGTGTACACTGACTGATGAGGCACGGACTAGATCGCGAATGGCGTGCAGTCCTTTAAATAATATACCTAATATCTTATGAAAAGTGTGCTAACGCCTAACAGTAATATACACACGACACGCTTAAGTTTTTTAAGTATGGATTAGTAATTTTGAACTGATTCAAAAATTCTAATATGTTATAATATTGTATTATAGGAAAGGTATCTGCGATTTACTTATATAGATATATGTTATATTTGTATATATATTATTTATTCCAATATAATATTATACATAATTATTATTTTATAGGAAGGTAATAATTAGGTTTTAGGTACTGCACTTTTTGGAACGAAATCTGTTATATATTTGTATAAACAAAGTATAATGTAATTAAGTACCCATATTTAATGTTTTACGCGTAGTATATACAGTTTTCTGTAAATGCTGCTATTATTATTTTCAGAAACAACAATAAAAAACTCTTATGCAACTATTATAATATAGGTATAACATTTATATTTGTATTTTTCATCGTAATCTACTCGTGAAGTATATTTTTTGAGCATTCAGTGCACAAAACGTTGCTTTGTGAATATCCCTTTTGTAGATGGATTATAAAAAGGCCTAACAACAAGAAAAGTATCGCCAAAAAAAAAACGCTTGAAAAAAACGGCTCGTAAAATATTTTATATTGTATACAAACAATTAAAACGTTGAATCAGAAGCGTAGGTATCTACTAGGTGTTCGGTATATTAACGTACATTACAATGCCCCACTCCCATATTGAACTCATAAAAAAATCTATGCCGATAATAAATATGAATTTGAACAACAATTTTTTAGAATTTTCAGGACTCTTTATTACGAGCTATTTATAAAATACACCGAGGGAACATGGGTGTAACGTTATGCCTCCCCCTCCCTTAGGTAAAATATTTATATTTTTAACATTTTCCTAAACTATAAATTAGCACGCCATTAGTACGAATTGCACGTTTGTCACCGATGCCTGCAACATGTCATAATTCAAACTTGTTTTATCCGTTATCCCAGTATCGCTTATATTTTAAAATATTTGTAATTTTTTTTCATCACGTGCCAATAAGTCATGATAATATTTTGCAATTTTCTTTTTTTTAAAGTTCAATGAGCAGTTTATTGTAATTAGCATAATAGCATAGGTAGAAAGGATTGCTGGTGATGGTTAAGTCCCTTAGATATCTCATTAGTCCTCCTCAAAAAACAGATAATTTTTAATTGTACGAATATATGGAATCCGTCGCTTACATTGATGATAATAATATTAACTACCGTGAAATTGTTATGGAATTCCGGTTATGTATAATGGCTATGACGGTATGAAAAACTTATTACTACTCTATAACTTATATTAGCATTATAGTATGAAAGGTACACAGTATCAATGGCATTCATTGGTGGTGGAAGGGGGTGGCTTAAAGGGTATTGCACCTCCTAGGATTTTTGATAACTTTTTAAAATTTTAAATCACGCGCTCAATAATATAATACTGCATAATATCGTATAACTCTTAAAAGTAATAACAACCCGAATAACCCCACCTTATAGATACATCAAATATTGTTCAACTCGTACTACTCTAAGGCCTGCAGTGATCTTTAATATGTATGTACTACCCTCAAGAACAGGGTTACTCAGGTAGTCAGGCGATAGTGTACTGTATAATATTATTACTATTTCAAACATTAAGTAAGCCTTTATATACGTTGCTATATATCGTGTTAGATTGTACTAATTTATGATCGCAGGTCATACATTTCTAGGATCTGATTAATATACAACTTTATTTCTCCGGGGTATTGGGCCGATATAAATAAAGTTTTCTATACAGTGTAATAGCGAATACACTCAATTCATAGTAATTATATAGTTAGATATTATATGTTTACGTTTTTTAGACTTAAATATAAAAAAAAATTAAACATTTTCCAGGCATACGATTTACTTAAAAATAATTAAAATATAGCAAAAACATCTGCTAAACGATAGAGGATGCAACGTTCGATGAGCGAATATAATATTATAATGAAGAATACAATATTATGATATATTGCGGGTATTAATCGAACAGAAAGAAAAATGTCGTTTCAAAAGGCCATCGTCCTCAGAATTCTTGAAGCAAGTTGCACTTTCTGTACATATATACGTACCTATATAGGTAAATAATTGGATAAGCTTGATTTGTAACTTATTGCTTGTATTACTATTATACAGTAAACGAATATTATATACCTAGCTACTCAAAGTATATTATGGTAAAAACCTAAAATCTTGCAGACCATTTTAAAGGTTTTTACTGTGTTCCTGCAACACTAACGTAAGTACATAATTCACAGGGACCCAATCTGTCGATAAATCGTGTTCAATGTCCTGCTGATGGTACGTTTCCTGATGTTTTGTTTTTTATGGTTTCGACTGTTTCGAGAAAACAGTCAGTATATAGTAATATTATTATGTACCTACTGTTTAGACGCAAAACGGATATCTTACTCCTCTTGTCGATCATCGAAATAACGGCGACAGCTGTGTATCATATGTTTCTTATAAAGGGTGATTTATCAAGGAGTCTCACTCCGATTTTTTCCTTTAATAATGAATTTATTCAAATTCTGATATTTAAAATTTTTAAATACATTATACTTAAAGATTATATTTTTAAATTCTTGAGATTTGTTGGTACTACTTAAGGATTATAATTTATAATATTATAAAAACTTACATTCATAAAATGAAAACCGATCATATTTACTGTAAATTATTTAATGGTTCATTTTTTTTTAATGTTAATGAACCTAATTAATCGAACGAGTGGTTTTTCAGTTATAAATTGTTTATACTAAGGATAATAGGATAATAGGATAATAGGATAATAGGATTACTGCTCTAGTAGGTATTCATTATACGTTGACCATTATTATATATTATAAATATTTTTAGATTAATATATATTACTAGAAATGTTTAAATCACCATATCGTCCTTACCTTTTATCATATATGATATATCTATCAATTAATTATGGGGCTGCAAAACATTAAATGTCTCGTTTGAAATTTGAGTTTGATGCTTCAAAATTTTCAGAAAAATTATCAGTCAAATAATTTACAGTAAAAAGAGGGGGAGGGCTCATTTGCAAAACAGAAGTTTATATCTTGGCAGGACACTCCTGTTGGTAGAAAAAAGTAGTTGAAAAAATCTCAAACATTTTAAAATATGATTTATAAGTAACTACCAATATTTTTAGAATTTCAAAAATCAGATTTATATTAACTGCCTCATTAAGAAAAAAAGGGGTTGGTGAACCACTTTGTATATAATTTATAGGTACCGTAAAATATAATATTATTAAAATGATCAAATTTCGATTCGTTTTCCATTACGCTTATTTTATTCACAGTTTATATTTTATACATATTATTATTATTATTATCGTATTTACGTCCATCCCCCCTCCTTCCTAAATCACCTGTTCCGTTAAAAGCATACAACAGTGATAAATTATTATACTTGTCCGGGAGACACATTATAATAATATGACGAGAAAAAATGAAAATACATTAGGCGGCGGTGGTGCCGTTTACGACGTTCAATCCTGTTCTCCGATTCACGATATTTCCTCCCGTGCACCTACAATACCTATTAAACACAAATCGGTTTCGTTTTTTTTTCATTTGTTTATTCGATAACCATTTATCTTGAGCAATAAACAGAGTGCTTTTTACAAATTTCCCTCTAAATTGTAATAAATCTACTCATCTCGGTCCAACTACAAGTACGTTCTTGCATTTTTATTATTCGTCACCAGAATTTTGATATTGGCGCTCCCTTGTCCGGGAATTGATGTCACTCGCTTGTATTTCGTGCACCTACGACGCTAGTTGAATGATAGGTAGGTGATTCCACTGTTCTTGTAAGGAGTGACCGGGTGAAGAATATATTGTCAGTGCGCACCGTGCGCCGAATGAACAATATACGAAAACAAAATTATCATGATATTATGATGATGGTGACATTAAATATTATACTTAAGACATGAGTGACGAGTCTCAACAACTCAAATTTCAAAGGGGATACAAATTAATTTGACTAGTGTATTTTTGAAGTAATCAAGATTTTCAATCAGTTGCTTGATGAAACTGACGTCATCGTTGCACAATGTTGGGCAAAACAACTATATTATGATCCACTGATGAAATAAAATATTATTAGCACTTATATTTGTGATAATTGTCAAAATATTATAATTTCAAAAAATAAATATTATAAATTGAGACCATGCTTGAGTACATTATTATAACATTATTTATTCGCAATAATTCTCTACGATTCCGAAAACAATAACATTGCAGTTTACATGTATATAAATGTAAAATAAGTTATATTAATATGTTTTATAATATATTATGTAGGTATCGAACTGCATATTACACACACGTACTCTACATGTATTGTTTTAATATGTACTGAAATAATAGTCATAGGTTTGGCAAGTGAATCAAAATTGATTTAAACTATACACTTAACATATTATTCATTTATTTAATAATTTAATACTGCAATAATCAATATTATATTGTACTATTCAGGAATTTCGTTTAGTAGTTCCGTAGTTGTATTATAAGTGTATTTTTAAAAACAATGATATAAAACCAAGCTCGATCTTAAATAAAAAATTTAGTATCTTTATATGTAATTGGTAATTAAAAAAAAAACACAATTAGAAATAATTGAAGTAAATATTGTTAATTAATTGCTACTAAAAAAAAATTTAGGTAGTTTTCCATAGTTGATTGTGAACCATTTGACTATATTCTTATTTTTTTTATTTATTTGATGTTGTTTTAATGTGTGCCACGTCATGTTGTCGGCTGCAGATCCCTGATAACTCGATAACTTGTACGTGGATACAGAGACACGGAGTGCGAGCTAATTAGATATTTGAAGTTGATATTTACTGTTGATATAGGTACTACCATGTCGAAATTGATTACTTTGAACAACACGCGTAATTTAAAATTCTTACCTTTGTGATTTTAATTGAATTCAAAACGTTCAATAAATGTTACTTGGGCCTTGTCAAATGTTTTTCATTGTAGTAAAACTATAAAAATGTACGGTGTGATATAACTGGAAATGTGTGATTAAGGACGTGCTTTAGCGAAATACTTTGAAAAATTGAACATTAAGTTAGCATTAAGCCCTTTTTATGTAGTAGTGACTCCCGGTTGTCCCAATTCCGTTCAATATCGGATTGTATTTTATCATTATTATTATATTTTAATGTAAAATGGTATATTTTAAAATATTAAATATTATACCGTACGAGGATGACATGCACATAAATATAAATTATATTTTGAAAATGAAATAGGAGTAAACCATGTTTTTCATTGACACGGAAAAATTGACACTTGAAAAGAAATTCGATTTAAAAATTAGTATCATTTAACAGACTCTTACAACATGGTTTCAATAAATTCAAATTCAATATCGGCCGCCTTAAAATGAAGTTTTTTTTCTCGTAACTATCGCCTAACCATTTCAATTTTCAGTATTTGATTTTTTGACTATAGGAACTGTTGATGATATATTATAATATTTATGTCATTATTCGTCATTATGACGTTAAAAATGCGTCAAGGCTTTGTTGATAACGCTGATTATATATTTTCAGTTTCGAGGCTTGAAAAGTAATAAAGTAAAAAAATAGTATTGAGATTTTATTCATCGAATATTTGTATAATTGGTTGCTCTCCGAAGAGTGCCTTGATTTTCAAATAAATGAATATAAATTAGTTATTAACATTTATCAAATAAATCGATGAGCTAATTAATTAGTTTGATACTAAGAAATATTAAATATTCATTCATCATTTGTTGGGTAGTTAAAAAGTTATCTGGCTTATTGTTTTTAGTATGCAGAATTGTATACGACAATAAACAAGTCATTAACCTTATAAGTTCAACTCATCAAATATTATAATATTTATCTTAAGTTTAAAAAAAAAAAAATTGCTTAGGTATTCAGTTTATTATCTTTATATAAGTCAGTGATGATAAAACCATATCCATAAAAAGTACCCAGAAGAAAATATTTAACAATAATGGTGACTAGTGAGATTTAGGAAATAGGCGTATAATATAATCTAATAAAGGTGTGCTATCATGTTTGGATTGTGAAATTAATAACTATATGTATTATGACTTATAAGAAAGTGATAAAAATGCAAGTCACATAGAATACAAACAAAAAACAGTCGACGTTTAATAAAAACTAAAGTAGTTTTTTACAATAAGATTTATATCTCATATTACACAAAAATGTAATAAATATTAAATATGACGTTTTTGTCAAATTTTACTAATAATGGATAATACCTATAATTTTGTCTATATTTCAAGTTTTATAGTGTTATTACGACCTTGTTTCAAGTCAAGTGTCATATTTTGAAACGGAAATTTTTGTTGTATGTAGTAATCAAATAAATGATGAAATTTGTGTAATATATTTTTAAATAATGCGGAAAAACCTGTTTTTGTCAAATTAGTAACTACGCTGTTAGCGGTTCACTGCTTCTGTGTAAGTCATCGTAATTATTATAAATTTAATTTAACTATACATATTAATGTCTTTTTTATTTATAGAATATTGGTGTATTTTGTTTGCTGTATGGTAAACAAACTGTATATATATTTATTTACCTTTACCTATCTAATACGTTTTTTTTCTTTCTAATACCTATAATTATATTAATATTTTTCTGATAGCAATATTCAATTTCTTTTCTTATCGTATGATTAATATTTTCATGAGATGCATCTCGAAGGAAACGTATATTTATGGAAAAACGACTGATATTTTATAGACTTATGATTATAGTTTAGTTTTCATAAAATACTTAATGATACAATCAGCTATTTTTAATTTTTGCTTTATATAGAAGGTAGTTTTTAGATTCATATACTGCAAGGATTTATGTTTCCATTTAAATAAATTATGTAGGTAAATACAACAGTAGGTACGTATATGATATTAGACTGAAGTTATGAAACTTGTTACCTACGTAGCGCGTACATTTGACAGTTACAAAACATTTTCTATTTACAATATTAACATTAAGTGCTAACATTGCAGTGGACTATTTTAAAATAATAAATTATTGGAACGATTTATTTATTTAGACAACGATTAAGTAATTATTTATTGATTATCTATAGATTCTATATAATTAATATACAATTTATTTACTTCATTCACAAAATGTTTCAAATGGTTTATTCTTTTACAACTAAAAAATATAAAAACGAGTATATTATATATTTATATTATAATAACAACACGTACAATATTTTGCATGATTATTTTGAACCTATACTTTTTGAGTAAAGTCATAATATAGCTATCATATAATATACACAATATTAGGTCCCTATGTAAGGGAATATAATATAAGTAATAAGTTTATACCTAAGTTACCTTAGTAAGACCTAAGAACAATACAATTTGTATATTTAAATTAAGAAAAATGAATAATTGTATGCAATGATAGAGATAGAAAAATTTTTCCAATTATGTAACGTTATAAAAAATGCAGAGCGGCATTATTCATTATAATATCAGAAATGGAATAAAACAGGGTAACCCTCGGTGATTTACTAGACAGGGTTGGCCTATAAACAAGTTTGTCAAATTTTCGAATGCAAATTTGATACTTCCGTACGATAGGTATTAAAAGACTGGGTGGGATGGACACCCTAGACGTGATTATTAATAAATTATATTGTATTAAAAAAATGTGTAACGAAAAGTACGATTTCAGCATAAATTGGTGTGGGTATACAAATAAATATACATGCCTATCCGATAGTAATATTGACAAATAATAAAATTTTAGTCAAGGAGTCTATGATCTATATGTCAATTATTAATACACATATTTTTATTCACATGTTATGATGTTTCGATTGGATATTTGGATGTGTATAGTACGCAGGCACATTGAACATAGACAGCTTTACAGTTTACACTATCTGATTTAAACATTGATGTAATATGTAATATTTATATGACTAGTATTGTAAAAATGCATAAAATAAATTCCATACTATTTAATAAGTTTAAAAAAGTTGTGAATACGTTGTATTTTATTGTACAAACTGATTGCACGTTTCAGTAATAAATTCGTTTATTTCCTACGGAAGCGTTATTTAGACAGCAAGCTAGTATTTTTTCCATTAGTTTTTGTATTTATTTTGTCGTGAATTAAAAAAAAAAGAAGTACTTGCATGGCAATAAAATTTAATTTTATGCGGAAAAATGTATAGTGGTTGGGCACAAATTGGTTGTGAATAATAAATGATAAGTGATGATAGGCATTAAATCATCATTTTCCACGATTTACGCGGTTGTTGGTGTTCTTACAAACAATTTTTTTTATAAATTACATCGAAAACAATGGCCATTAGAATTTTTTTTTTTTTTTTTGGGGGGGGGAGTACAGTTTGTTTTGAGCATTACTTTTGTATGTGTGGCGAGGATTCGTCACTAAAAACCAGGGTGGTCACCCATCTGGGTATTAGCGACGCCTGATGATGCTTGAACACAGTACACATTAGCGACTACGGCCAACTACTGCACCACACCTAAATTGTTGATTTTTTGTTCCAAGTGTAACTGTGTAAGGTATATTGGAAATGTTGAAATAAAAATATTAAATTACATCGATAGGATTTTTTAAAATATTAATATTAATATTACCATTCATATTTTGTGCAATAACTTTTATAAGTTATAATATACAATGACTTAACATCAGTAATCAAATTCTATGAATGCACATTGCAAATTACAAAAAATAATTGGAAATCTGTAGGTATGATTTTTATTTATTCTGCAAAAATACCAAAAGCATTAATTTTTATTTTTATAAGACAACATTTTTGTTTAAAAGGTGAACGCGATCAAATAATTAACATCATATTAGTAACTATGAATGGGCAATGTGCTGTGGAGTTTTTACGAAAAAAAATATTGTTGAGTACTAGTTTATCCACTAAAAATGTGTTTTACGATTGAGGGACTGTATCCTTTTCCCCAAACTTAACACCATTCAACAATGATTTTAAAAATTAAGGTACTAACAATTTTCATGGCACCAAACACTAAAATATTATATGCTGTGCCTCTGTGGAAGAAGCTTAATCNAAAATAATTGGAAATCTGTAGGTATGATTTTTATTTATTCTGCAAAAATACCAAAAACATTAATTTTTATTTTTATAAGACAACATTTTTGTTTAAAAGGTGAACGCGATCAAATAATTAACATCATATTAGCAACTATGAATGGGCAATGTGCTGTGGAGTTTTTACGAAAAAAAATATTGTTGAGTACTAGTTTATCCATTAAAAATGTGTTTTACGATTGAGGGACTGTATCCTTTTCCCCAAACTTAACACAATTCAACAATGATTTTAAAAATTAAGGTACTAACAATTTTCATGGCACCAAACACTAAAATATTATATGCTGTGCCTCTGTGGAAGAAGCTTAATCACACTTCAACCTATTTGAGATAAGTCCATAAAAGGCAATTCTGAGAAAACGAGAAAAAACTGTTTTTATGCTACCAGTGATACATGGTTATTTCTCATTCATACTGATTATTTACAGTGGTAAAATTAAATATTTTTTTTGCAAATGTTCACACATGAACCGTCTATCATTTGATAATACATTCGACTTAATACCTCAATTTGCGATATTTTGTGACTTATGTCGTTTCTCAAATAGGTGGTTCACTTATGATCAACATGAATATTAGTTTTTGATAACTATTAGAACTAAAAAATATATATATAATTGAATGTGAAAAATTACAGCTTATATAAATTCTGTATATGGATGTATTAATTAATAACGATTTTTGTTTTTGTTTTTGTTGAATAAAATAATTGTATCTCTAATATTAATCTTTAATACATGCCTTGAACATAATAATATTTAATATTCTGTATAATGTGTAGTGAGTGTAAGTAATAATTATTATTTTTAAAACTTTATTTATTTATTTTTGTTATTAGTTATTACATTAGTTTCCAGACGATATATTAAAATGTTTTATCTCTAAAATAATTGTTTTAATAAATAGTTAAATCCGTGGGTCTTAGATATTTTTCGCAAAGAAATAAAATATGCTGCTGTTGTATTTTTTTTTATTTATGATAAAGTTTCAAATAATAAAATCTACTTAAATTAGTTGTTGGTATACACGTCTTGAGGGGATTACTGTAAATATTTTTTTCAATTTATATTTTATAAAAATGAAAATGATATCCCAAGATATTTGGGTAGCTACTAAAGTCGGAACCTATACACTATACAAACATGTTTTTGTTAGCCATTAAGTTGTTAGCCTTTAAAATCACATTGTTCGTATAATACACGAACACTTGAAAAGATATGGCTTAAGTTCATTATTAAGCTCTTCCAGTGTACTTGCATATTTTGATGATAAATTAGATTTAATTAAATTTTTGCTAGAATAATAACCAGCATAGCTATACTATCCGCTTACTATACTTTAGCAATACTAAAATTTAAGCAATTAAAAATTTAAATCAATTAATTTAGTCCATATGGCACATATGTCTCAGTGTACAGTTCACGCCTTAAATAATATTTATTTAATAATTAGGTATTATAGTAGCTATACAATATTTCTTTCCACCAGCTACGATAAACTTGTTTGTTAATGTTGTTTAAACCTCGATCAAATGACGCACGAGGATGTCAGTGCAAAAACGTATTGTTTATACAATGGAGATGCTATGAATACAATATATTACAGTATTTGTGCAATTGAACGTGCAGAAAAGTAAACGTCTCTCAATACGCGAAAACACCTAACGAATCATTCCCTTCCAAATCTTTACTCGCGATCAGAATAGTAATAAAAAGACGAGAAGGTGTCCTTGAATTTACAGTTTATTCTTTTGATTTTAGTTTTGTATGATAACAAGTAATAGTTAAAATTATTAAGTAGGCACATAAATAAACTGATTATGATGCTTCAATGTCGGTATTGTCAGTTTAGTTAGTTATTTTTGTTCGCCAAACCGTTGATTTTATAATAATAAATTACAGCCTACAACAGCATAATATTATAAAATAATAGGAACTTAGCTTCTACGATGATTTATAATATAGTGCCAACCATTACATTTTGGTAAATGATTCAATAATAATATATTATAATAACTAGATTTTAAAATATATGATGCTTAACATTTTTTTATTTCACTTAAAGTTGATGAACAGTATGATTAGATTTAGTTACAGTTTTAAATTGAATATCTATTCTAGATTAATGAAGTTTTATGATGTTTAAAATATTAAACAACACATATTTTTAAAAATAATTCTATTCATTTTTAGTTGATTAACATAATTCGTAAATAAATATCTGATTTATATTCAACAATGACATTATAAATGACCAATTTTGAAAATTAGAAGGTTATCGGCTTATTACGTATAAATGCTTGTATGAGTGTTTATTACTTCCCATTGTTGAAAATATGTATTTACTATAGATTATCGGTTAGTTATCTCGATTCTCTTTTATAGTTTTATCAACGCACTGACTTGTATGATCGAGGCCTTCCACATAGGTATAGGCGGAAATCGATTGAAAATATTGGGGGGGGGGACTTCTATTTTTCGAATGAATCGTAGGGTCTTCTGGACTTTCTGGGGCTTCACAGACTAAGCCTCCCAAGCCCCCCGGATTTCCGCCTATGCACATAGATTGTGACGAGATCACTTCCTACTTTTGTCCGAAACGGTAGACCAGAACAGAACCGACTCGTGTTATCTCCACAGACTTAACTGTTCTTCACAGGTACCTATTTCGGAGTTGCGGGCACTGCTGTGTCGGTGGCTCTCCAATCATCCGAAGACTCCACTTGTCGGAGGTGCGTGGCACCAAATATTGCACTTCCAACGTTGGGATGTCCGTTGCTGATATGGCAATTCGGAGATGTGTAAAATATCAGCCCAGAATCATAATATCTTATAGAGTTCAACAATTGTATATTCTTTGTAAGCGTGCCTGCTCTAAATTATTATTAGATAGGTACTGTTTTTAATCCAAATGTACAAATATTTTTTAGTGTATTCAGATAGTCTCACGCGAATGTTTATGTTTTATTTATTAGAGTTAAATATACAAAATACTGATAACTCAGAACTCACATATTTTACAATTATTAAATATAACTTTATACTTCTTATGCGATTAAGACGTTATATAATAATGACATGGTTTATTCTATTACGGTAGGTGCTGTAAGTGATTTTGTTTATAATAATTATAATATATTACAATAATGATTATATATTGAACTACCGACCAAGTAAATTTTGTCTAACAACTTCCTACCTCGTATTTAATGCTTCTTCGACCCTTCGAGATCAATGAGCTAAATACTAAGTATGCACTTTTCTAGTGATTTTATTTTTACATCTTTTTTGGTTGATTTATTATGATACGGTTTTGGTCTTAAATTATAATCCATTTAGACGTTTGTGAGTTATAATGAATAATCGTACATATTTAACACAGCTCACAATAAAAACATGTACACCTTATGGTTCAATGTTTGTAATTATTCAAACAGACAAGGCCGTATTGAAGCTAAGAAATTACTACAACAGCCAACTTGGCCCACGAAGTGCATAATATAGATGCATAGTGACATTTTTTCCACCCAAATTAATGGCCAAGTGGCTGACATTTTCAAAGTACCAAACCTCTCTGAAAACCTTCATAAATCAACTGCATCCCAGATTTCCCTTCATTAACCCAATTGCATCTAACCACCCAAATGGAAATATAAAAAAACAATATTTTATGGATGTTTTCTTTGACTCTATATGATATTTTTTTCTATACATTCTTAATATTGCAATGGCAAAAACAAAGACGCTTTTCAAATAATCCATTAAAAAATAAATCTCAAAATATGTAATGTAGGTATATAAAAAATGATGTAATTAAGTAGGTCTCTCATTGATCTTTAATAGGAAAAACCTATTCATTATTAAAAATTTAGTGTGATGAAATATGTTTTCTTTGATAAACAACCACATAATTCATTACACATGCAAATTAACTAGCCGATCATAGAGTATCGGGTTTTTTTTCAGGTATTGCTTCATTCAGGTCTTATTAAAATACAAAAAAAATTTATACCTACCTATATTGAATTAATTTTAGTTTTATATTATTAAACAGTGAAGGAAACTTTTCAAACCAGCGCTTAATCCTGGGAAGATCGTCAACTGTCCAAAGTTTACAAGCATTATGTATCTTATAAATTTCAATGTTTTTCACACCACCAAACCGGTGATTTGGACACATAAATATAGGTATCGATCCATTTGGACAACTTTGCAATCATCAGACGACTGTAACGTCTTAATGCCATCTACTGGCGACCGCTATACTTTCTAGCCATTGAGTGGCAAGTCTGTCCATATTTTCTTCGTCTTAATTACTGAAAATGTTTGCTCTACTTTCCACATTGAGTACATTTATCATAATTCTTTTTATTAAATTCGAATCTTATTGGTGTAACGTATAGGAAAATATGGTTTTTTTAAAATTAGTATTAAAATATATTACGATTTGTTTTTTACAAAATAAAAACAACAATTATAATAAGGGTGACAGAGAGAAGAGAAACTGAAAAAGTATACAATATATAGTATGAGTCACGTGAAGAGAAGGCCATTCACTAACAGAACCTCAGAATAAACGAAAACGATTATAACATCCTATTATAATCATATTTTAATAATGTTTTAATGCTACCCCCTTTAACAAATGTATCATTATAGCAACTATTTGAATAGAAAAAGTTTGCAAGCGTTTACAAAAACTAAATATTTGATAAATATATGTTAACTCTTCAGATTTTTTCTTCATAAAATAGTTGTATAAAATTTGAATTTTTTAAAAAGAATTTCTATGTTGTATGGCTTATTTTCTAGAAGTTGTACCACTTAGTTTTATTTTATTATCATTCGCTTTAAAATATGATATTATATTTATAATCTTACAATATTATCAGTTTGTATCAACCAATGTCTACAACAATGAATATAACAATCAACAGCTTTAATAATAAGCCACAAAAATTCTGAAGTTTAATAAAAAATAATATTTTTAATACATTCACTAAGCACCTATATCTAGTATATCAGTTAATATATATTTTATTAAATAACAAAACCAAAAATAATGTTAGAATGTAAAGTAAGTTGTAGGTACTTGAAATTAACTAGAATCATACAATTAAATAGATAATTTTGATATAGTAGAAGTAGAAATATCTATAGATTATACACAATAAAAGAGAACCAATCTGGTTGATGTGTTAATCTGTAGTACATATTATATAAAATAATTGTATATTATCCGAGAACATATCATTCAATTTTTACCAATTGTAATAGCGTAAATTAAATTACGTAATTTTGTAAATAAAGTAATCTTGACTTTTTCATAACATTTTTATATGATGAAAAATCTTCATGTTTTTTGAATGACGAATGACGAAGTTCGATGGTTCTAGGTCACCCCGAAAAATTCTGCCTGGAGAGATGGTATACTCATTTGCAAATCTTAATACATTCTTGGTGATTGTTGTATTTATTAATAATGAATCTATTTAGTTATTGTTTACATCTTACAATTATATAATATGTATAAATAGATGTATAATATGCGGACATTAGACATTAACACTGTATACATATTTAAAAAATTTTAGATTCTGTGCGGAGCTGTTTTAAATAATTTATTGAACACGGAGTAAATAAAATCATTAACTTGATTAACATATCACTATAAAATAGATAAGCAAATCTAGAATATTACTGTCTTGGTTGCATTTTATACAGCTATACTTGCATATTATGTGCAAGTGTATATTTTAGTGACTAATGCTGACTTAGAAGCATGTTAGTTTATTATATATTATAATATTATTACACATATAGACAAATATCATAATATATTGAAAAAAAAAATTATACGAACATATTATATAAAATAATATATACTACCTAATGGTTGTACTAAGCAGATAACAGTAATGCAAAATAGGAAAAAAATTATACATAATATCAAATAATATTTATAAAATAATAATTGATGTATGTATATAATATTTGTATTTACATTGGATAAAATCAAGTACAAAAAGTTAAAAAATAACTAAGTAATAACTAATAGGATTTTGAATGTTAAATATATTTGTGCAACGTTTGAAATTAGTTATTTGTAATTGATGGTTTTTGAGCTGAGTCAAATGACTCTGACTATTGAGTATTTGCGTTATTTGTTATCATATAGCAACCACGTAGTTCGAAATACAAATAAAAATGATTAAAGAAAATCAGGGAATTGATTTGCATCTTATAACTTTAAAAAAATTTCACATATTGCGTATAAAAATAATATCTAATATTCAAAATTGGTAAAATCCACTAAGGTTCTTGAAAAGATATACGGACAAAAATAATCGGTGGTGAAAATGGATTGCCGTTTAAAATAAAGACAATCTGTGCAAGCTTAAACTTACGGAAGTAAAAAGAAAATATTTAATTAAATATATATTATAATTTAGTGTCTTGATAAAATACATTCATAATTAATATTCAACAACTCTTAGCTGAAATATTGAGTATCTCTTGTTATATTATGGACTGTGAACATACCGCACACAATGCATATTATATAAATATGTAAAATATGGTAATGAATAATGTTATTGGTATTTTGGTATTCAGTTTAAACTATAAACATGATATTTTTTTGCTCAAATCTTTATTGTAAACGAATTCGTTTAATGTCAAAGAGTGGAAAACCAAAAAGTGTATATGTAAATAATATTATGTAACACAATATGCTAATGACTTTTTTCTTTTTCTATGTCTTCGGTTTTTTGTCACTTATTTATTACAAAACGCTCAAGGCATCCCTTGTTTGTCTTTCATGAAGTATTCCTAACGCAGTTGAGTTTTCTAAGCATCGAATACTAAACTACCCGAAGGGAAAGATTTGTATTTATATTTTTCACTGTCAATTTTTTACAAGAGAGAAAAATATACATACAATGTCATGAAACTACAACCATCGTACTTTGTTATAATTTATCAATTCTGCAATGATCTGTATCGTTAGTCAATTATTTCTAAAAGATTCGTACATGCAGCCAGATTCAATACAGTTAAAATTGTTGAACAGGATATTATTGAACAACGATAATTTTTTTAATTTCGGAGTAGTTTTACAGTTTAAGTTGAAATTGATTTTTTTCTTTCTAATTTTGAAATTTGTTATAGTATTAATCTAACATGTACTTTGTTTTGATTAATGTGTTACATTACATTTAATTTTTTAATATTTGATATACAATATTAATATTGCATAAAATGCTATTATAACTAAGCAATTTATTGTATATGTTTAAAATGTCTATACATAAATGTTTGATTCTTAGAGAAGTGAAATAAATATGGTTCTGTTGAAATATTTTATTTATTTCCTAGGAAATTTTGGTCGGGAAATGACACAAACGTGTGATAAAGCTTTAAAAGTTATAATTATAGGTACTAATTTAGTATAATTGGTAAAATATTAGATTTAGGTATTCTCTTGTTGTCAACGTGAGCGTGTCTGCATCGTTCGATGAAAAAACCGAGTACCTATTGTCGAAATATGTTGAAGAAATCCATGATTCAGAAGCGTGATGGTTAAACTGAGCATTGTACCCGAATCTTTTTTTTTTAGTTTCTTAAATTTACTAATAAAATCCATTAATTCATCACAATATTATTATCCTGGGCCGAGATAAATGAATCGAAACGAATGTTTCAACATCAGGTCTCTGTAGTACGAGTATACCTACGAATTAGGTTAGAGCACGTGTTTTACATTTTTAAATACATATATTGTTTTGCAATTGTTTATTATCTCACTAATAAGATCACGATTAATAAATTAATGCATTAAACACATAAAGATTTAAATGCTTTCAGTAAATATTATAATTCGTAACGATTTGAAATTTTTTTGGTTAGTGTATGTAATAATAATAACTGTTGTTGCGTGTTTGTGTAATTTATTTTAATCCATTAATCTCCGTAAAACAATATAAATCTCCATGCACGAAAAGGTCCATCCTCAACGACCTCAACCTACGTCGTAATGGGTTAATGTCGTCAATTATATCACAACCACAGTAGTTGCTTTTAACGATTGTTTTAAATTATAGTAAAACAAAATGGATAACTTCATGATTTTTTTTTAAAGTTATCTGATATATTTTTATTCTGATTCATATTAGATACTAAATGAAATAAAAAAAATATGACTTACGAGTTTCAATTAGTACGGTTTTAAAGTGAGTGTATATAATATTTATAGAATATATCCTAAAGAAATATTTGAATTTAAAAAAAAACAACAAATGTTTAATAAAAATGTTTTTGTTTAATTATTTATCTTGTATTCTCTTGTATTTCATTAGAATATAATTTTACCATGGACCTGACCTTAACATTTTGTTTTATATTTTATATGTATTTTATTGCAAATATAATAGCTTATGTATATTTGTTTATTAGTTGTGTTGAGTTGGAATTATATCCATACAGAGCAATGTCACAAACTAATGAAAAATCATTATAGTAGGTAAACTACGATCATGATACTAGCAATTATAAAATAGGAAGGTATATAATTTTTTTGTCTATTTAAATGATTTTATAAAATTATTAGCAAGAATATATGAAAAAATATGTATACTTACTTAGAGGACTATGAAACAAAACATTTTTTTTATTCGCCTTCATGCAATAGTAGAAATAAAAACTAAAATGTTCTTATTTTCAAAAAAAAATCCGATCCCTTCTGTGCCAAACAGGTGCACATGGACTTGTGTCGCTGTATTATTTAACACTGTAGATGCTTACACGCTGTATAAACACTTAAAAAAAAAAATCAATTACTCCTAAAGTTTTGAAAAAAATATCAGGATTTACATTTGTCTAAAATTTAATATTTTTGTACAAAAGTAATTTTACTTAATTTTAAGTTTATTAATTTTGTATGGATCATGGAAACAAAACATAAGACTGAATTCATTTCTGTTGCGGTATAATAATATCATTATTATCATTGATATAAAATTATTTATATTGTATTCGATAATTTCATTTTAATAACATGAATTACTTGTATTTGTATTTAATTTTGTCATTCGTTGTTGCTGTAGTCAGATAATTAAATTAAAATGATAATTTGAGGTAAGTTATTTAAATTAATTATTATAAGCCACTGATTATAAAATAAAAGTATTTGTATAACTAGGTACCTACTATATTATTACAAAAAATATATGATATATAATTTTTTTGAAAATACGAACATTTTTAGTTTTCATTTCTACTATTACATAAAGGTGAAAAAAAATGATTTTTTAATGTACAGTAGTAGGTGTGTACGAAAAAGAATATATTTTTAAACATTTTACAAAAATGAATTAGGTAACAACTAAAATAATAGATACCAATTTTAATATTATACCTACTATATATTCGAGAAAGTATTTAATTTTGTTGTAATTTCAATGTATAACATCAATTTAGCAAAATAATTAGTAAACAACCGAAAACGGGGACATCACAACTAGCACATGTAATTAGTGTGTCTACATTATGAAGACAAACAGATCTTATAATTGTCCAATCGATACACTACTTATAGCTTGCTAGAAACACACAAGACTCCTATTATATACTGGACCTTAGCGCGCTCAAAGTAAACGGATTCTGAGAGAAGGCCATCTTTTGTGAAGTGTTCCGCAGTTGATACGAAAGCATTATATAATAATATAATAAATATAAAATATTTTAAATATTTGTATTTATTTATTATTATTAACTATAGGTTATAAATCATGGTTTTACAAAAACGTATTAGGTAACAACTAAAATAATTCGTCCAATTTTATTATTGTATTATATTCGAGTATAAGCAGCTTTCAGTATTTAATTTTCTGAAATTTGACATTACTTGTGTAGACGTTTTTTTAACAATAATATTAATGTTGTCATTGAGAATTTTTTTCGGTTTTTATTTTAAAGTGCTTATAAAGTATTATTTAATATTACTATAGAGTTATTTGAAACTGGGTATTAGCGTATTACTAATTAGTAATACTAGCAATAGAGAGTAGACATATGTTATAGTGTAATTATTATATTGATTTGGTATAAGTACAATGCAAAACAAATACCTACTTATTAATCTATTTAATATTATAAACTATCAACAACTATTCACAGATATATTGCTTTTTGCTGTTCAAATTCTCAAACACATATTTTATAATAGACTATAGATAGTTTAAATTTTATAAATCTCTTTGTTAGTAGTTTTTATTTAGTTACTATTCTATTTTCCATTCGATCATATACTATAATTTACTGGTTTATAATACGAATTTCTGCAACACTGCATTATACTGCATAGTTTTGAAAATTAAAAATATTTTATATGAATAATAAACACAATTATTTTACTAGATAGCCAACGATATTTTTTGCTGAACGATGAATAATTGCCAAACACGAAACAATGATTTGGACTTGGAATAAATAACTTTCATTTTGCTGCAGTGTACGGTTTCCACGTTATTCAAGTCTCCTACGCATAACTGAGCGGGGTTACGTACCTACATTATTTCAACACGGTATTACTCATTGGAGAAATCCGAGCGACCCAAACGATCGGTTCAGTTAAATTAATTTCATTCGACTGCATTAAAAGCCATGATAATAATAATATGAATACATTTTCCATAGGTATTAAAGGTTTAACACCATTTAAAGTTGCAGTTTACAAATTACTTTTACCGAATGCGAGTACGCTGGACTATGATATCTAGTTCTGTTCTATCCACGCATTATTCAGGTACCTATATTATTGTTGTGACCACCGGGAGATTTCTCACAATGCTAGTGTTTCGCGGTAACGTGTTTCATGGTCGAATAGTCGGAACAAGCAATCATAATACCATGTAGGTACCTATATATCGACGATTGCGATTTAAAATAAAAATCCAACTCGCCTGGAAAAAGAAATGTTGTGTTAATCTAGAATCATGTACCCATACACATATAGTATGAAGGTAAGTATACGCGTATATTACACAATAATTATATTACTAGTTGGCTGAATTATCGAGGCTAGTCACCTCAGCTGATATATATCTAGTGGCCAGTAGGTAGTAGTACAGCCGTTATAAATTGAATTCGTCACTTGAGTTATACAAAATGAACCTTACATATAATATATCATTATTGTCGGGGAACGTCATATAATTTGTGGACAGGTGGTACAGAGCAAAATGTGAAATAACTGTTGATGACCCTGTGGCGTACCTAAATTCGATGGCGTTTGAATTGTAATTGGTCGATCAATGTAAATGTCTAGGCCACCGGGTTCTTGCACTATAATTCCGGTAACAGTATTGGTAACCATTGTGGTGTAGACCGCGTGTGGTTGTGTGAATATTGCATTTGCACTTTTATAACTTTAATTCGTATCGTTTGTTTTCAGAGACTACTTATACATGCTAGCTTGTGGGGTTGAGGTAAAAAAAAATACATTTATGCGTTGCTTATTATAAATTACTTTTCAAAATAGTTAATATGATCTTATAAAAATGCATTAATTGATTACCTATTAATTGATAATATTAATGTATTAAGCTTTCTAGGTTAGCATGATTAATTTACTTAATCACATTTTAAATGAAATCACACATAAAAGCATGTTTAATTACCTAGTTCAAACTTTAAATATAAAATAACAGACATAATTGTATAATAATTATATTCCTACACTTAAATATGTCTGGCCTTACAGATAGTTAAATACTATAGTCAGGTAATAATCATTTATATTTTTACTTTTATGCTTATAAAATAAACTTATAAAAGATCAGTAGATACCTATATATAATTAAAGTTGAAATCACTACTTGCTTAGGAGTTTTGCATAAAATATTCTCGATATAATATTTCCTTACTGCAGGTCAGTGGTTTATATTATATTAAATAGGGTACCAATGATAGTTCTCCTTTGTTGATTTCGCTGATATTCAACCTTCGAGTTAAATTATTACCAGATACAATTTAAGATTAAATATATACATTTTTTAATTTGTAATTATTACGGGGGCCGGATAATTTTATCCAACTCGAATGTTAGTGATAACCAACGAGTAGGTGTTGGGTGTCAGTATAATTGTTAACTATTCGTTCTTCAGCCTATACAACATACACAGTCCATTCAACTATTCAAACAATAAATTACATACGAATTCCAAGAACAATTTAACACAATATTTTTTAGGCAACTCAGTGTATAATACAGTCGATAGTATCAGCTTCACTAACAAGGACATTTTTCACGACCGTGTAAGTTATAGTACGTAGGTACTCCTTTATAAATTAACCATAAGATAGATTTATCTTATGCTCACGACACCGCCAGTGTGACAGTGTATAATACAATCTTTCGTTGTAATAACTGCTGAGCTATTCGTCATTATGTAAATGATAGGTTCTCAGATGGGGACGTACCTACTAATTATAACGAAATACATTTTTCTTTTGTGTTAGGTCTGTCCAACATTCGTACGCAATTGATTTTATTCGGCATTAGTCGCACGTTGATCAATGTTATTTTACTTTTTTAAACCTGAACATCAAAGTATGTCAAAGTACCTGTTCCGTTTATATTATAGATTTCATAAAGGTAAAGTAACCCTTTTAGAGTAACTTTATTAATATTAAATTTTTTATGAAATATATATGGAATAGGATAGGACACAATATGGAGTTTATATTTTAAATGTTTTAACTGATGGTATTTGGAACGCATATCATTAAAGTATAATTCCTACCTACATATGTATGTAGGTATTGAAATAATAACTTATTTTTTCTAGATATTTTAAGTATTAATTAGTACCTAGTTATACATCAAGTATATTTACAAAGGCGAGCGAGTTAATGATACATATAAGCTTGAGTTAGTGAAGTTTGGTAAACGTGAACGTTTCAAGTATAGTCTATAAATGAATACAAGACATCAAACAATATAATATATTCATATAATTTAATATTACCATTCTAAAAGTTAAAAGTTAATATGGAAAAAAATGTTAGTTTATTCAGTTTAAAAAAAATAAATATTTTTTTTTATTATCACCTGGATTACAAGTATTAATTATTATTGATTGTGCACATTTTATTTAAAATAAAATATTTTTTTAAAAATTCATCCCATGCTATTCTTCAAGGAATTTTTATTTGATCACTATTTTATTACAATTGATTATATATACACAGTCATAAAACAAACAAATAAGTATTAACTTTATTGAAAATTTGTATCACTTATTAATTCAATAAAAAATTTAACTATAGTAATACCTATTATGTATAAACATGGATTTGATTGAATATATTATTTTTCATATTAAATTAAAGAGCCAAATTATTATGACGGATTCTTTTAGATAGTTAAGTAATTAAATTGATTCAGAAAATAACTAACTGCAGTGAAGTAAAAAATTAAATTTTTTAAAACTTTTTAACTGGTTCATGCATAATTTTTTATATTTATCATCAGCTTCTTTGTTTTGGATTTCTTGTATAAATTAATGATGTATGTGTTAACAATCTAAGATAACTAAGTTAAGCTTAATAATTTTGTTTACTGTTGAAGAAAAATATTTTCTGTAGAATGTATGTATACATATAAGTACTCGGCATTACTATGTGTGTCAGTTAATGGTCTCAAAATCTCGTCTTACGATATTCATATTTCATGAAAATCAAAATGCCAATGTGATGTTGTTTTTAGAATTTTTTACAGGGTTGATAATAGGTAGTAGTTTTGGTTTGAATTTGAATAAAACATTAATTGAAGTATATTTTACATATATATTAAGTATCTATATTCTACACTATCGCCCATTGTCCACTTAGGACTTGGGCTTCTGGGATGTATGGCCAACCCCATATCTGTAATGTCTGATTTTTTTGGTGATATTTGTATATAAGTGTCTTAAAATGAATCTATAAAAATCGTAATTTGAAATATGTTTATTTGCTTACATAACATAAAAAAAATGACACCATTTTAACTATTTTATTTTTGACAACTGGACTTCTTTTGAAAGTAATCGTGTTATACTTGTTGTAGATAAAATGAACAGTCCGTTTATATTTTGGTGCTCAATCCTGTGGATAATCATGTGTATAGTACCCGGAAAAATAAAAAAATTATTATGCAGTTCGTAATTTTGAATTATAAAAAAATTATAGACTGTTCTATATTTCACACTAAACACACCAATTTTAATATATTACGTTACAAGGTTAAGTATTGGTTACCTACTTGCCCATTATCTATTTTTAACGTGTGAATTTCCAAGTATATTGTGAATGTGCGATATAATAATATAATGAGTTCAATATAGATATGTGTCAGCTTAATATTAACTATGTATTCTATAATTTAGTTGGTAGGTATTCATTAATGGTTATTAAAAATTGATTTGAAAACAAAATGGTTATAAATATAGATACTAAAAATAATTACCTGAAACCAAGAACAAAAAGAGATCCAATTTATTTTAATCTTACTATTCAACTGTGGAAGGAATACGTTTATATAATGAACAAATTTATATATTAGAACTACCTAGAGAAGTAAATATTAAAATGGAATTTAATTCTTGGTATATTACATCTAATATTTTCAATAATGTTCAGGTATTGAATATTTATGTAAATACGTAGACTATAATATATTGATTATGTCAAACTATATAATACATTATACATGGTATTTCCGTGTTCACTCGGCCACCTTGATTTTTACGCATTGTACATTATTATAGTGTTAACTCCGCCAGCAAAGATTAGATTTTTAGGATTATTCAGGTAATACATTTATATAATACAATTAATTTCGTTGTATAAGTAAGAAAGACTACTAGGTATTGTCATATATTTTGGCTGCTATAACTGTTCTTTTGTTTAAAAAATAGTAAATATTGTTTTTTTTTATTGAATAAAAATACCATTGCCCATCACCACTGCCGTTGATGCCGTTTATAAGGATTGAACAAAATAGTTTGTAATATTATTTGATTGTTGATTAATAATATTTTTAAATAAATCCATTTGGAATTTAAGATACTTACAACAACGATAAAATTAGTCTGATAGCCCATATGTCTAATTGTGATATTGCTTTAAGAATCAAAAAAACCTTAATAAAAAAGTATAGGATATTTTAAATTGATGAAAGTGATATACCAATTACATCACATTTGTTTATGTTAATTGGTTCTCATTCTGCCAATTGATAAAATTTGCAAAAATATAACCAACCAGAATACTGTATTAAAAAAATATGTTTTCCTGCACATATGCAGGCCATAGCTACAATAATGGTTGAAAATAGTAGAATATAGTCGGCGTAAAATAAACATTCAGATTTTAGAATCAATAATAAATAATATCCTGGACAGTATCGATATTATTTTTCAATAAGCAGATACATCATTTTCGATATAACGATATTTTTAAAACTGATCATATTATTATATCAATATGTTACAGTTATTTTGTAATGATGTAATGATGATTAGTAAATAGTAATGAGTTACTAATAATATTAAACAATGAACCACGTTCAACGTTACATTATTTTGAAATAATAAAATAATATTATTAATACATTTTACTTAATTGAAAACTGAAGTGAAATAAGTGAATATTTAAAATATATATTTCCTGTATTAAAATAATCGTAGATTCTAATTATTCTTCATCAACATTCAATAGTCACTACCTATAATATTAAATAACACAACATTATACGCACATCTATAAGTATTTTGAAATAGTAAACTTTATAATATGATAATCAAATATACATTTCTTTATATTATATTATAATATAATGTATTTATTGGTTTTAATATAATAGGACTAATATAGACAGGTATACACGATGTATAATCAGGTCCAATTGCTGAAAAAACCACATTGTTATGCCAACTATATGCCTAAAAAATAACACGTGTAAGTGTTGCAAATGTTACAATTAATATTGTCTGTGAACTTAGTAGATCCAACAATATTACTCACATGGTTTAAACTTTCCCAGTTGATATTTTGATTCAAACAATACAACAATAGGGAGTCAGGTACATTCGTTCGATTTTTTTCTAGATGAGAATTACTTTTTAATTTATATACGCATTGCCGTTCGTAGAAGTACCTATCCTAAACAAACGGGTTTTTCATTATCAATGAAAGCGACGAAAAAGACGTTGTTAGAAATCAACAGGAAGTGTATAATAATATGTAGCAGGCTGTTCTCAATATTGCAGAATGATAACTGATTGTAATTAATTGTGTTGACGTCGAATTGACCTTCAAACATAATATTATTTCAAATATGGCTAACTAATACTTATACTCTGGAACAGTTAACAGAGATTCAAAATTCTGTATTATTGGTGATGATTTTTTTCGATCTCGATATTACATTTTAGTGTGACCATGATTATCATGTGTTCTATCTTCTATGTGACTTAGCTAACATTAAAAATAATTACAGTATATTTTTATTTTACCCTTTGGAGTCTGAGATAAATTAATGGAAAAAACCTGGGATTTATGATACTTGTGTTACCAAGGTTTTCTCCATAGACTTATGATAAATTACACAACAAATAATAGTATAGAAATGAAACTTGATCATAATTCTACATAATTTACTATTTTTTAATGCCTCTCCACTATTTCAATACGAACTTGATAAAGTAATAGACCTTTTAATTTAATACGAACATAGTTAAATATTTAACACTGATACTTAAGGTTATTATTTTCCTTAGAATTATTTAACTGTCGTAAAAATTTGTGAAAATGAGTCTTGAAATTATTATTTATTTTTGAAATGTTTAGGTTGCTACGAATATAACTTATCAAGAACCTTGTAGCAGCTGTAGGTATACATATATTCAAACTTCTTAGCTATACAAATTGAATTTCTGAACAAATAATGTATGAGGAATGTTGTATTATATTTTCAAGCTATTCTGCTCACAGACAAAAATGTAAGCATACGTAAATCGAAAAGAAAATTTAAAAATGTCGAACATTTCAAATGTCTATAGACAATATGAAAAGCACAGAAATAACCTAAATATTTTGAAGTTTATATCAGATCAAGAAAACGCTGATTTAAATATTTTGTGAAAAAACCCCCAAAGTTATTCATTTTTGAATCACAACAAATAAAAAAGATTAACTTTGTCGGAACTGATTGATTTTGTATGAAAGTTACCGCTTTTCCTTGATTTTTTTCTCAATTATTTAAAAAAGTTTGCACCTACTGGGAATATCTTACTTTTGATCACCACTGTAAAGTACCAACTAGATATTTTAGTTTGCTTCCAGGAATTTAATCTTTTCACTGTTCTAAAACGTGAGGCCTGACACACGACCCTAGTTGTAAAACCAATAAGTCCATCGTTTAGTTCAGCATCTAAAACAAGGATTATAATCATAAACAATGGGTAACGGATTTTTCACTTGAATTATATTTAAATGTCGTTTTATTCGAAAGATAAAAAAATAAATAAACATCATCATAGGTGGATATCGGAGAGGGGGGTAAGTCCTCAGAAGTCTAACAGTTATTGAGGGGCGAAGCCCAATACGATTTAGGTTCTTTTTAAAAATAGTGAAAAACCTAATATTTTCAATGGATTTCCGCGTATGCAAACCACGGGAGAGATTTCAAAAGCCGACAAGCGGTTACCAACCAAGTGAGATACTTACTGCAGGGGCGAGCTCATCACATGTTGACTTTATAAACTGGTAGTTTGTACCGACCGTGCCTAAACAACGTATTATACCGACGGCTGTTATAGGCGACCTGCGACGGCTGCACGCAATCGAAATGATACATTATTATTATATGACTTAAAAAAAAAATCAAATAATAATAATAAATAACAAAAAAGTATGGTCAGATATTATGTCTCGTTTCTTGCTTACGGCGTCGGCGAACACTGCGTAGTCGGCACAGTCATCAAAAAGTATGCAATAATAGTAATAGTAATAATAATATTATAGGCGTGTTCGACTGGTATACGTCTCATCGTATTGTATAATATTATAATACGAATATCAATAGCAATAACAATAATAATAATAATAATATTGTGATGGTAGGGGTTGCACTCGCGGAAAGTCACTCGTCGACGTATTAGCTACCTCCGCCGCCGTCCGACGACTCGTGTTCCCATGTTTGTTTATGTTTACGAGTCGGGTCGCGATCGACACACACGCGCAGTCATATCTTTCACGGTGACCGAAGCAGCCGAACAGCGCGCACGAGAGACAGAAAATAATTTTTTATAACGGGACGATTGAATATTATACGATTTCGTTGCTATTTTATAGGTACGCTGTATCGATTTTTATTTCGTCGACATCAAAATGTTATTATTGTTGGACGTGCGCACTTACATATTTCCCGTGCGATGGTCATACGCAACTGTAACTGACACGCGAGTGGTGTGAAAATCATAACATTACATTGTGTTTGTCGAAAAGATAATAATAATATTATTTATTATTATTATTATAAAATAATTCACATTTTTCCGGCGTGCGTTTGTATTCGTACTCTTGTTTTTATTTATTTTTTGCTTGATATCCGGCCTTCGTTTCCGACAAACTCCATCGCGTTCGGTCCTATAAGAGTCTATCGAGACGGCCGCTATTGGTCGCCATGGCCAGCAGCAATGTGTGTTTCGAGTGACGCCGAGGGTCCCAGAGTTCCGCGTGGCTCTTGCAAATAGATTTATTTTGATAATATTGTTATTAAAAGCATATAACAATCGTATTATTATATTGAACGTTTTCTAAACCGAGCAAAAATGATTAACTTCCTGTTGTCGTGCGACACGTACACGGTCGCGGTGACCGCGCTGCTAGTGATCGTGCTTCTGTACTGGGTGTTCGAAGTGCACTATTTCGCCCGGACCCTGTGGTGTGCGACAATGTGCCGGATCATGAAGAAGTACGTGCACATACTGGACACTACTTCGTACTCTTCGGCGTGCCTGACCACGGACGTGGACTTCCTGCTGTTCCACATGAATAACTCGAGGTACCTGCGGGAGGTGGACTTCGCCCGGACAGAGTTCTACACGCGCACCGGGCTGTGGACGGCGATCCGGGAGAAGGGCGGGCTGCCCGTACAGGGTGGCACCAGCATCCGGTACCGGAAGTTCATCCGGACGTTCAGCCTGTACAGCATATCGTCCCGGATCATTTACTGGGACCGGGACTCGATTTACATGGAGCACCGATTCGTGAGCCGGGGCGACGACTTCGTCAACGCCATCGTGCACTGCCGGCAGAGGGTGATCAACTGCGACGTCGAGGTGCTGATGGGCGAGTTGCTGGTCAAGGGCGCCAAGGAGAGGCCAGGTGACCTGGAGGAGGCGCCACGGATGAAGCCCGAATGCCCGCTGGAGATCCACCACTGGATTCAGGCGAACCTCGTGTCCAGCGCCAACCTGCGAAACGGAAACTGATCGCGCCTCCCCAACGACCCCCTCATTCCCACCCCGCCCGACTGTTCAAGTCCTCGAAGCCGATTCAGCAGTGAGCTCGCCGAGGCCTGCCGTTTCGAGACCGTCTCGAGGACGACAACGACGACGACGACGACGACGATGATTCAGAGGACGGTCTCAGATCCCGAGGAGGACGACCTTCCTCGGGAGACGTCACCGATCGGATTCCGGTAGGTTTACGCGGCTTTTTCGATTTTGGTCGCTTGTCCGCGTCGGAGCCATAGGTCTCACGGTTCCCCGGTCGTCTTTAAACCTTGATGACGGGACCATCATAATAATATATTATACCACATTTTAATTACCTATTACGTTTTTTGACTGAATTTTAACGTCACTTTACGTCGTTATGTGAACATTATTTTCTTAGGCCATGCATTTACAATCGTAACCGTTTACGTAGGACGTCGCTTTTTTAATTTATATCTTTTATTTTAATTATTTATTATTTATTTATTTGACGGGTGACTCCGCATTTCGTGTAATTCGTTTTATCCAATCGCACTCACCCGTGTTTTTGAAAATCTAATTATTGCTTAGCCCTGCTACAATTTGTCATTGTTTTGGGAACGACTTAAGTACTCGAGAGCTGATTTATGTAAATTATAATTGTTGTAACTCTATAATAATATTATGATCGATGCAATTCTAGTCATTAGTTTTTTTCATAATTTCGTTTTATACACAATACTTTTGTAACTGTAAGATAAATATGTTTTTTTTTAAACTTAGCCTGTACAAAAAATAACTTGGTTTCAATAATTATTATTTTAATATTATATTCTGTTAGAATTTTTTTTAGTGTGAAAACACGAGTACTGATGTTCTGGATCCTTGTACAATTTATTAATTTCGGGTAGGCATAGGCTAATAACTGATCTTGATTGTTTTGAATATTGTGATATTGTATATTACATAAATTTTTTTTATATCTGTATAAGTACTGTTTTTTTTTTGTGGACTCTGTGTAAAAAAGAGTGAGTCGTACGTGCTTACAACTGTTTTACTGAAGCGTAGACACGTTCGTTGTTTATTGTTTGTTAGCAACGAGCGAATTTGATAAGTGTAAGCCATTATTATAGTATAATATAACTCAAACTAAGTAAGTTTTTTTGCTCAAAATGAAGAATTTGTCATCTTTTAAATGCTAAACAATGTTTTATAACAAAAGTCCATTTACGTCAAGAGCCTGTGTATTACACTTTTATTACCATAGTAGCATAATATTGTACCTATTTTCACACGTTTAGATCGTCAATTGCTGTGGATCTGTTGTTATATGCAAATAATAATATTATTTTTATTTCCAAGGTTACTTAACGTATATTATTATAACATAATAACTATAATGGTTTTTGGTCGTGATTTTAGCTTTATACACTCCGAATTGTTCTATTCAAATAATACCAAGACGACCATTCATAGAAGCTCCCATATCGTGGATTGTGATATAAAATAAAATACGTAATATTAATAAAATGTTATCACGGATGAATGATTGGCCGCTTTTTTAATCAAATGACAAAGGAAATTAATAGTTCTATGGTTGTGGTTCAGTGGATATTATTTCGAATTCGGTACCGATTTCCTTTTGACTTTATTTTTCAAGGACCGTTAATGCATATTGCATAGGCGCTGTTGATATTATGATTGTAACACGTATAGGTACCAGACTTGGGTAAAATACTTTTAAGTTTTAATAAGTATTTTGGAATAAATACTCGAACACTAAACGTCATAATATATGCAAAATAGTAATCCGAATACAATATTTAAAATACTTTTTTTTTTTTTTTTTTTTTTTTTTGATCCTGAGCCCGGCAACTGTGGCCATTAGCTATTAGTAGGTACTGTAGGTTTTTGTATTGATGGTTTGTAGGTTTTTGGAACGGTAGGGGGAACACGTGTGTGTTTGTTTTGGCAGAATTTCGAATGGGGCACCCGTAGGTTTCTGCCATGCCCCGGGGGTGGGGGATGGCAGCACTTGCTCTCCGGTCACCGCGACTTGTCCGGAGAAAAATGCCGCCCGGTGGCCGAGGATCGAACCGCGACCGGCTGCGTCGCAGCGGAAGAGTCAGACCACTCGGTCACCTCGTCCCCTAAAATACTTTTATAATGCTTTCTAGGTTTTGTTTTTAATTTTTTTTTACAAATGGTACTCTTCTTAAAACTTAAATATTTAAAATTAGCATAAACATATATAATTAAGTAATTCTAAATATAGCTTATATAATTTAAATTGTTGGTACTTGATTTAAAATGTGAATAGTATTGTAAAAAAATCCAGAAAAACAAGAAAAACAACTATTGTAAATAAAAAGTATTTTTTTATAGGAGTACAATACTTCTGAGAAATGTATTTTAACAGTATTGTAATAATACTCAAGACTGATAGGTACCATCGAATGAATAGTCTAACAACATTTGAATCGTGGCAACAATTGTGAAAAGAATAAAGTTTTAGGATACTCCCACTTTAAACATTCTGAAAACGAAACAAAACCCAAAAGTCAAATAAAATTTTACTAATAAATATAGTCAACTGAAACAACGGTATTTAGGTATACACCTACTATATTTACACGTGCTATCGACGACCTTTGTTTAAAACATGTAAACATTTTGCCGATTAAAATGTCAGCACGTGGTTATATCGTATGAATTATTACATAATTTGCCAACCTTTAAGCCACGTGATAATAATACACACACGACACCATGATATTATTTATTGCCGTTGAATGTACTTACTCCGAAAAGGCCGGTCGTCGGTTTCGAGCACGAATATTGTGGATGAAAACAAAACCAAATAAAATGGGACAGTTACCGATATAAATAATAAAATATTATATCAGGTAGTATTTCGCATTTCATAACCGAGTTCAGAAAATATATTATAATATTATGTATCACTGAAGTTGTAGCGGCAGCAGCCAGCAGCACACCATCATGAACAAAACCGGTTTAAACGTGAAATCTCGTAACGTTATAGATACCTCTACCAACAGTTTTTGCTTGGCCTACTGAGGTCACTCTTACTTTTTGGTTAAGCCCTGTCGTTTTAAATGATAAACGGTCATGAGATACTAGACAGCATACATAACACCCGTCTTACCGGTATGCCGTACCCATATAAACACAATGTAATGTAATAAAATAAAATACGTAGACACTTGGTCGTATCTACTTACGTGCATAGGTCAAAGAAAAAATTGTTAACAACGTCAAAACAATGATAGCGAAGAGTAATAATAATGAGGATCATAATAATATAGTGAAATGAGTGTTTAGTGTTTACATAAAACTGCTGTGTCGAATGAAAGTACATTACAATTATACGTATCTACCTATAATACATGTATACCTAACTAAAATAATAATTTATAATAGATCTTTATTGATAATATTTTGATATAGTGACCAACACCATGAAATTGATGATAACAAATTATAGGTATTCAATTGATTAATAATTGTGCATCTACAGGTGACGGCTTACTTAAAAATGGTTAATAATGGCACCATTAAGACGTAAAGGTAGGTAGCTCCGATGATAAGGCTTGGTAAAAGTCATACTACAATGATATAAATTATAATACATGTTAGAAACTATAATAATAAAATAGACGATAAAAATAAAAAGTTGACAATATTTAACCATCGTGTTTGGCGGTAAAAGATGGCCGACAATATTTTAATGGAACTTCAGCCAGAAACAAGTAAGTACCTATACAATATTTAAGAACTAAATTGTGTATGTTTTTTGTATGAATAGATTTTTACTCCCTATACTATAGTTTCACTGGAACAGTACACGGGTTGGATGATAAAAATAAATATATTGTAGTTAATAAAACAAACTTCAAATAATTACAATTTTACATCGTAGTTTTTATTATATTTTTTATTTTTTTTTACATGGGTACATAATTTATTTTATGGGTCAGTGCTATTTATTTGAATTGATAAAAATGGTTATTTATAACACAATTTGGATTATGAGACTTGTTAGGTTAGTCAATCGTTATATCATCTTGACGAGTCACGCGAGTGTGATACACATGACGTTTCCCTGGATGCTGTTGTACAGTGAATTGTACAGTGAACAGTTTTATTATTTAAAATATTTTTGAGTATAGTTTTATGTACAAATATACGATATAATATTCATAAATATAAGCATAATATTTTATGAACAAAAAAGTTTAATAATTGTTTTGTTTTTAACAGAATTTTAACATTTAGTTTTTTTTCTAGATAGGTAGGTTACTTTCATTAACTACCAACCAACCAAAGACAATCATATTTCAATATATTATAATATATTATTTAGGTAAATAACTAATTTTTCTAACACGAGGTTTCAATTATAATAAAAAAAATGTTTACTTTGTGGTACAAATATGACATAGATAACATCATCATTTATCATAACATACATTTCTGATTAATCGTATTTATGTCTACATTAAACATTAGACTACCAGTGATTGATGAATGACTAAAGATTTCTTAAGTACAAAAATAAAACGCTATTGGTGCTCTATAGGGGCATTGAGTTACATAATGCACTTTGATTCTAATACTATGTTATTAGACTCTATTTAAATTACCCATAATAATTTAGAACAATGTTTAATGTATTGACTATTATAGACACCACACCAGTATATTGCAAAAATAATATAGCATGCCAGTTACATATTATACGTCTTGAGGCGTTATCGCAGTAATCACGTTTGGTTAGCCGTCAATTCGTTTATTATTAAATCCATTTAGTCTTCTGTGGGATATTATGTAATATTTTTCATCCATAATTGAATAATAGTTTATCTTTATTTGAATATTTTTTTATTCTTATACTAACCAACTCTACCAATAGGCAATAACATAATATTATCGAGTAGTAAATTAAAAATATATTTTCATTGTAATTATAAATTATTATTTACATTTTGTATTTAATTAATTTTGATTTCGTATTCACCAACGGTTTGGTGGTGTGACACATGGATGAGAAAATTACAAAAAAGAATTTAAAAAAAATCATGTACTCAATATTTTCTTCGATATTGTCTGTGTAATATATAATATGACGTGCACTAAAACTACAAATACGTGAATTACATTTTAAGTTAGGATTATTAATATATGTGGTCAAATTGTGCTTTACAAGTACCTATGTGTTGTACGCTCCTCATACTTAATGTGTTTTAGTTTGTTAATTTCTAATTAGCACATGTTACATGGAAGTTTCTACGTCATACATAATCGGTATAGTATTTCCTTAATAAGTGACCATCGAGTTATTAATCCTAATGATGTCACATTTGGCATGCTTAGTCTAACTTATAATTTTGGGATATAATGTCGGAAAGTCTAATTCGACAAAATATTTACATCTTGCAAAAATAATTTAAATATGATTGTAGGATATATTTTTAAAACAGACAAACATTATATACGTTGTACATTAATGAAAAACAACAGGTGGGTTGGATATGATAAAATCGATGAGAAAATAACGCTAAACAACAATATAATTAGGTAGGAGTGTTAGACTTACAGAAATTACCTGGTATAGTTATAGGCTTATAAAGTTATGCTCTATAGGACTACGGTGGATAATGTATATAATTACATATTAAATATTATTGGGTAGTATATTTGATTAAAAAAGGCGAGATGTGGTCTGCATGATGTGTACAAAATTATGGCAACCATAAGTCCTTGGAAATAATACTGGTAATAATATTATAAATTGGTGCAGAGCTATAGTTAACAGAATCATAAAGGGCGAATTTAATTTTATTAAAATCACCTGTAAATACGAGTATTAGTGAGAAAATAATTGATGAATAAGTTGTAAATAGTTAGTTACTATAATCCGAGGGGCCAATGCATATTGCCAGATGTTTATAATAGCAGTTTGATTAAAAATATATTCACCTAATTTAAGTTATTCGATGATATTGCAATGATTATGACATTGTTAGGCAAATCTATCTGACGCTCTCCACTGAGATTTTGACTAAAAAACTATGAAAAAAATATAAATACAACAATTGAACAATATAACAGAATAAAAATGTATTATTCGAACTTTTTGATTAAAATATCATATAAGTGTTTATTTTAAAAATGTTAACAAAGTATGTAAGCCAAAAAGACTTTTACAAACTACCCTGTTAAATTAGAATTCTTGTGGAAATGTTTTTATTGTTAAAAAAATTTGTATTCTATAAATGAAAATATTGTCATTTTAGTTTCTATTGTTATCGGCGTACAAAAAAATAAAATATCTAATATAAAACTTTTCGGAAAGTTCAAATCCCTAAACCCGTTTTTATAGTATCAATAACTCAATTGTTTCCATTATATATTTTTAAAACTTACAATCCTGATTTATTTAATTTACAGTTTAAATATTTATATATTTAGGGTTGTCCAAATAATTGGTTATCTGTAGAATTTAAGAAGATTCCACATAATTTTTATGAGGATAAATAAACATATAATTTTAATGACACTGTATTCATAAATATGTTGTATTAAATTATAATCAATACAATATCAGGCTTTTAATCTGTATTAGGTATATTTTCGGTACTTAAAATATATTAATAATTTCAGGTAAAGTGTTAAAAGATGTGAAACAATTAACTACGAAGCGTACAAAGTAAACTATACAAATTAATTAAATTGTTTTGTTGTGTTTATTTTACAACTATATGTACTTACTTTTAATTTTTTTTTATTGATCTTTTAACTCTACTTCTGTTATCATTATGTTATTTATTTGTGTACAAAATTGAAAACATTAATTTTTTTTTTAATTCACCTTATTTTTTTTACTGAAGGCGTGTAAAAATTCATTGAATGTTATTATTTTTAACATTTTATACAAATTTCAATATTTTGTTTTTTTACATAATCAAGAAGTTCAGAGCTAATGATGTTATTAAATATTTGAGTGGTTGTATATTATTCGCAGTATTGGTATTTTACCACATCAAAATTAATGTAAACAAAAACAAATAACAATATTTGTTTCTTAGAAATTTCCGGTGTTCAGAATTTCCAGAATATTAATTTCAAAATGGAAATTTCGTACTCATATCACTACGTAATTAATAATTAGGTATATGGTTTGTTAATATGTTCTCTTTAAATTGTTTGGTCTATGTTGATATCGTTTCTTTTAGTTATAATTAATTCTTTTCGTAATTATTTTTCTAGCTATGCATTTAGGAGATAAATTATTTTTATTGGGTTGCAACGGAAGGGTCCCAACACTTAAGTGTTAATCCACTGTTATATATACTAATTATCGATGTTAGTGTATAATAGGATGCTGACATGTATAGAATTGATCCATAGTTTTATTTAAATTGTATTCTTCATTTGTGAATCTTGATTAGTGTTATTGATAGTAATGTTTGAATGTTTGATTATATTTTTAGTATATTTAGTGAATTGTTTATTGAGATTTTGAGGTATTATACATATGTTATCTTGCGAGTCGATAATCAAACATAATACCAAGAATTTTAACAGATTTTTATTTGGAATTGTTGTTTCAGATTTGTATTAGAATATTTTTCATTTTTTTTTTTTTGGCGAATGTAATGCAATTTGATTTTTCTAGAGAAAAATTAAAGGTAGTTGTTTTTTTGTTATTTCTACTAGGTTGTTGGTGGTTATTTGAAGCTGTTTTTGTATTGTGTTTGTATTTTTTCTTCGACACGAATAGATCAAATCATTGGAAAAATAAAGTTGCATTTTTTAGTTATAAGGAACAAGTCTTAGGTCAATATTAAAAAGTTTGACTCCTGTTTATGTTAATTTATCTGATACTTACTATATGATCAAAATAAAATACCTACTTTTAAATCAAAGAATCGCATAAAGTGTTTTTTTTGTTTTTGTATTTTTTTAAATTTAACACAGGTTAGGTATAAGAAATCTTCATAGTTTACATATTATATGATTTGAATATTTTTTTTTTGAGTTATTAGTTACTATTATATTTTTTAATACTAAACATTGTCATATAAAGATAAACCAATACAATTTTTTTCTAGTTAAAACTTTATGATTTAGAACTTAAAAATACCTTAAAAATCATTTTTTTTTTTAATATACGAGTAACATTCAATATAGACAATATTATTTAATGATGTGAGTTGAAAATTTCCAATAAAAAATTGTATTGTTTGTTTTTATTTACATTAATTTTGTTATGCTATTTTGTTCACTTGACGGCTTGAACCGATCGTGAATAGTTTGAATCGCGAATCACACAGGTATTTATAACATGTATTTTTTTAAATGTTCTCTGAAATAATTTGTTATTGATAACGGTAAGCACAATTGCATATTTGCTTGGAACTTGGGTCTTATACTTATTAACGATGTTTTGAAATTTGTTTTTCCTTCTTACTGAAAAATTTCTTTCCGGAGTTAAAACTAATTGGAAGAATTGGATTACTTTATACCTATATAGCTCAGCATCATCATCAAAGGTATCCACAATACAAATTATTAATTTGAAATTAATGATTTAGGTTTCCACCATACTGTAGTCATGTATATTTCAAATATTAAAAATTAAAAAAAGATCATTATTTTTCGGTACCTATATCTAATTTTTTATCCGGATCCAGCAAACGTACCAATGTTGATCCCCTCAAAATTGTTTTATTTTATTAATGAGGGCCTTCAGCTTTAAATAAATTACTTTAAAGAGGATGGCTAAGCCCCCGCAACTAGCAAGATCCTCTTGATTACAGCCTAACATGTTCATCACTACAAAGGTTATTATACATTTATTTTTATACATTATTTATGTACGAGCTATTATTAACTATTTAATACTTTTTAACATAAGTTGTGGTATAGGTTTAACATTGTGATTGTTAGCATAATGATAATAATACATACTAATGATTAGTGAAACACGTGACCTATCCAAAATAACTTAATTATCCATGATGTTACTGATGTTTCTTATAAAAATATCATATTATTTTGAAAATCCAGCGTTTTCCGTAATAACTTACATTACTTTAACTTCAAATATTTTAAAAGCGAGACGCAGAATATTGAGCATTGACCATATTATTAAACATACATACATAATATATATTATATATAATCTTGTAAACTGATTCGATTTTTTATTTTTCTGGGAAGAAAAACACTTTTTTCGGGGAAAATTGGACTTGGATTTTCAAAATTCTTAATCTAAACCATTTGATAGATCTTGAATATGACCAATCAAGTATGAAGTGTGGCTTGCAGAAAATTATCCTTTTTCTAAAGAAAAAAAAAATGTATTAAATCAGATCACTCTACGGTAATTTGATATTACGATGCATGAGAGTTTTTCCTGTAAAGCGTGTTTTGAGCAAAAATCACGCTTTTCCTTTATGGTTTGATGACATATTGTACATCGAGGAAGTATGCAGAGCTTGTGCATATAGCCCCTTACCTGCATACAATTACACTCACACTAATCATCATTGACGATTAACACAACGCCACGGGCGGTGGCAACGAAACTGTATATTGCCTAAATATAGCCCCTTAATAAAGACACACGACTACACGAGTAGGCCCCTTAATTTTTTTTTAAATATTGAGTGCCTTACGTTAAATGGACCACCCGGTGTATTATGTGTATTATGTGTATTACTTATACATTAAAAAAAACGTACACTTTGACCTTTTTTAATTACGTATCATTTTATTTTTATGAACTAATTTTAATACTACTGTTTGGGTAGTTCATTAAATAGTTATTTTTCTCCATACCCATAAAACATTTTTACTATTAATGGTAGTAATGGGTTCACATAATTCAAATTGATTTTTCATATAGATGTTTATTTTAACTAAAGATAGTTAATAAAATAATTGTTCATTAGTTAATATTTCCTAACTTTCAAGATATTTGAGAATTAAGATTATAGGTGTACAATATAATATGCACAAAAAACACTCAAGCTTTAATTAATTTAATAAATCAATGGTTAGCTGATGATCCACTTTAAACATATTTCAATGGTCCACGATTATTCCATTAAATTATAGTGAATCACTAAATTTATAAATGTGTTATGCAACTCGGCACTAATGATGTATGATTTAAAGTTTAAAGAACAAAACTGAAAAGAAAATATACTACAAGACATAATGATGAATAAAGGTATTTAGATATTTTCTTTTAAAATCTGAAACATTAAACTGACTAAAAATCAAATGTTGCATGTGAAAAAATATCACTTTTCAGTGTATACCTTTTCATAGCCAGCAGCTAGATTAAAGATTAATTTCAACCCTATGTAGTAAAATCAAGTTTAATTAAATATTATTAGGTAAATACAAACAACATTTCGAATTCAATTATTTGCATTTTTGATGCAGATATCAGATATCATAATATTATTGTTTGTACGTTATAATGAACTATAGAGTTATTAATATTTCAATAAGAAGGCGTTCTAAGAAATCAGTATATATTAATAATAATAAGTACAATATGCATACAATTTCAAATTAAAATACATAATATTTGGGAAGTACAAAATATGTTTTTGTAGTTAAATATATACATATTATATGTATAATGTATATAGTACATACAATAATCATAACCATAAGTTCACTTTATTTTTAATTAAAGAATACCCTTTACAAATGTAATAATGTTGGAAGTTTCATTTCAATTTGATACAACAAGCATTTTTTTTTATAGAGATTTAAGAAAAAATAACATTTGATACATTTTAAACTGAATATTTAAAATGTTAGATTTTAACAGTTTTATTTGTAATTTATTTTAGTTCTTATTTACTACGTAAATTAATATTGATTTTAGTATTTATACATACCTAATACCTATCTGCAACATAGTCAATGTTTATTAATATTAAGCTCGTTAAATGAGTAATTTTTATTGATTGAATAACGAATTAATTCTAAATTTAAAATTAACTTGTATTAATTTCATATTTGTACGTAACTTCATGAATCAACTATGTTTACGTATAGTAGGTACTGTACAGTAATCAGTAAGAATATAATTTACATATAACATATATATAATATTGCATAATATAATTGTATAAGCAACATTTATTAGCTTATACAATTTGAAGTATTTTTTATTATGTACGTTTCATATATCGTACAATAGGTAATAATTTAATTGGGTGGTTTTATGCAGACTATATCTAAGCTTAAGTTTTGTATGTAATTTGAAATGTTTAAAATAAAAAAAAATATATTTTCTAAACCCTACAATAGTACTATTATACCGAGGACAATTGTTAATTTTGTCAATAAATTAAGTTATAAATTGGTATATAAATATTATATGAGTGCATAATACACAGTTAGGTATGTAGAAGAATAGAATATAAGTAGTTAGTAGAATATTGTAGATAAGTGTACCGCTAGTGAGTAAAAATATGTTCAATTATTGTTATCGTTTAGACTGCAGAGCATTGATCATTATTGTCACTACAGAGAACTAAATAAATTTCAATTTAATAATTTTGTTCCAAATTAAATTAGATTAATTTTACTACATACAGCAACAAATACATACATACTGCAGTTAATCAAAATTTAATGTAATTACACATTTCCATTTTTATATTAGAAATATACGAAGCCTATTTTTTTTTTTAAATACCTAATTGAAGACTTTTTATAAACTAAGGTGAAATTATAATGTAGATAAAATTAATTAAATTTATTACTTATTACTTATTAGTAAGTACTTATTAATATAATTAGTTAAACTCGCAAGTCAACTCCAATTTGAATCTATTTGTTTACTTTACTTCTTAAAACAATTTTTTTCCTTTTTTGTGTATTATAAAAAATGAATAAATAATAATTTATAATTTATAACAATATTTATTTTAAAATTAAATTGTTATCACTCATCTAAGTACATTTATTAAGTTAATTTTTTAGAGTTTTCGGGCCATTTTTGTGTATTTTTTAGGTCATTGAGATCCTACCTCTACTTATTACTAAATTACATTTTTATTTTTATTTTTTTTTCGTTAGTTGATCTGTTTTGACTTTTTGAGTTAAATAATTGTTCCACAGAAGGTCTGTAATTTGTTACAAACTGATAACACAGAGTTGGTAGGTGGCGTGCCATTTACCTAATAGGTAAATAAATAGGTAACAAGACTACAGGAGTATATATCGGAGAAGAAGGATATAACCTTTCAAACTAGTAAGAGTGTAAGACTATAGGTAGGTACATTTTTTTTAAAATTCTGAAAATAAAATAAAAGATAGACGCCATAAAGGTAATACTATATTGCAGTTAGTATGCAACTCGATAATAATATAAGACACCCAACAAGGATTGTGAAGTAAAAATAATAATACTATGAGTGATGAATTGGCGAAGGTGCATCTAAGGAAAAATAATAATCTCATTACTTACAATATGATAAAACGCTTCCCTACATTATTAGAATAATAACATACAAAACATGAAAACATACTAATATTGGAATAACCGATTGGCGGTTGTCTAAGTGGCAAAGAGTGCCCCCAAGTCATGGGGAGGGAGAGCGGTCTGATAAAAGTTTAAAAACACATACGCATACAGTGGTGTACTGAACTCAAATTTGAAATGACGCATTTTTATAATTGAGTACTAACTACCATGATCACTTCCTTATATTTACTTATACAGAGTTATGATGCACATAAAATGTGCCCGAAAGAGCCAAGAATTTAGGGCCTTAGCATGTAATTCTGCGCCACAGTCACGGGGTGGCCACATCCACTTTGAAATGTCGACCTTACAAAATTTAGCCTAGCCCACCAACACACACACACACACACACACACACACACACACACACACACACACACACACACACACATTTCATTATACAGTGGTCACCTTCGACTTACGATGACATATTATTATTAAACAACGCAATTTAAAGTGCGGTATCCTGATATATTGTTATTCGGCCGGCGAACGCGTTTTTTCTCCTACTTACCAATTTCGGTCATCACATGATCGTCTTCTCACAGATATCAATCGAAACCACACACAATGCGATGCAAGTATGATTAATATTATTGCCATTATAATTTATGTTGCCTCCCGCTCACTTCACGCGTAGTGATGATCTATATTGTATTAAAATAAAAGGAAATGGGTGTGTTTGAGTGTGTGTGTCTGTGTGTGTGTGTGTGTGTGTGTGTGTGTGTGTGTGTGTGTGTGTGTGTGNATATTATTGCCATTATAATTTATGTTGCCTCCCGCTCACTTCACGCGTAGTGATGATCTATATTGTATTAAAATAAAAGGAAATGGGTGTGTTTGTGTGTGTGTGTGTGTGTGTGTGTGTGTGTGTGTGTGTGTGTGTGTGTGTGTGTGTGTGTGTGAGAGAGAGAGAGAGCGATTCACAGTCTATCACATTCGTGGTTCTAAAATTTTTTACATTATAATCCTATACTCTTGCAGCACGAAGCAAATTTTTGAATTTCAAATTTTAAAGGAGGAGATTGAAAAAAATGCTTACATTAAATAACGGAGTGGCCAATCCACGGGCATTTAATTTGTCACTGACGACTCCATGTTGGATCAGCTACAATTAATAATTAATATATTGAATACTATATAAAATCAAAAGTATAAAACGGTTGGCATTTGAAGGGCCCAATACACAATCAATTTTATTGTACCAACATAACATTATTGACTGAGTGGTGTATATTGATGATAATATCGAAGGTGTGTTCAATATCATATTTGAAATATCAAAACCATTTTAATATTTATTAATGAGTAATAATTATCCATACAATGAACTCGATTGAGTGTCGGGGCTCTTTATGCAAATCCACTGCAGATTTCGAAAGATTTTTGATAACGTTTTCGTCAATAGATTCTGCAACGCCCGAAGTGTCATAGGCTATTTTTTACAGCACACAAATGTTGAATTTAGTAGACTCAAGAAAAACGATTATTTTTTTGCTATTGGTTACAAAAAATAAATCAGTCATTACTCATTATAAATATTATTATAATTTTAGACCTTTATTTCATGAGTTGTCGAAACGAGCCACAGAAAACCGTGTTTTGAAATCTGTGGTCCATTGCGCCTCATACGGATTCAGAAGTTCACGGGCATTAGATCTGTCACCGACTACTCAGTTTCAGATCTACTCCAAGATTTTTTGTGAAGTGAAATCTAAAATTTTTATCCAATTACCCATCCACCCACAGCAATTCACCAGTCATTTAAGAGTTGTAGCGATCGCTTCACATGATACATACCTGTCCTACCTATTATATTAGTTGGGCGCCACTGCCGTGAGGCAAAATTGGGCTATTATATAAAAAAAAAAAAATAATAATAATAACAATTTTAATAATAATGAAATATTATAATATGAGAATTATACCTAATTAAATACATTTTTTTCTGCATTCCGTCTGCCGCGTCTGGTATGACCGGTATTATACCTAGGTATACATAATAGGTACGCGGTTGTGTAATACACACATTTCTTTTTCACGTCCGACAGATATTATCGCGTCTACCACGCACGCGCGAGCCGGCGTCTCACTCGCACAAACCCGTCCGCCGGCCACCTATCAGCACGTCTGCCGCGTCCGTCCGAATTTTATCGTCGTCGCCGGCCTCAACCGCTTCGCCCGAATTCGACTCAGTATCGCCCGCGGACTTCCCTTCGCCTTTTCCGGTCCATGTGATTCCCGAATTCCCAGCAGCAGCAATACCTACCTACTTGTATAATAACAAGTAATATAATAGTTACTACCAACAGCCGTCCGGCACGGGCGCCGCCGACAAGGCGATGTTGATTTCTTTATTGTCGACGTCAACGGCTCCGGCCACTCCGACGGCCAGCGCCGCCGCCGTCACAGGGACGGACTCGTCGGCGCTGACGGTGACGGTGCTGACGGTGGCGTGTGCAGCGCTCACGCTGATCTTGGTGTTCATGTGCGCGCTGGACATGCCTTACTTCTTCCGATCGCTGTTCAGCTACGTGACGGCCACGTGCTTGAAGAAGAAGCTCCGGGTCACCGACACGGCCGTATTTTCGTCCGTGTGCCTGACCACTGACCTGGACGTGTACCTGTCGCACATGAACAACGCCCGGTACCTGCGTGAGATAGACCTGGCCCGCATTGAGTTCCTGCTGCGCACCGGATTGTGGCAAGAGCTCCGGCGCCGCGGTGGCCTCATATTCACCATAGCAAACAGTATCCGGTACCGCAAGTTCGTGCGCACGTTCAGCCGGTACGAGATCCGTACCAGGATCGTGTACTGGGACGACATGTCCATATTCTTCGAATTCCGGTTCGTGTCCAAAGCCGACGAGTTCGTCCGAGCCATCGTGTACAACCGGCAGCGGGTGATCGACTGCAGCGCAGACGAACTGATGCGCACCGTCATCGGTGGCGGTGCATCGGCGGCCGCTAAGACCGCGGACGCGGACAGCGCGTACCAGCGGCCCGAGTGCCCCATCGAGATACACCACTGGATACAATCGAACCTCATGTCAAGCGCCAACCTCAAGGCCGAGATGGGTGACGGCGACCCTCTGTAGTGCTGGGGTGCGTTTGATCGGGGCTGTCCGGTCCCCTCGTTTCGGCTGCAGGAATACGCAAAAATTGAAATACCTTTAGCACTTTAGGGTGTAAATATCCACTCAACGTTTGGGCGCAAGCACATTATTTCTCAACATATTACCTCTAGCACGTTGAGCGCATACATTTTGCTTAATTTATTAACCATAGTTCATATTTTTGATATTTTGTTTTTTATGTGATAAAATATTGAATTACCTAAGTTATTGTTTTCTTCGATGCATTATTTCAATATGATAATTTGCTCTACATATTTTTGCACGGACTTTAATATTATGCTTTTGTATCTTTTGTTGTATTATGTTTAATTTTTCACTCCCAAACGCGTGTCTTTTATTTTACATCCTAGGTATCGTGTTTTCATAACAAACAATGCACCCAAAAGTGATGTTACGCCCATATCGCGGTATAATGCAGCTGCACTTGCACCCGACAATGCGCTCCGCAATTGATCTCGTGCGTGCAGCGAGATTGTATATTGATTATTACCTCTTTAGTAGCAGGCTCGATTGGTTTTTTTTGTTTTTTTTTTCGGAAAAAAAATTGTAAATTTTTTATCGATTGTACGGTCAAAAAAAAAATATATATTATGACCGTTCTTTTACCAATCGGGACTGCATTATAATGTATACCTAGTGATTATATTATTATTATACTCGTCTGTACCTTGCACGTTCTAGTCTCGTTACACTGCCTTTTATGTATTATAATTTTAATTATGCTCAGGTACGTCTGTATATATAGATAATTATATTATATTGATTATAAATACTAGTGTTTAAGTCTTAGTAGGTAATGATAATATTATTATAAACTATGACGGCCGTTTTACCGGCGATGTATTTGATACGTTTGGCATTAACATAGACAATAAATGTATAATTTTATGTTTACCAACCTTAGAGTTTTTATTCAATTACCTTATGGATTTTATCGCTACTGCGTCGAAATTGTACATCGCGCTGCGGTGTTGCCGCGTGACTTGTTTTATTTGTCGTGAAGAAAGTAGATACTTTCATTTTTAGTTGTATTTTACACAGAATCACACTAAAATGTATCTGTACTCTCATGATGCTATTATACTAGCGAAACAAGAACTCGTACTAAAAGTAAAAACTATTAATCATTATTAAATTAAATTAAAGTCGTTTTAAAGGTAAAGTGACTTCAAAAGCCAAATATTATTATTTGTACAATAAATTAATAATTCCAAATATACAACTTTGGGGATATTTATTTTAAAAGTGACCTTTGGACTTTAAATAAATATAAAATTGAACATTATCTATCTATAGACCACCTTAACTTGGTAAAGTTGGTCAGTCCAATACAATCAATTCTCATAGAAGTTTCGGTGCATTTAGGCATCTTCTGCAGTAGTTCTGTGTTCAAACATTTCTTGTTGTTTATTGGACCGGAATTCGGTGAGCTACGAATTGTTTGTTCGATCTAACACAATTTAGTACCTACCTAATCAGTAATTTATTTACGGTATTTTCCTACAAATATATTATAAATACCTAATATTGTCTGCTGACAATCATTGCATTGTATTATTTATATGCTACGATTATGTATTAATGCGATGTTCCTATTAATATAGACTTTACAACTTTTTGATGTTGTTATTAGTTATCAATGTCCAGCTTAAGTCATTTTTTTACGAACACATCTGTCTATACTATGTAAACTATAGAATGTAACGACTTTAGAAAAATCGTTCGCAATAATAGAAATATTGTACAACAAATTTTCAAAGATAATGACATTATCGTCATCGCTTTATGAACATTCCATACAAATTCCATATCCAATTTCTAAATTACTAATTTATTTTGCTTCTACATTGTCATTGTTATTCTAGAACGGCATTAGGCAGGTACGTGTATTTTATCATTATTGGCACCATCAAACCATTGATATGCAATACTGTCCAACACGTTCTAGAAAATATTTTTAACATTATATAGGTAGGTATGAATAAACTATGAATAGTATTGAATACATATACTGAATTTAATTAAAAAATAATTCAACAGTTTTGATGCCAAGCTGTAAGTTCTTAGAAGACATATTATTTTAGCGACAAGAATCGTGCTTGTCAATTAAAATAATAATTGTTTAGTACTGAATAAAATGCAATAATATTATGATTTCGAAATATTATTTTAGACTGAAATTTCTGCTATCTATAAGAATAATGTGATTAATCATTTAAAAAAAATTATATGTTTCAACTTGATACTAAGGTTTTTACAAACAACTATATGACTGTTGTAAGAGTCGAAATCTAATTTATATTTCATGTTTAATATTATAATAAAACGGGCTCAGAACTTTTGGGCACATTAACCTAGAAGCCAACACGTTTGGGTACAAATGGACAGAATGTTTGGGCACATAGAATAAAAGGGATTTTATGATTTTACCTGTTAAATCAGAGAACGTTTGGGTACACTCATATATATAAAACTATATAAGGCACATTTGGGTATACATCACAATATATAATCGTAATCTGGAATAGAGGTGGTATTTTTAGTTTTATACAAGAAAATTGTTTCAGCATAATTAATGCCTTGATGGGAATTCAAAAGAAAACTTTCTTAAATGTGTCCACTATTAAAAGAAATGTTAAAAATATTATAATAAAAGAGGATTCAGATAATGTTGATGTAGTATTTAAAAAAAAATGTTATGCGCTTAAAGTAGACAATGATACAATAAAATATTTACATGATATCGGATAACGATTTGTCGGAAAAAATAAATCTAGACAAATAAATAAAATACAATTTTAATAGATTTAATATTTTTGTGATGAATTATGAACGACCTATTTTAAAACTAGAAAAAAACCAATGTAACAATAATGATTCTTATAACCAACCTATAATTTATAATATCAATTCTTATATTGTTTAATAGTACATAAATTACCATTAACTTGAGTGACAAATAGTTACAAAGTACAATACTAGTCGATTAGGACAATACTACCAACTATCTATATAAAGTATAATTTCACAACACTAGGTATTATAAAACATATTATTATTTTAAAACAGCGTGATTAAACTATCTGCAATACAATTTTTTGTTCAGAGTTCATGAATTTAATTGTGTTTAATGAATAATAAATATTTTGTCATAGTAATAAACGATAGATTAAAAACGTTCAAAATAATATAAACTAAAGTACCAATGTACTTAACTATTTTAATTGTATAAAACATATTCACAATTTGTTAAAAACCTTTTGCATTCATAAACTAATTTTATTAATGAAATAAAGGAATACCTAATATATTATATTGATTAATATTGCACATGTTATTATGTATTTCAATAATTACATCAACCACCTATGGTGTACAAGTACTGTATATTACAGGCCTTAACTATAAATCAAGTAGAATCACTCATAATCAGTGGTAAGTCAGTAAATCATGCAAACATGGCTGATTGTACGTTTACCTTAAAAAAAATAGATTGGTACTTTATACTTTTAATCTATACATAACTTTTTTACATTTTTAACACTAATTATAAATTATAAAAAATTAGGGTGTATACCTACCATTTGTAAGAAAATATTGTATCACATTCAAATATTTTTTATATTGTTTATTTGTTGTATCGCCTTACCGATATGTTTTTGTTATTATTGCCTCATAATCATAAAAAAACTTAAAATATTAAATAAATATTACCTATATTAACCAATAACAAGCTACTTAATAAACACAACATTTACATTTTCTAGGTTATGTCAATACACTTAACTCTTTTCTCATATTTTTTAGTTTTTAATTATTGAAAATATAGATTTATAAAATATGATAATGTGTGATCTTATTAAAAATAATTTGGATATTTGGTTTACAGCAAAATATTTTAAACTTCAAAAATTGTTAACAGATATTGACTCTTACTGTACTTGTAAGAGTTGTAATAAATATATTGGGAATACTATTCTCAAATTGTGTATATTTTTAACCCGTAAAATCGGCTGAGTAACACCATTTTTAAGGCTAACATCTTAACGAACTATACTTTATATTGACTTTCGATGTCATCGGTATTCGGTGTCAGTGTGAATTCGAAAATTTCTCATGTCTTTACCAAAACATCAAAAGACCCTTTACACTTTGGACCAAATAAAGAATATGTTACACTGAACATTATTGGGTTAAAGTTGAAGTGCTTTAATCTGTTCAAATATCTTCTATTTAAGGCTTTTACTGTTTGACTAGTATAATATTTCAAATATTTTAATACACTACAGCAGCAGATATCAGAAATTTGTACAAGTTTACTATTATCGAAATCAAAATATAATCGTTAATTTATAATATCTTATTTAAATTATACATTGACATATCTATCGGGGAAAGAAATTGAGTTGGGTTATAATAAATAATTTAACTACTTTCACGAATTTAATAAATACCCGCAATATCTGATATGCTAAATAATAAATCATAAAAAATAAATAAATTACATAATTTGAATTAGAATAGTACTGAAATATTAGACAAGTTGTAAATAATTGAAATATTTCGGTTGTCTATGTAAATATAATGTGTAATAACAGATATTTCATTTTAACAATCAAACTAGGTAGGCAGTATAATTTACAACGCAAAAAAGTATTATAATTTATTATTGATAGCAGCATACTATTAATATTGTGATTTATGAATAATACATGTCACCGCAAGTCATCGCATCGAAGTGTTTAACTAAACGTGATCAATTGTCAAATATAATGGTGCTTTTCGTCGACGGATTTACAATTATTAAGGTAAACAACAATCATACTGTAATACATTTATTGTTCAAAACGTAAACATACAATATGCATAATATGTGGCACGTGCACACCAGAGGTATTCAAACACTAATAACGCACGTCAAACACTATTCACTGGGGTTTTCAAGGGTGTCGAGGGATTTGGCGAAGGAAGCCGCGTCAAAGAACCGGAAACGAATGTAGGTAATATTATTAAAAAAAAATATTTTTCATGATCATTGTAGCGACTATGGAAACGACAACACGAAAAACACGAGACCATATTTTGAAGTTTTATTTCTAATAGTAGGTACTGTTAAGTCATTGTGTAACTATCACCCGCCTATTGTATCCCCGTGTTTTGTATTATTTAAATGTTTTCTTAATAATTTGAAGCAGTGTCAGAATATCGAGCAGACACAAAAGAGCCGCGGAATGAACAATATTTGAATAGGTATCTCTGTTATGGACTATATAGAGACATTAGAGTATATATTATAGGCTCGGGAAAGGTACCCCATTTTCAATCTGTCTGATTAAAAATAAAATGATTATGTCACAACAGCGAAATAACAGGAAAAATAAAAATCACAATTTTTTTTTGCTATTCCACGACCCTTCGTGAGAACCGAATCAATATGACGACCTATTATTTAATTCTAATGCGCGTTCAGTGTACGCATTTAGGCGTGGGGCACTGATAGGCAGACCGTAGACGGTGACAATGCATTGGTGATGGTTTTCAGAAAATATTATTGTCATCTATATTTTATGTGCCGGACGGATACGACCGCAAACTAATAAGTGATCAAAACAGCCTTTTGAAATTCTAATGTAATCATTGACTGTTTTGAATAATCAATTATTATGATTCGTGTTCTGCATACACTTATCAAAATAATGAACACACAATAATGTATACTCGTAGTAGCAGTTGATTGTTCTTCGTTCGAAGTGCATAAAAAATGTTAAATTATTTAAACAAATTTTTTTTTCAGTATGCATACTTCTTTTGTCAATTAATAGTAATTGACGTATACGTTTTATTCAGAACTGACTTAATTTAAACTGTAACTCGATAGTCGATTTTATAAAATACACCCCACACGTCCCATGATACAACAATAAATATTTTGAAAAAAAATATGCTGCTTTGAAAATCTTGATAATCACTTACAGTATTTTTACATAATTACTACAGTATTTTTTTGGAAAATATTTATAGAAAACATATTTTGAAAACTAACAAACAATTATAAATTAGCATATTGAATTATATTAAGCGTATTTATCATAAAAGTATAAGTATAGACTAAATTCAAAAATAAAAAATGTACTGGGTACAATGTATAATATAATGGTGTTTTTAATGTTATACCTGTTATCAAACTATATTATTACGGCTGCTGACATGATTTCTTTTCTTAAAAGTTTTATTTTTGTTGAGTTTTTAGTTTCAATTTATATAGTGTGTATGGCAGTACCATACAGTGAACTAAATAATTTAATATTAGTTCACTGCGTGAAGTTATAGACAAAATAATTCTCAGTTTCCGTACGATCGGATAAATGGTTAAAAGCAAATTGCCTTTATACTGAACTCATAGAATTTCTCTGAACATAAAATACATATTGACTAAATGTTTTCAAAACAAAAATAAAACGATTAACGATCACTTGAAAAAAAATTTTACTTCATGATATTTATAAAATAATAGTTTTCGATATTTTATAAATACGCATTTTAGAGCCAACCGAATCGTAACTACTAGCGAAAACATTAAGTGCAAACTGGAAATAAGTAATAATTAATGATAACGCATTATAACATTATATATTATATTGTCATGAGTCATGACTACTCGTCCAGTTTTTGCGAGGAAATACTCTTAAATTTAAGTCACGTGCGTCATACATCCTAATACACACACACACACACACACACACACACACACACACACACATTATATAAAAAAAATAAGAACAATAAACCTTATATATATTTTAGAAATATGCATAATCAAGACACTATAATGACTTTAATGGAAGTCGACTCTCACGAAGATAATTAAAATAAAATCATAATATGATAACAGCTTTTAATCGGTCTTTCAACAAACAGTCACTTATACGAAAGTAAAAAGCTTACCATTTAGACTACTTCTAAATTATTCCCCTATATGCTCGAGGTACCCTGTCATTAAACAATTCGATGTAAATTTGAAACAATGATTTCACAGTAGTTTCAATTATTTTATCATACCACATATCAACCATTTGCATTTTAATGATAACTTTTAGCATATACAGTTTTCAAATTAACATTTAGTAAATTTTATGAAATAGTGCTCAGAAGACAAAATTACGGTAAAGTACATCTGTGCACCAGTTATGTATGTTTTAAGACCTTGAAGAAAATAACTGTGCAAATGTTCTCCTCCGATCTATATAGAACGTAGAACAAAGGATCTTGATAAATAATTTAAAAAAGTTGTGTTCATTTAATTAAGTATTAAAGCCAAACTAATCCATGGTTTTTTTGTGTTTAATTTATGGAGATACCTATTGTAATGTAAAATGGATTTTTTTTCATTGAGCGTATAAAAATTAGTTGTGCCTGAGTTGCGGTTGCGATGGACGAATTGAGGTCGTAATAAAATTGGAAGTTAAATTATCGTCCAAAATGAGGTCTACGGTATTCGTATATTTTTTCTTATCCGATTAGCTTTTATCCAAGTTGCAGTTATCGCTGTATTAGTTTATGGCAAAGCTTAGTAGTCGTCTTCACATACATTTTAAGAATGTTTCTTTCAAAATTGTTAAATGAAAAATGAAAAATTTTACTTTTACTAGATAATTTTAAATTTAGGAAGCACCAAACAAAATATCATACGAATTTGTAAAAATGTTTTTCGTTTAATTATGTTTTTCCGATTTAATAAAAGTGTTCTTTCATTTTAAAATATTGAACTATGTAGGATAAATTACTTGAAGTCCAAGATAATTGCAGAATAACAATAATAATTACAACTACCATACCAAAAAAAAAAAAAAAAATGGGTTATTAACTGTAGCCAATAAAATAATTAAGTTATACAACATTTGCTAATGTGATATTTTTTGAGTACCGACTGACTTACATTTAAGTTAATTTGTATTCAATTTTTCAATTTCTTATACCAACATTTCGAAATATAATTAATATAAACAGCAAATTACGGATCGTAACCAGGATTTGTTCTTACTTGTTTTAATCCTGACGCCACAACTTGGTATCAAAATAAATATTTGTTTGTATATTAAGCATATTACTTTATAGTAAAATAATATTGTTTTAATAATAATTGTATTGACAAAATAATAAAATACTTTATTAACTACCAAGGTTATAAACTTATTTTGAAAATAATTCATTATAAGAATATTAATTTAAAATGAGATAATTCACCAAATTTGATGTTTTTACTATGTCGTTAAACTATATTTATGACGTATATTGACAAAAATCCCAAATACTTTTTTTTTCTATAAATATTATAAATTATAATTATAGAAATACAATTTATGTTAAATATCGAAGAATTCAATCAAACTACTCAGAACTAAATAAATTATAGTTGCACTTGGTTAGATTATTTGGTAGACTTTTTTTGTTTGTTGGAAATGCAGTTGGAAATCATTAATCAGTATTCATTAAATATGAAGAACAAGATTGATTAGCCTGAAAATCGTTTCTTAAATTTATTATCTGCTAATGAAAGTATAATATTTTGTAAACATTGGTAATTATTATAATGGTTGTAGTTGTGTATTTTATAATTGGAAAACTATATTTACAAAATACAAATTTCAAATTATAAAAAACCGTACATAAATGAATATCAATTAATCAAGATACAACTATTCAAGTATAGAACGTCGTTAACACTAATACTAAAGTAAAATATATATTATGCATACATTGCAATATTGTATAATAGTAATAATAATTACAATATTATATTATCATATAAATTATTTAAACAGTTATACTTGGTGCACACTTACATAATGAATATTTGTTACAAAACTTTTTTTTTAATTTCCTGATGACGGTTGTATTAAACATTGATGTTACAATGTGTTATGAGTGCTGAGTATTTTTCATCACTGCTGAACCTTTTTCGATCAAAGAACACCCAGAGGCTAGGACGGACAGAGAAGCGTATTCGAAGTGTTGGTTTTTTTATTAAATAAAAAAAAATATGTAAAGAATGATAATATATGAGTGTATAGCAAGCACGAGGACAAAAATACTGTACATATTATACAAATTAAACAATGGCCTACATTTTAAACAAATTTAATTTGTAAAAAAAATCCCAGACTAAAAATTAGAGTCATAAAAAAAAATACTGGAGTTGAAATCAACAATATAAGGTTAGCTACGTAATATGATAACCCAACATAAATTGGTTTAATGGATTAAAGTTTAAACTTGAGTTAGTTTAAACTTTAAACTAAATCTTTTCGGAGAGGTACCGAATGCTATAGGGATCTTTATTAAGTATTATGGTTTTCATAATAAGCGTTATTCAGATTAAATTCGCAGACAACTAGGAACTGCTTATGTATTGTATAATAATATAATATGTATTAAATTAAATATTATTATACTGTGAAGTGTATTTTGAAGACACCAACATTGTTTCGTAACACATGGTTCGAGTACGATTCGCCGAGTTGGAATATATTTTTATCATTGACTTATTAGTAAACTAAAGTTAATTCAAGAATATTGTGAAAGTAATAAAATAGTACTTTACGAAACAAACATTACGTCTCGATACGATATATATAAATATATATATCTTTAGTCTTCGTGTAAAAAATATGTTACATAATTCATATTTTGGATCGTTAGCAATTGGTTCACGTTCAACGAAAAGCATTAGATAAACTAAAATAATACTGAAAATAATGTTATTGTTTTTTTTTTTTATGAAAGTTAATATTTTTAATTTTAAAACACTTTAAGTCGTGAGTAGAATTTTAGTAAAGAGTACCTACTCAACGTACTATTGTCATTGAATATTAATTAAAAATTATTTAACATCTTTAATGCTGGATTTGACGGTATTTTAGATATCACGTAATAAATAATAATATGTAAAATAAAATGGGTATTAACTGCCTATGAAAGAATATCAATATAATATTATGTTATATATTAGTATTTGAGAGTATGGGAATACAAAATTTCAACTATTTATAATTTATTTGAATTAAGTTCGTAGTATTTATATCTGATGTTTGAAATAAAATAATGAAATTACTGTACATATCTACATAATAAATTATGTATTGTTTAAATAACAAATAAATATGTGTCATTCTTACATTTTCAATAAATAAACTGTCCTCATAATATTGAAATTTGTATTTAGTAGTGTTATAAATTATTATTATACAATATAAACTATTAAGAAAAAAAATATGGTAAATAAATATCTCTATTTATTATTAATATATAATAAAAAACATATTAGATTGAATTATCAAAATAAAAAATATACTGAAATCTGTTTTTATTGGTCATTTGTCTTAGATTCTGAGAGAAGCGATGAATGTATTGATTTTACAATGACGTGTGTTTTTTATTTTTTTTGTTTGTGTTTATGTACAGTGTACACGATAAGTAGTCGAAATAATGCTTAGATTTTCAAATTCAGTATCTTTTCCAGTGGGAAAGTGAGTCTAGCTGAATGCAGTCGAGAGGTCAAAACTCAAAATTGAAAATTCCCAGTTATTTTCTGAAAAACAAACAAAATTTTTCAAAATTCTTACCCACAGTTGATTTTAATTTTTGTTATAGCTCTAAAATAATTACTATAATTACATGAAACTTTCACTGAATGTATAATATGATATAAATTTATATACACCATACAATTTACAAAATATTTTGACTCATATTGAGACATCGAGCTATTTATAGGCATATGAAGTTTTCGATTGTTATTAGTTTTATTAAAATTAATATAGATACAAAAAACTTTTGCAAAAACATAATTTTATACTTAAAAATAAATAAATTGTTTAATAGTATATAACCGTCAGTATTACAATGTAACAAGTGTAAAGCTAATAACCTGTGTAGTTGATGCTAAACCAATAAAGAAAAAAAATATTATTTGTAGGTATTTGAAACTTTTAGAGTATATTACTGTATTTTATACACACGATGACTTTTAAATTGTAATTTTTTTTGATAAATATGAAGTTGACCTATTGTAGTACAAACTACTAATGCTTAATAGTAAAATGAATTACTTTATCATAATAGTATCATCAAATATACTAAACTAGCTGTCCCGTCACGGCGTTGCCCATGTATTACATAGCTAGGTATATAAAAACAAACCCTCTTACCCCCTTAGAGGTCTAATTTCGCACATCGATAAGAAAAGTATTATTTTTCGATAACTCAAATTGTGTAATTGAGCTAATCGGTATTTCCCATACAACTCTTAACTCAATACAAATATTATATTAGTTTGTAGTTAATAATTTCGGCAAGTATTCTTACAACATAAATTTAGCGGTTTCAGCCGTTTCTACGTTCGATCGTCAGTAGACAAATTAATTGTCGTAGTGCCGTGTCGAAACAAAGATCTATTGCATCATTATTATATCTTTTCATAGCTGATCCCTTGTACTTCGTTGCCCTCTACAAAATGCCAACTCTATTCGAGACTCGCTTGTGATAATGTAAGCAGTATATTAACAGGTAGGCTATCTACCTGTGGTGGATTGCGAACCCGGCTAAGTGCGGGTATATTGTGTACTGTATGAATAATATGTTTAATTTTAATTGTTTTAATTATTTTGATTGTGTACATATCGATGAGCGGCTACAAGTGTAACTCAGCCAACATCCACTTTGTTAGGCAATGTACTAAAATTCGATTTGATGCATTCTTAAACTTGATCTGTTCGATTAACCAATGGCAACCAAACAATTTAAAAAAAAACCAAGTCAAGAAGGGAGATGGTATTTTGCGCCAATTTAATTACCTGTAATTTGCGCCATCAAAAGGTACATTTAAGGACGTATGTAATTTGTGCCAAAATATAAAAATATAACATGTATTTTGCGCCATATATACAAATTAATTTTGGTAATTTGCGCCACGACAGAAAACAAATTGGAATAAGTAATTTGCGCCACACTTTTAACTTCAATATTGTTGGAATTTACCATCTCAGGTCAGACACACAAAGTGTGAAAAAAGAAAGTAAAAAGGTGTGAAAAAATTATTAAAAAGGTTAGGTATCCTTTCTTAGTACCCGATGAAATTATTATAAAAATCTATCCTCGAAATTTCAAGTCTATAGCTCAAATAGATTCGACTCTGCGTTGATTATTGGTAAAGTACACTTTCCTTTATATATACAGATTACTAAGTAAAATTTATTATAGTCTTCGCTCAGAACCGTTTTTCGTATACAATAATTTTATATCATTTTGATTCAAATTTAACACCGTCCACTACACTCATTAAAGTGACCCACTAAATTGTAATATCTAGTACCTAAATACTTCTATCCATGATTAGGGTACAATTAAAAACATATTAGATTGAACTATAAAAAAAAAAAAAATTTTATATCTCTATTATTTTAATTTATTAAATTTAAATTTAATAATATTTTAATAATAATTATTTAATATTAAGTGTTCAAATTCTCAAAATATTATAGAATAATTTTATATGAAAATATTTGTTTTTTTAAATTTGTTTTTATAGATACACCTAAGTGGGCCGAATTTTTTATTTTCAGGGTAGCCATTTTTGAACCACTCTCGTCCTGGCCTGCGCCTTCGCTTATCGTAATATACTGATATAGTAAACAGTAAATACTAATATCACAGATTTATGTTTTTCATATAATCTGTGCTAATATCGTATTAGTTCTGGGCATCTGGCGATATTCAGTGTTGACATGTATTTTCCCAACCACGCAGAAATATATAATAACCACGTGTTATTTGTTGTTATTGTAATTTGTAACTACAAATATCAAATAGATATTTAATAATTTGTTTCTATTTCTTTTAAGTGGATTCTAAAGTGTATCAACAAAAATTGCCATGGTCCATTAATGAAGCCCATTATACTTGTATAATTCTATATACAAATGATTGGCTACGATGTAATGACACTTCAATACATTTTGAACTATGGCCTAGACGGGGTAAAGATTTGTATATTATAATAATGCATAAAAAAATCGAATAATTGAATGAACAAACATAATAATATAATAAATAAATAAAAACTTGAAAAATCTGCAAATCATATTACATGCTAGTACATAAAAATATGTTACAAAAAAAATACTGATATCCCAACAAAAACACTAAGATGAGCTCCGTGTAAAAAATTGCTAACTAAAAAAAAAAAAAATATTCATTTATAATACTTTAGCATTATAAAAATGTGATATCATTAATAAATGCTAAGCTTTTAAATCTAAAATACATTTATTCTATCTCAATAGTTTGATTACTTTGCTAAAATTTATTTCGACAAATAAACATTTCCGTTCATAACTGGACTATTTAACAAATTTCCATTACAAATGTTACTAAATTTGTTTTTTAAAATGGTCTTAATTATTAATTTATAAATAAATTCAATTTTCGAAAAGTAAATGAATTATTGAGATAAAATAAATATATTTTTAATTTAATTTACTTAGCATTTATTAATGATATCACATCTGTATAATGCTGTAAAGTTTTATAAATGACTATTTTTTTTTTGACTTAGCAATGCTTTACACGGAGTTGGACGAAGTGTTTTTGTTGGGATAGGTATTAAATATAGTATTCTTCATGCTATTATTTATGCTAATTTTACAAACCATAAATATTAAAAGATTAATATTAATTGTCACAATTTTAAGACCATCACCCCCATATTATCTTCCAGACCCATTATTAAAGTATTATTGTCCATAAGTATAGTAAATAATTCAAAATGTACTCATTCAAATTGTAATTTTGATTTGTCAATGTTCTCAGAAAAATTACCCACTAAATTATAACAGCAGAAAATGATGGTTTTCATTTGAGAAATATATGTTTGTTTCTCCACAGAATACATCTTAAGTGGCAGTACCCCAGAACTTTGAAATAATATCTTTAGAGAGAGATATTTTAAAATTCCAAAAATTAGAATTAGAATAACTGCATTACTGAGTAAAAAAAGTGGGTGAGCATGCTTGGTGAATAACTCTATAAAGAAAAAATATAGTGAAATGTTTGTAGTCATTGTGGATATTTTACAAAATAAAAATATTAATATAGTAGTGTCCTTCATATTCGAATAACTAGTTCTCAAGATGCATATAAATTAAAGTTCTCTGATATAAAGATGTGTGCCCTGTTTGATGCTTATGTAGATACAAAATGAGCTGTGCCAAAATTACCCTTCTGATTTTGAGCGTTTACAATGTTTTTTTTTGTATTTAGTGACATTTTTTAGATCATAATTCTTACAAATTGGGGGTGATTTTTGGTTTCAGATTGGATCTAGACGGTAAGTACCTCAGCTTATTCTCTAACGGTTAGAAGGTATGATATTCTCAGCACTTTTCATAATAATTGTGAAAACACGACAAAACAATGGCGCGAATACGGGAATAATTAGACATAAATTATTGAGGGTTCTTTTTTGTAATTCAGAAAGTAATAATCTTAGAGACTGGAAATGCTCACTAAATATTTGAAATAAGATTTTCAAGTAATTATTTTTGAAATATTTTGACTCTTTTTAATAGTTTTTACTAAAATATTTTAAATAAAAACCTATTAAAAGGCTTATTAAAAACATACCTATACGGCTTTACCTTCCTACTTTATGTGTGTAATCAATATAATTTACAGTAACTATTTTAGATTTTATTTTAACTTATATTTTATTAATGCATCTGTAGTATACATATTATATTGTATACCTAATATGTAATACATGTATAAATATATATTTGATATATTACTAGTCTCACTCGGTGATTTTCCCATGCCTACTGTAAAAAATTATCATTGCACTAAAGATTCGCATTGAGGTTTTTTTTAAGTGAAAATAGTTTTAACAAAATAATACTTATTGCCTTCGATTAAATAATTGATTAAAACTCATTTGTATCAAATTGAAAAATGGTTATTATAAATAATAAAAAGTTTGTCCACCAATTTAAGGATTTCAATTTTTTTTGCATGACTTTCGTTTTAAATCATATATTTTTTTTTATTAAATATTTAAAGTTATTGACTTTCTGATATTTCTTTGTAAACAATATTATTAGTTTTTTGGCAAGTGCATCAATAAATTTGAGCTTCAAAGCAAAATAAAGCTGGTCATGAGTAAAACGGAGATCGGCATCGGTGTATCTCACTTTATTAACTAATTCTATAGAAATGTCAATTCCTCTGTGACGTATTGGATATAGCCTTTTGCAACGTGATTCAAACTGTATCTGAACTCTCCTATTATTTCTAGGAACAATCTCTGAAACTTTTATCAAAATCTGTCGAATAGTTTTATGGTGGGCTAGTCTATACAAATGTTTTTAATTTTATTTCATGAACAGATGACGCCACTGACGTATTCTTTTTTTGTCTATCAATATTCTGTGGAGAGCTGTTCGGTCCATAAAATATGTTTAAAACCTACTCCTTAGTATATAAATTAAAAAAAAACACATACGATTATTGGATGAGTTATTGATTGAGCTACTGTAAATTTTCAAAATCTTGACTCTTAAATGTACCAACTAATTTCATTTTCCTATCAGAAAATATGCTGTAGTTCAAAATCGAAGCATTATTTCTACTAGAAAACATTTTTACAGGAAAAAAATAAACACATATCATTATCAGATCAGTATATTTATCGCTCAGAATCTAAAACCTAAAAAAGCGGATAAGTGGATATGACCCTGCTGAACATTAGGTGTCTAAGAGGTCGATGTAATGGATCGTTTTAAATTTGGATTCAATGATATTAAAAAAAAAACGATTCTGAGCGGTGACGATATGTCAGTTTAGGATATTTTATATTGTTATTACTATTATTATTAATATGGTAGCTGGTAAGTAGAACTAATATTGTTCTAAAATTATCAGTGATGTTGGAAAAATATTAAATGCAATTATGTAAAATTGGGCTGTTTTGGAACCGAATTATAACAAGATGATGTACGTTATTCTTTGTGTGAATATGCAATTTTGTCCAAATTTGAACTCAAAATGTCTGTAAAATATAATAGTAATTATATTATTTTTTAGATTTTTTGGTTATGGAAAAAACTGCTTAAGTGGACCCATGTTTTAAATTTTCAATAGTTAGCCATACAAATTGAAAATTTTATACATTTTTAATTACAAAACCATTTTCAATTTTTAATTTGATAAATATGGTCAAAATTTGAACTTTAAATTTTAAATGCTTATAAAATATATGTATGCCTATGTATTTTTAATATTTTTCAAATTTGTAACAAGTTATCAAGAGTCTGGTATTAAATTTTCATGCTTTTTGACCCAACCAATAAAATTTTGTTGACAAAAAAAAAACTGAAAAATTGAAAATGTCCGTCAACAACTTATTACGAGTTAAAAGATTTTGAAAAATGTATCAAGTATATGAATTAATTAAATAACATATGGTGTAAATTTCAAGCGTCCACAGTAATTCGTTTTTGAACTACAACAAAATAATGTTGTATTAACAATCTTGTATTACATTTTTAAATCGTAGATATAAATAGAAAATTTGTTATGAACTTCCAACTAAATATAATTTGCTCATTTTTGTGATTTTTACGAATTTTGTCAAAATTCTAAGTTTAAACGCTCGTACAAAATTATTGCGGATTGACGCTCAACTTTTTTTAAAATTTTCATTAACAACAACTTACAAGAAACCATGATGTATACATTTTCAAGTTTTTTGATAGAGCGTACATTTTTTTATCGACTTTAGCTTAAAAAAACAAATAATAATTGAAAATTGCATACGTCTATAAATAGTTTAACACAAATCAAAATATTTTGTAAATTATAAGGTGTATAGAGAATGTTTACACAAATATTCAGTCAAAATTTCATGTAAGAGTTATACTAAAAACCAAAATCGATTTTTTTAAAAAATTATTTTGCTTAAAAATTCTCGTTTTTTCTGAATTTGTTTGTTTTTCCTGTCGCTTTTGAAAACGATTGGGAATTTTAAATGTTGACCTCCCAAATACACCAACTGGATTCACTTTCCTAAAAACCGAAGCACTTTTACTACAAGAAACCCTGTTGATATACACAAGAAAAAAAAATCGTCCCGCTTAGAATCTAAAAATTCGGTTTCTAGTTTGAAACCTTACCGGCTGCAGGGTCTACACAAACAAACGCTTGGCTTATATGTGCAACAAAACTGATCCGGTATATTAACAGCACAAATTATGAAACAGTGACACAAGAGTTGATTGCCGGGCTACGATTGGGTTTATGACTTGTGTTGAGACCTATAAAAATATTACTTCTGAAAGAATTTACTTATATTTCAGGAATTGTTTAAAGATTTTCATAAACGATTTGAAGTGAGACTATGTTACATCACGGTACGCTAAAAATTCTTCAGTTTTTCAACATTTCTCTATAGTTTTTTATTAGGATGACAATCAGTAGTAGTGACATTACTGAGAAAATCGTTGAAATGGGTACTTTAGAGTAAATGATTGATTTTTAATCGATAATTTATTATTAAACAACTTGAAACTTTTTGGAGAACTTTTTTTGCCTAAAAGAGACGCTTCCAGATATAAAAAAGATAAAACCATTGCTATGAAAACAAATGGTCTTTTGCTTTTAATTTGAAAAATTTGAAAAATTTGATAATATGTACTTTTTTAATATTTAAAACCAACCATACTATAAGGCACATACCTTCACGTATTATTACAGCTAGAGAAATTAACTATGTGGTGTGATTAAATAGATAAGAACTTGTTTTAAAAACTGAATAAATGAATACTCTTGACTCAAGGAAATTTGAAAATACAAAATAATTACGTAGAACAATTATTAAAGTATTGAACACGTACCTGCAATAAGGCAACCACTATCTTGTGTTCCTAGTTCCTACTTTTTAACTTCATAAATATTGGAGGATATTATGTCATATTATATTTGAAGGGAATGATAAATCATCTGAAATATGAAAAACATAGTTGAATCTGAAATATAACAGCACAAATCACAATTAAAATAAGATATTTTGTAAAAAAACAAAAAACAAATTAGTACTACTAATGATTTTCAATTATACGTTAATGGAGCATTTTTAATATAATTTTTATAAATTGTATTTGCAATTGATTGTTCTAACTTTGGTTTCAAAACAATGTTATTTATTAGGATTAAAAGGTAAAATATCAGTTTATTATTGAAATACATATACATAGTCTAAAAAGTAAAAATGACAATAATTCTAAATGTGTTTACTTTTTGAATATTAATTAAGTAATGAATACTAATTATTGACTATATCTATCATCAGTTATCATAAATTGTATAGTTCTGGGAATTTCGGTAATTTATAAAAAATATTGTGACTTAGGTGAACATTAACTTTTCTCGTTGATTTAAGTTGGTACTTATTTTACTTATTTTTACTTAAAGAGTTTTTCCTTCGTTTTACTAAAAACTAATAATAATTTCAAAGAAGAAAGGTAATCTACTTAATATATAACAAAACTTAAAGCTATTTCCAAATATTAAGTCAGATATTTATTAGTACTTAGCAGTGTTACAATTCAGTGCAACATGTATCTCATTAAAAATTAAAATAACAACTTACAGCGTAATTAAAATGTCTAATGAAATTATTTATTTTATTCTATAATATTATTATGAATAGTTAAAAGTCTAAACAATAATCAAATTTAAAAATAAAAGCCTTAAGAGTTGAAAACATTTAAACATACAAAAAAAAATGTTTTTGATAGGTACCTATTTCTTACCTCAATAATACGAAAGAGATAGTTCAACCAAAATTAGATGTTGTGATTTTATGTTATATTTAAGTTGTAACAGTAAATTTTGAAGACAATAATTAAGCAGCAATATGTTGTTGGTATAAGAAAACGTAAAGGTACATGCATTTATACAGTAGAATATTTTAAGTACACCATTACCATTATTGTGCATCAAAAGTTTTGAAAATAACAAAATAATAATTATAATTAAACTAATGATAAAAACAATAATAATAATAGAATCATATTTATACTTCAATTTTAAAAATATTATGCATACATTTTAAATGTTCTTGTTTGTTAAATGGTTAATAATAATGTATGAGAATAGAATAAAAACCTATATATTTTCTCTTTTTGATAATAATTTAGGAAAATATTAATATTAATATTGGTATTTATTATTAATATTGTATTGATTTGATTTGCTGTATTTATTAAATATATTACCACAGACAAAAAATATTATGTTACATAAATAAACCTACATTATTATGTATTATATATTATAGAATAGATATAATCATAACACACATAAAAAATAAATTTATATTTCCATAAACTGTAAACAAACATTGATGAATAGTTGTGTTATGTTATTGAACTCTTAGAAACATTGTAGACCATATTATATAATCTTAACATAAAACATTTTATAATCTGTAAATTATTTTCTTACTTATCTCAAGCACTTGTAATCATTAATGAAGAATGGTCATAATAGATTTACTTTGATTCTCGTTCATAAAAATAACATATGTTATTACTGTTTGAAAAAGATTTGATATCAGCCAAAATAAGTATCAGATACGATATGGAAATCACATCACATATTTAAATATTTTAGGATGAGAGAAAAATAATTTTAAAAATAAACTCGCGGATGGCGTACAGGAAACTACTTGTCGAGCAGCAGACGTACAAAATGTGTCTTTTGGGTGTAGACTGCACAGACAACGAGAGATTAATTTTGCGATACACTGATAAATCCACTTTGCGTCGTACTTAGAGTTTCTACCAAGGTAGATTGATAATAAATATTAATCCACATTGGTTACTACATTCCTATAGAATATATTTAATAGGTCTACGGAAATGTAGATTGCACTGTAGGCTAATCTAGAGTATTATATAAATTATTAGTATTAATAATGAGTACATATACCTGCCTATAAGGAATAAAATATAAATAGGAGTACAATATTTTAATTAATATTATTACAACATCTAACTATGGAAGTTATTTATAAATTAAAAAAAAAATCTCATAATTATTGATTTTTTCATTACAATACTGTTTTGCATTTATAATAATTTGGTATAATTAATAATTATTTTAAACTTCTCAAAGTTATAACAATGCATGATTAAGATACTGTGAAATATAGGTATTATACCGAAACATTTTACCATTTTATTCACTTTTTTTATGAATTATTTGAGATACAACAGGAACAACTATATTATAAAATAAATTTAGATTACATAAATCGTCTCATAATGAGTTTTTCGAAAAAAAAGCTTCATACGCTCTTCTAAAATCAATAATATCCCCTAAAAGTAACTATGAAACTAGTTATGGGGCTACGTGACGTGGGTAGGTATTGACATGTTTCAGTGTTTTGTATAAATAAATAGGTATTATGCAATTCACAACATGTATTTTTGAATATAATCATAGCACATATTGGTGTATGAGGTTTATATACGTAAATACAACTATGGTAAATATAAAGTCAATACAAATGTTTCGGGATGTTAACGATTTTGCTCAGAAACTTGTTTATGAAACGTTCCAGTGACACAAGGACACAGATGTGTCGCTTCCGTATTCGATTGAAAAAATAATATAATAGAAACAATATATCGTACAGACGCCTATCAGCCTATATAAGACGAATGATATGCGGCGATGTCCTTCATTCGTGAATCGTGGACCTTCAATTGAAGATCGAAATGTTTCGACTTGTGACACGAATAATACGAATTGTAAGTCCGACATTTGCTACAAACTCCAAACTGTGTACTTAAGCAAAAGGTAAACAATAATATATTTTTAAAACCCATTGTTTGCGATCATCCGGTGGCAATATACCGAATAGAATGTTTGAAATCAAATCAAAGGCAACAATATCGTAAACCAACTTTGACCTATGTCTCATTTAAAAAAAAAATTGTATTGAATTTCTATTTTTGATGACAGAGGAATTTATTTAGCTCTTATTGTATGACCTACCTATTATTATTTTTAATTTTCATAAATTGTTAAAGACTTATCAAATAGTTTTTAACCAGTTGTAGTTTTATTTCAACTGTTTATTTATTATTTTAATCGGGTCGCATTGTAGCTATAGCTGGTATCTACGTATACGAATTTATGTTGCGAGTAAAAAAATAAAAAAATTGTGATGATTACTTGAGCAGTTGAGTGAGCTGAACAAATTTTTGTGCACACTTAAAATCATTCTACACACGTTTTCATGAAGTATCGTAAATTCATTGAATTTTTTTTGCACCTAAAAATAACAAATCTTTAAATATGTAATTTAAAAAAAAAATATTATAAAAATAAAATTCGAAAGTCAAATTTTTAATACCCAACTATAAGATATTTTGTACAGATCTCATAGGTTAATTTAAATATCAACGATTTTAAATTATTGGTTTGACTGATGTCTATCGTAATTATATAATACTGTATAATACAGATGATTAACCGTGATATGCATTTTATACTACCTGCAAACTGTATTAAAATCAACCAAATATATTTTATTATACCGAAAAATATAATTTAGTTTATTATTTTAAACGATAATGCATAATATTCAATTAAATTATTATAATTTACCTACTATATTATGCTCATGGGAAATCTGATTACGAAGGCAGCACATATTTTCAAAGTAATTCAGAATTTAGATAAAGGAAGGTGATTTTTAGTTTCAGACCAGGTTCAACAAATCTTCAATTACAGGTAGGTACATACAACCACTGTGTGTGATTAGATTAAAAGTAATATTTTTTATTTTCAAACTGGTTTCTCATTAATTCAAAGGGTATTTTTTTAAATTTATTTTTTGTTTAGCCCTCAGTAACATGTTTTACGTTGAGCCTAATTTTGTTGTTCTATTTTGATATTTTATTTCAGCCAATCACTCCGAATTTCGTTATATTGTCAAAAATCCATCTTTTTTTATTTCATACTATACTTAATAATAATATCAGATATTATACTGCATGGTAGATCGACTCATAGTTTTGGGCAACAGTTAAATCAGCTGTTTTCAAAACAAAACAATATTTGGGAAAATATGATTTTGGTTTATTGCATTTTTCAATTTACACAACAAATATTTATATAGTGCTTGATATTTTGACTTGGACTCATGATTTATCCCCTTATGATTAGCGAGTTATACATTGAAATAACATGAATATTTTTTTAAGAATTTCATAATCTTAAATTTGGTACTAAAACATGGTGTTATTTCGTATTTCAACTGTAAAATGTTCATAAATTAAATTGTTTAGATAAAGTAAAAGATAAATGGAACTACTATTGTACCTAATGTTTTTATAATTTATAGCAATAGAACAAACAAAGTTAATGGCAACTTTGCTTAAAAAACGATGTGGACTGCGGAATCATGTATAAAACTTTGCGGAACTGTTTGTATATAAATTATAAATAGTTATTTAAGTCTTCTTTATTATTCGATGAATTCGCAGAATCGTTCTCTACCGGTTGTAGCGAACCTGACTGATGGTACCTAGTCGTTCCACTACTATTGGTCAGTCTGGCGCTTATGTTTTTCTTTTTACTGTTCGCCCTCTCGAAGACCTTTGAATACCCCATTTAACGTAGAGAACGTCATAATATATGTGAACGGTATACAATATAATATAATCACGTACCTATATGTACCAGGGTTGACACTTTTGAGTCATATTTTCGAACGGTAGCAAAAAATATTCGTTGTTGATGAAAAAAAAGACAAGTTAAAATGTAGCGTGTCGAAGTATAATAATTTATACCGATGATTGATTGAATAAAAAAATAATATATTTTAAAAATCGATTTCGAACTAGGAATATCAATTTGAGTGGGCTCTGGGAAAGTTATTTCTCTCTCAAAGTAAACAGTGTTAAAATAAAGTGACAACAGCAGACGTTGCAGAGAGTGCGAAGGAGATGAATTGTTGTTTATATATATATTACACTCGTTTATACACATATACGGCCGAGAAGTTTCATGATAATTGTTCTTTACTCCACTACATAGTACTCAGCTGCGAGTTTGAACAGCTGTCGAGTTTCTCACTTTTAAATAATAATAATTAACCCTTTAATATCGCCGTAATCCTCCGGACGAACGACCGGACGCCGACGCATAATGAAAAGCAAATGCAGATTTGCGCACGCCCTCGAAAATCGAGAGTATTCCATATATGTTTAAAAGGTCGTAGGGTCGTCACGGATTCAAGATATCTGGATATTATAATTTGATGCTCGTAATATTCAATTTTCAAATATCGAATTGGTTTTTCTGTTCAAATACATAAAATTAGGTAATATATACGACAAGTCGGATAAGATGATACAATATATGAGAACATATATTTTTACCGATGTTGTAAAAATATTATTTTATTTATATTACAAATCATAATGATTTTTAAAAATACTCAGCATTTTAATTTGTTAATAGACTTTTTACACTTTATTATTCTTTTTTTTATTATTATTATACGGACACTTTTACTTTAAAGTTTAAACAAGCATCTTTTACAATATTTTAGTGTTAATAATTTATTTAGGTGCCCAACAATCGGAGTATAGTTATATAACATCGGGTTCAAGAGCTCCCGTGTATACCACGGTATACTAATAATATACAGTGATAATGAACTATAATATGCGTATACACAATTTCAATAATATTCATACCTATATTGGAATTCAAGGACTCTCGCTCGTACATATTATAATATTAAAGACTAAAGTACTATATGTTTCACATTGTGTCGGTCCATTAATTACATTACGCGTTTAGCATAAAATATTATAATATTATATTACTTGTAAGTACTTATTGTACATTTACCTACGCATGTTATATAATAGTTATCTGTTAAAGAGACGTCCATGATGGTGGTGGTACGTGTAATCTAAAATATGGTATACCTATATGTCACGAATCGTGATCACGATGTTAAATTATTATAATGTTGTGTAGTCGACCGCTATATTTGCCTCAAACAAATGACGTCCAAACGACCCCACTGCAGAGAAAGGACGAACGCCTCGAGCACCCACACGCCCGTATCGGTGGGTGTCCTGCTGTATGTCTGCTATAAGAGACCTTAAGAGACACCCACTGATGATGATAATACGAGATCCGAGATCATAATATGGAAACGACTCGGAGGTTAAAACAGCATAAATCTAATATCCGTCGTCGGATGGCACGTCGTCCGACTATCAGTGACTATCGTTATAAGTAGATACGTTATAAGTATAGTACGACGAGAATGACATTACAAGAGGTGTACGTATATTGTTTATTGTATAACATTTGTTATCGATGGTCGTTTTATGCTCAACGTCTGTTGAAGTTTATGTGCTCAAAGATATCATAGGTTATGACATGATCGCCAATATGACATTATACGCGTAACATTTTATTGTGGCTAAAGTGTCAAAGATATAAAAAAAAACAAATATAATTTGCCGCAGCATATTTTATGTATTTAATAATATTTAAAACGGCCAATAATCAATATTAGGTATATTGACTATTATAATAATAAAATAATTAAAGTATAAAAAAAAATTAATTAGCACAATAATAATTTAATAATTTACGAAATATGCGACACTGAGCGCCAAGTTTGTAAATTCTCACCACCAACAAGAATAATTATTGAAAGAAGCATTTCAAGCATTACTACTTTCAATTTCTCTTAAATATCTACTCGTATAATTGTTCATTAAGACAAATTTATAAAATACCTTTATTTGTAATTTTTTTGTAAAATTAATTTTAGGTATAGTTTACACGATTTGCTATCACTGAGTTCTAACAATATAATGTTCGATGGAAGACATAAGCACCAAAATAGGATAAGAAAAAAAAGTCATATCGTACAAAAGCGCCAGAAATTAAATAACAGATATTAAATTTAGAACTATTGATTAGAAAAATAAATAAATGATTGAAAAGTGGGATTAAAAAATCAACCAATTTATTAAATGTATTAAAATATATTGATGTGCATGTACCTACCTATATTATAATTTACTATCAACATAATAATATTAATATAATATAAATTTTATAAGATATAGACATTTTTAAATAGCTACCTACTTAATACTTTTATAAAATATTAATTTTGGCGCAAATGGTAGGTAATTTTTGTACCTTTGGCGCTTATGGCATACAGCCATAATGTTATAACACAACAATCGTAATCAGATAATACATTTATCGATTATAAGATTGTAACTTATAAGTGCAGATAAATATATATTATAAGATAATAGCTTACCTATATTAGTTTTAAATTTAATATCTGAAATGAAGTACACACTTTAGGTAGGTACCCAAAATCGTGGTACTTTTGTACGATAGGTTTATTTTTTGCATACCTACCTATCTAGTTGTAATGCGTTGAGTCTAGGTATACCCAGAGCGAATCTCCTCATGTAATTTCATTCATCTCATCCCCTTGATAACTATAACTGATACCTAAATGTATTTATTAAATGTACAAAACTTGTTACGATTTTATTATCTTTTACAGTTCCATTATTATTATCAATGAACACACCTACCGTTCAAACATTTTAAATGGAAATAATAACAACTTATCTCATCACCATCAATAAAATATAATTTATTTTTATCAATGTTTCAATCTACAAAATTTGGGACAAGAGACATTTGTATATCGTACTCGTATAAAAATAAGTATTCTCTAAGAAGGCTCACCTACATCCTCAGGAGCTTATTAAAGTAGAAATCGATTTGTACGCAAGAAAAAATAATTAGCAATAGATTGATTTGAAAAATAAATAATATGTTTTAACTTGAATAAGAGAAATAATTTTTTTAAATGAAATATTTATACAATATGTTATGTATTAAATGTCTAATGAACAATGTACTGAATTTATTATTATAAATAATAATAATTTAATTGATATTACCGAAATTGATGAGCAATAGAAAAATAAGAGAGCCCCCTCTTCAGAAAAATTGTCTGGATTCAACACTGTTCACAATTATTATTGGGTGTAATAACATTTAACAATATAGTCTCATTACTTTAAATTGCAAACATTTAAACATTAACGTAAATAAATACAATCCTTGTAAGCTTGAAAATTACTTTTGCGCAGATATAATTGCTGAGAGAAGCTACATTGAAAAAAATGTATATCTTAATGTTAAAGTAATTTTAAACCCAAATGACCGTAAACGTTAATTAAGGAAAAAATACATTATTTTAAATGGTCACATTGACCAACATGGAATGAAATAAAAATATAATTCTCTACTGACTACTGGCACAGGTAGTATCTATTAATTTTTATCGAATAATGAAAAAATCTGTTTTATATTACGCGTTCTATTTATAATCAAATGTTAATTTATCCAGTACCTATAGTATTTTTTGTATCTGTATTTAAAGTTGTTTTAATTCATTAAGTTTTTATTTCTGAAATAACACCGTTATTACGAACTATTTTAATATTTTATATTGTAAAGGTTTTTGATAAGTTATAATCATTTTACAAACTACTGTTTGTTGGCAATGCCTTATACTTTATAAAAAATAATATTGAAAATCCAGAGTAATCTGATAGTTAATTAACTATTGAAACTTATTGCTGACTTATTTATTATAACATTTTACACTGTTGAAATACTACTTTTACATAATATTATTATGTATAATTAAGTTGTTTGTTGTGTAGAAATTTAGTGAATGCATTTACTAACTGTATTTTTAATTTTAGTACATAACAAATATAACTGATTTTTTAGTGTAATTTTTGTATACATGTGATATTTATCATCTCGTATAGTAATATGTATAATATATCTACAATGAAAAAGTGTATTATAAAAATAAGCATCTATTATGATCGACATTGAGTAAAATTGTAAATATTACTTAGAGGATATTAAGAATTTTTTTTTATTACAGTTCTATTAAATTAATACATCATTTGAATAATTTGATACAATTAGTATAAATGAATAATAGGACGTAATGTAAATTAATTCCATAAAAAATTTCATACGTTGTAAATATAACATAAAATTATGCAATTATATACATTATGTTCAGTAATAAAAACAAATCACAAATATGGAGATAAATATAACTTGCTGAGTGATATGCCCACAGTCTAAGCACATTATGTAGGTATTGTTATCGAACAGTTATAACGATTAATGATTAAATACAATAATATATGAGGCCAATTACATACCTTATATTATAATATATTATCAATTAAGTATTAGAAAACTCACGAAAATTTGAATTTATGAATAAATTAAATATTAGTGAAACAATAATGAACAAACTTATTTTTATTACTATGGTTTTTAGTTACTATAGCTTTTGAATAAAACAATGTTGACATAATACTTATATTAAAAGAACTATAATCACAAAATGCACCATTTTATGACACAAATCAAAGCTTACTCGCAAACATATAAATGTAAACGATTGCAGAAACAGCCATGAATCTACCCGTTGGCCATTACTACATAAGTATTTGGTCCAATGACCATTCAAACATCCCTGCAAACAATTTGTCTCTTCCAATTCATGGAAATCCCTCCAAGAGGTCGAGAATAAACTGTTACAGTGACCTACTCCCAGCTTAAGCTTTTTTTTTTTATCTAAAACCTTAACATTGTAGTCAGTCTGCGGCTTTTAAAAAACGAGTATTTTCAATCTTCAACCGTTTTCTGCAATACATATCATCACTTACGCTTATAATACGTCATTTGTGTGGATCGTGTACATTAAATAAAGAAAACAAATATAGTATATGAAATGTGCAAAGATACAATTTTATATACTATATAGTTTTTAAATAAAAAATACATTTAATACATTGGTGTATTTGTATGCATAATATATTGTAATATTAATATTGGAAGTTCAAATACCTATTGAAAATCTAAACTTCACATTCCAAATGAATGATGGTTCTTTGGTAAGTTGTTGTAAACAAGTAATTATAACTCAAAACCGCATTATAATATTTAAGGTGTACATGTTTGTGGGGGGAGGATTTGTCACTAAAAACCTGGGTGGTCAAAACCGGGAGCTAGCTATGCTGGACGATGCTTGACCACAGCACACAGCTCACATTAACAACTGCGGCCAACTACTGCACCAAACCAGACCCCTACAAGATTTTTATTTTGCTATAATTTATCTAAACATTCTAAACTGAGTGAAATAATAAATATTATTCCTATATAATATTGAATGTGTGATCATCAATTTATTCAATATTATATCTAATGCATAGTAATTAATATGATATGTTAATGTAGTAGTCAATGATTTAACTTGAATTAAGGTGATTTACATTAATGAAGATATTATATTATAATGAAATTTCTTTTTTTTTTTTGATATGAATGAAAACGCAACATACATAATACTATAAATTAATGAATTTTCTAATGTATATTTATTTTCTAAATAATATTACTGTTATTGTTCGGTCAATTATATGTGATAAATAATTCTACAAAAACAGTTACCAATTGTCATTATGCTAATAATTGATTTTTTCATAAATTAATAAAAAAAACTAATTTTAAATTAATATATCGATGGTTAGGTAAATTAAATATATATATTTATTATAGTATAAGTATATATTACTAAATCAAATTATATGAATTTACCTATAATCAAAAAACAATTAAGGACCTAATTTTGTATGCAAGAATATTTATGTATGAAAATAAATGGTTACTTTGTTATTAGTTTCTGTTGACATAGGTAGATATGAATTATGATGACCTAGATTCACGTATTGTAAGCATAGCTCCAAGAAAATATATCTTAATAATGTAAATATATTTGTTATTATTATCTGATGAAGCTGTCGTATTATCCTACTGCCGGGTGGTTTTAGTTTTTTTTTATTGAAAAGAAGAAAGTAAATGGTTATGTTAAATGTTATGACTCTCTGCTCATAAAGTTATTACAAATATATTTTCTTAAAAATTATTCTTAGTAAATGTCCTGTTATTATTACCTAACGCCTAATAATGTATTGCATTATGCAACACAATGAGCATGTACAACCAACATTTTGGTATAAGGTATTTCGACGTTCTTCGGATATCGTTTTTAAAAGCTAAAATAAAATATGTTCTGATGCTGCATGATCTGATGACAATAATATTTTAATAATAATAAAATATGTCTTCTGCTTATTATAATAATAGTTACTGTCTAAAAGTAAGAGATTTGTGTGTTATTATTATAGTTACTTTTATATTTTAGAACAGTCATATAAAATACAGACAAGAATCATGTACGGTTGAGTTCAAGATATAAAAAGTACTTGGCTTTTTTCCATTTAGCCACAAAATATATTATTTTGTTTCTTACTAAGATAATGCAAGCATTGGTGATAAACTCGAAAAGAAAATTTAAATATTAAAGTTTATATATGAATTGTACATAACATTTTATGTTTTAAATGTTTAGAATTGATTCTGTAGTCTAGCAAGTTGATTTGAATATGTTTATGTTTAATTTTCATAAATGAAATTTGCAAGTTATTTTTGTCATAAATATTTTAAAACTATATTGTATATTTGTTTAATACTCGTGGATATGTCGTATGTATTATTTTTTATCGAATTAATATAAGACTGTCTGTGTTTTATAAGTTTTTATTACTAAAATACATACTCTAGATAGTATTAGTGTTGTGCTAAATAATTTATTGGTCAAAAGACAATAACATTATACTTTAAGCGTTAAGTTTTTATTTTTCATAAAACACACCTAATTTGTTAAGAACTAATTACACGTAAGAGATAATACACATTTGAAATCAAAGAGACTCCGAGATCCAGATAAACATTTCTTACTCAAATATTTATAAATTTAATATTATATACATGAAGACATGGAACATTGTATATTTACTCACATTCATTTTTTAAATAATAGTTATATAATGATTTTTGGCGCCATCGTTTAAACACTTAGGTTTACAACAATGTTGTCATGAAATATAAGTCGGATACTTTATAATATCGGAATGCCTTGTGGACTCAATATAAGCTAATGTTCTTATGCTGATGATAAATAACATTATTTAGGGGTTTTATATTATTGTGAAAACTACCTGAAATCTGAATAACTGTATAAAGGTGGATTGCCAAAAACGAAAAGAATAATTGGGTGCCCGTCCTGGAAACGTTCCAATACATTTGCGGCTAGATATATAATGATATTAAAGTTTTATTTTTCATTACAAGCAACGTGTTTTTTTCCTAGTAGTTCCGACTTCCATCGTTTTGGCAGTCACCCAATGTTTACAAAAGTTCCTTAAAAATTGTTCCGAGTAGCATATATTATTAATGTGTATTAAGCTGTAAGTAAACAGATATGATCGGCGGCAGATTGTGATGATGAAGTTATTTCGTGCAACAAATTGAATACAAATGTAAGATAACATGTTTAAACATTGTTTTAAGCGTACTTATACCTATATTGCGTATTATGATCACAAAATCTCGACATATGTATTAGGTACGTATGGGACATGGGCTGATTTAAAATATAATAGAGGCTTAATAATTTTACACTCAGTATATCATTTAGATCATTATACTTGCCGTAGGTACCTATGCAAAAATAAAAAAATAAAAAATTGTGTTACTAATTCAATGGAGAATTTTTTTGAATAAAAATTAATTTAATAAAATTATTAGTACTCGAAGATTATTATTATGCTCGGTCAGTACGGTAGTCGTCTAAACGCCATTATTTTACGTTTACGGACGTATGTATCTTTCATCCCAGCATTGTTGTGTTGAGGAGCCAAACAATAGAAATAGTATGCTACACGTGATTGACAGAATGATGGTCACCTGGAATGTTACGCACCAGTTCATGGTGTCTGCTAATAAACATCGAATCACCACCGAATCAATTACATTTCCCATAGAGTAAAAAACATCACACATTGCTATTAGACTTCCCACATAACCTGAAATTGTTTAATAATGAAATTCAATGAAATTCTCCTCAAAAGTGTTTATGAAGTAAAAGCGTATTTTTACAAGCGCTCAAGTGTGTGTGTATCCAATAAATAAAGACTTATCAGAATAATAAATTATGATTAGAATTTTATATATTTTATATGAGTTTAATATGGATATTATAATAATACGTTATTACTTACTTACTGTTATTACTATAACGAACTTTTAACACGGTACGTTGATATTAAGTAAAAATAGAAGAAATATAAATAGAATATATATGAGTACTTACTAGAGTTTTTTAAAAACAATATTCTATCTGTACAATCATTTTAAAATCAATACATTATGGTTGGGTAGTTTTTCACGAAAAGACAAGAAATTTTACTGAACAGTTAGTAATAATTATTATAATATAGTATGCTATACAAGGGGTTTGATCAAGCATGTTCGTGGTTAACTTCTTTTTCTTCAATAATGTAGTTATTCAAAATCTAATTTTTAATTATACTTAGATATCATATTTTTAAATTCTTATGATTTTTGTACTGTTTAAGAAGGATTCTGTGGAGGTATAATAAACTAATATTTTTTCAAATTACAACTCTACTTTTCTACTGCAAATTATTTAGAGGATAATTTTTCTTAAAATGTTGGACTCGTCAGAATCAAAATTCAGACTAGTAGTTTTTGAGTTATTTAACTTTTGAAATCAGATTTTTAATAACCGCATTATTGAAGGAAAAAGTGAAGGGCTTGGCGAAATCACCCTGTATAGAACATCTATCTTAGTAGACTCTTATCAATTTAGAATAGTGAGTATAAGGCGTATACCTAACTTCACGTATATCAATTCAATGAAATTGTGTTTTTTTACTTACCGGGACATAAGTCCATAGAATTTATCCGAATACTGTTTCGTTCAAAGCCCAATAATATCACTGCCATACTTATAAATGTTTTGGCATACGACTCGTTACATCCAGAGAGGAAGGCGCCCAAGAGCATAAACGGTGATCCGATTAACACAATTCCTACGTACATCTTCCTGATCATTGTTTTCGTAATCGTGTCAATGTTCGCCAACGACTCGCCTAAGATTCCTGCGATTATAGACGTGATCCAACCGATTAGCCATGTCGCAAATACTGGTATGCCGTTTTTTACAACATCGCCACCTAGGACATTGGCAGTATAAATCGGTATCCCGGTAGTGATGAAGTTGTATAAAAATCCGAATCTGAAAAATAGAAGTATTTGAATAACAAGATATTAGTGTAATATCTTTGTACCTACCTATCTACCTACTTATCATGTCTATAATATATTATCAAAGTTTTTTTTTAATGTGCTAAACACAATTAATGTAACTCAGGATCAAGGGGATTCGGGCAAATACTGTTTTCTCCATGGCTCTTTTCCGCTAATTTTAAAAAAGGTTTGATTCCTGTTTCCACCAATATATTTATCAACTTATTTTGGCAAAACTATTAAACTTATACTCCATATTTACTTAAATACGCCAGTAATAAATATTTGGTAGGTACCCATTAGAATTTAATATACCTAATATAATATGTCGAATGTACGTGTATAAAAATAAATGATAATTTTTTTGTTTATAAGATAGTATGGTATGTTTAAATTTTAAGTCTTAACTATACATGGCTCAAATAAGAAAAAGCCACTCTACATAAATAATAATACATAAACACCTACATGGTATTTTTTATTCCACATAGTTTCCATACACATAATAATGACAATAACTAATAAGTCATATGAAACAATTTATGTTATAACATAATACATTATACTATATCAAATGAATTGTGTAGATTTTATACAATTTGTGTAAATGTATACAAAATGAGAAAGAATTTTTAGTTGTTTTATAATATTTTGAATGTATAACATTATAATACATTTTGGTGAAAAGGGGTAATTACCAGGGATTAGGTCCTACTAAAGTAGGACTACTATCTTATGCAAGCTATACAAACTATCCTAGTCCTCGTGGTCACAACATATTACATTACATTATACATTGTATCGGTTAAACAGGTATCGGTTTGTTCATAAAGTTGCTAAAAGATTGATAGCTTTGACAAAAAGATTTCTTACTTCGCAAAAATATAAACAACCCACATACTAATACTTAGAAAATTCCCTATATTGAACTCCTCAAAAACAGTTATTATTGGATATACTTAAAATGTATAAAATTACTATTTTTGACAAGTAGTTAAATGTTATTATATTTTTAAACATGATCGGTAAATGTAATGGAGTAGACTATACCCTTTCGTTTAATTTTTTGGGAACCATTTGTAATTTAATTTAAACAATATACTTTAAATTTTGTTAAAAAAAGTGTGAACATACATTTGAGTATAATGTATATTTAATACGGGGTTTACCAAGCATGCTCACCCCCATTGGCCCCATTTCATGTTGAAGTAAGTGCAAAGTACCTACATAAGTATCAAATCAATATTTATAGAAAAAAAACTTTACAACGACTTTTGGTAGAATATCCGTTCTATAAAGATATACAGATTATAATATACGGTGCATAGTAGAACGCAAAACAAATATGCTGCAAGGGGATTAAAACCAGCTTTCTCGACTCATCCTATCTGAATATCCTACTTGTGATCCCCAACACGCAATTTCCTACTTAGAATTCTCTTTTAGAAATTGTAACAATAATAATAATCAAGTATATTGAATACAGCAGCCATGTCTCCCTTACCCGAAAGATGCGTTCAGCAGACTGACAAACGGCATAGATCGCATGATTACTGTCCAAGCTGTCGAGATGAACGCGGCAGACCGGGGGGTGTTGTTTACATCACTGGCGTAAGGTGTGAGATGAATCATGGTCGCCCACACGGCCACCCAGATGAATCCGAGGGCGGACAGTGCCAAGTAGCTGCCTTCATGCGATATGTTAGGTATGGCGATTCCACTGAACAAGTGCCCGAAGGAGCCACCGAACATCGTGCCGGAGAACATGAACGTCGAGTACAGGATAATGTTCGTTTTCGGTATGATTTTACCGGCCAAAGTCCCGCCGCACGACCCGGCAGGTCCGAACGCACACCTGAACAACACGAATACACGATATCGAAACAGGTGATGATCATAATATTTTTTTTGGTAAAAAGCAATCATCACATCGATGTATTGAACAAGATTAAAACAAACAGAGATCAAACAATTTATTCGAGTAATCAACACAATTAAAGAAAATAATTTTATTTCTAGGTCGGCATACATAATAGGTAATGCACATCATCCATGACTAATATATGATCTACATATTATTCATTTTATAAATCGTTTCTATCTGTTATATAGGTAGATTATTTCTACGTTAGTCATATGCTCTGTTCGACTGACTAGGTGTATTACATACAGGCGGTTTTTGTTTAGTGTATTTACTATTTTTTTTTCTCGCTTGTAATGTTCCGGGAAGTATACCTAAAGTATTATTTTTAATTACTATTCTTAAACGTTTCAAAATATAAAATTGTTTACGATTTATGTAATCTCAAAATTAAATATTCTTTGTATTTTCTGGGATATTGCCAAGTTCGTGAAAAAATAATCACCCTGTAATCTGTATAATCGATTTAATAATGTTAGGTTATATTATGAGGTTGGTTGAATTATCATTTGAAGGGGATTATTTAGGTAGGCATAATGTAATCTTATGAGAGTTTATGGTGATAGGTTATCCTGGTTATATGAGATTATAAGTGAGGTATATATCCGTCACTAGTCACTACAAACATAACAGTTTCTGCCACATCAAAATTATTACTCTACTGTTACATTATTATATTTTAAACAGATATTATTTTTCGGACCAACCGATTTTACAGATTAAAATCGCCAAATATTGCTTGCAGTTATTTAATCATCGTAAATTATGTATTACAACTGCTTCTGTATATAAATGTTATATTTTGGAGCATTCAGTATATTTCGAGAGTGCGTGAACAGTGGGCGTAAATAACTGAACACAATTAAAACTTATTCTACTGATATCGTAATAAGCAAAAAGTGTACAAATATTTGTCCATAACATAATATACAAGTACAGGTAGATATAAATATATAATATAACTCCCACAGACTATATTATGAAATCATAGCAAAGTATATTTTATACCGTCTGTGATTGTAGAATTATGCTATTATTGTCTATTGAAGACGATTTGTATTTTATATTATTTTGAAAACAATTGTCAATTGTTTGTGGAACGAAAACTTTTAATTAATTTAGTATAATAGAATAATATAGATACATAAAGTCATCCGAAAATTAATTAGGTGTAATATTTAGGTTAATGTAATTAAATTTCAAATGGTAAAATAATTGTTACTTAAATGTATAAAAGATCTCAGGTTAAATTTCAAAAGAAAACTTTTAAATTAAACCCGGAGGTTGTTTCTCTCAGACTTTGTATTTTAGATTTTTATAAATATTATATTTGTTCAGGTACTTTTTTGAAAAGTTTTTAATCACATAATTTGAAACGGAGAATTTACTTGTCCATCCTGATTATCTACTACTTTAGTTGAGCTCTTTTTGTAAATACATGAAAAAAATTTTAACAATAGAAATTTAGACAGGGAACTATTATATTTAAAAAGATTTTAGAAAGGCTTTAAAGATGTTATTTTAATTAACAATTCATTTTTTAATATTTTTTTTTTTTTACAACAATATTAAACACATACCTAGTTCATAACATGCTCAATATTCTTTCGTTAATTAAATTCTAAAGCATACGAAAGCAAGTATAAAAATAATACTAACTACATATAATTTACAGTTATTGTTTTAACAATATAGTTTTAAAAAAACGAGAAAAATAACTAAAATTATCTAATCGATTGCCTTAGCTAAAATTGAAATAAATTATAATGACTTTTAGTTTAGTTAGATCAATTTATGAGCATTATCTTAGTCTAGAGTTAATAAATTTAGTTATTTAATAATTGCACGTGGTGCCATGCTCATATTAATGGTGAGTTGTAGCATAGGTAACAAAAAAAAACCACATAGAATTTGCATTGTGATTACTGATTAACAAACGATGGTCCGTTTAAGAATTCAGAATACAAGGCAGAATGCTAGAAAAATCTAGGATAGAAAAATGTGGGTCGTAACATAAACGTCGCTGTATCAGATTTTTAAGATTAAGAATTTATAAGAGAAATAAAAAATGTGTACATAGGTCACATTTGAAAAAATCCTCTGATTTGAGTATACGTGATAGGATTGTAGTACAAAATTTAAATATTTATAAAAATAAAAATAAAAATAAGTTGTCTCAAATAAATACATTCATAATGCAGTATATAAGAACATAATAATATTACATACGGTTTAACTGAATCGAAATCGATTTTTTTTTCTCCACAACCGTTGTATAATGTATAAACACACAGTTACATAATATTGTATATTATTAGCTATAACATCATTGGAGTTATGAATAAATATAGCTGAGAAATATTTTTAATTTAGCTTATATTTATAATATTTTGGCCTCGTACAATGCATTCAACTCAAAATAATCAAGAATTTAGGGAATCGCTTAAAATCTTAACAGACAGTACACAAATAAATGTGTTTACGCTTAACATAGAACTTATCTCGAAGACTTGTACAAAAATATATTAGGTATAGTAATAACCTTGAAAAATATAAACCTACCCATTATTTTTCTACAATTGTTTAGTGGTTCGTGTATTGTTCTTTTTTTATTGTTTTGAAAATATATAAAATATAAATTTAATATTCGCTGTGAAATTACATTATTTTGTAAAAAAGGAAAGATAAAATCTCATAACTCGCATATAATTATGTTATGAAATTTTCGTTTTTGAATATTTTAATATAAAATAGCTAATTCTATATAATTATAATAAACAATATATTTTAAAATATATTCCCAATTTCATTTGAGATATTTGAAGTAAATATTTAAATTTAACCTATAATTTGGCATTTATGTGAGAATGATCGATAAATAATAATAGCAAATTGTTTCAATAATTTAATAAAAAAATAAAACAAAATTGTTGGTAGGTTATTTTATATTTTGTACACAAATCATCCTATTTTTAATATATTTATATATATTTTTTTCGTTACCTAGTTTATTTTTATCTTTATCCATATCTACGTTAGCTCTTAAGTATAACCCACATGAATCTTAATTTTTTACGAGTATTTCACATGCAATTACTTTAGATAGGTACCTACATATAAAAAAATTGTTTTTTTAAAATTAAATGTGTCTCTCAATTTTCATTATACATAATAATACTATTAACTATTTTTCGTTGATTAAAAACAATATCTTATGGCTTATATTTATAATATAATATAATATAATATATTCATAATATATATTGAGTATGGGTACTTAAAATTGTATGTGTTTAGACTAAGATGAAATTATTAATTATGGATAGTTCAATAGTTGTTGACAGTCACTTGTCTCGCTCCGCACATATCAGTAGTTAGTAGTAAGTAGTAAGTAAGAAAGTAAGTATAGTTGATTAGTTGATTATATTTTGTTGTACATCATTGTGTTTGATAAATTATTTCGAGTTTCCAACAATAGTGTTTATAGAGTGATCAAGAACTCATAAAAATAATTTAATTTAATTACATTTTTTTTTTTATCTTGCCGATTAATCAATATCTTACGATAAGACTCATATACAATTTACGGCCATGTTATAATAAATTACAATACAAAATCTATAAATAAATAATATTATTGTCAAGTTAAAAAAATTTACCAACATATAAAATATATACAAATGCTTAAGAAAAAATGTTGTCATATCATGTAAATTATTGATTTTTAGTTTCATATGTTTTAAATCCGCATTGTTTTCAATCTTAGATATATTTTCTTTTTTTAGACCTTTTTAAGAGAATTTTAATTATTTATTATTATTTTTTAAATTAAATATCATAACAAACTATATTGGTTATGTATATATATATATTTGTTATAATTATTCTTCATTTAGATCAAAAACGTTTTCGGTTTATCAAATAAATAATCAGTGCACAATAATTATCCAAGTCTATAAATGTATTAAGTATTGTTTGAAAAACAATAAATATTAGAATAACAATAATGTACTGAGATGGATATGTCGTAACCATCTCATTATTTTATAGTTAGTTTTTTTATATTATTTTATAGTTTTTTGTTTTATTTTTTTATTTCTCTTACGTCATAGCCACAACTGAGAAATTTGACAAAGTATATTGTCACATAAAAATGTATCTTATTACGCAAAATCATTTTAAGTCAAACAAAATAATCACTCGAAAAAAAAATAATGAATACGAAGAATCGAGATAGAGAATTACGAAAAACTCGAAATTCTAGAATTGGCCATAATAATGAAGTATTCAGAATACAGTAACTCAACAATCAGCTGTCAGAAAATGCTAGAGGATACGTCAAATGGAAGGGAGGGGGTGCTGATAGTGGTTAAGTCGGTCGTAAATACGATGTCGATATGAAAACGAATTTTTATGGAGTGGAAAATGTGAAGTTAATAACATTATAAATTAAAATACTTAATGACATTGTTATACAATGAGAACATCTAATAATAATCATCTAAAAAAAGTGTGTGGGCGGATGTCTCGGGTTCGTGGGTGTCGGTGTTACCCAACAGCGCCGGCAGGGCCGTATTGAATCCACGGTTGTATTTCGAAGCTTAAATATTCGTCCGAATAATTAAGTTATTATTATTATTATTATTATTATTATTGGTGTTGTTGTTGTTGTTGTTGTTGTTCGTATAGGTAATATAATACATACTACTGCGCCACGTTAAGACTTTTAGGTACCCTTATGCTCTTATCTGAATAGCATCCTAAAATTCTATTAAATTTGTGTTTGCTCCACCGCAATCGTTGGTACCTACTAGAGTACTCACTGTCCCCATCATTAACACAAATATGAATATTATTATTGGATAGTGTGAAACGTATTTTTTGGGTCCTAAAAAAGGCTCAATACTATTACTCAGGATTTTTTTTTGTTATATTCCTCGATTTGCACGAATTAATTATTTTTTTGATTAACACCGTCATGTTCACCTCGGACTAATTTTGGGAACCATACTGTCGTTTTGACGGTTTTCACGGACGGAATACGCTCATTTTCCGTACCCCTCTAATGTAACCCGTGACAGAATAGCATCGTAAAATCCTATTAAATTTGTGTTTTCTCGACCGCACGTTTAGCTACCTACATACAACAGTACTCCCTCGTTAACGCAAACCCGGTTAACACGAATTATTGGATAATGCGAACAGTAATTTTCCGGTCCCGAAAAGGCTCTAACTTAGGACTTTTTTGGTTTCTTCAGTTTATTCGAGTTTTTCGATTACCTAACACAACATATATTTTTGACAAAAGTTGGAAACCATATTGTCATTTTGTTTTGTTAACACGGACAGGAAACTATAATTTTCTATTTTCGTTTTATTAAATAATACATGAAATTATCTTCGGATATAACAGTTACCTAAGTAATCACTTATGTACAATAAAGATGTTTTCGTTTATCTCATCAATGCATTATCTTCTCCCTACATATAATCTAGTTCGGTGTTAATCGATTTCGTTCGAGTTAATTGCTCTGTCGATCAGTTTCAAGTTAATTTTGTTAGTAATACTTTGTTATAATACTTGAAGTTGAAGATTTGAAAATAGAATGAGTTTGAAAAGGAAGCAAATGTAAAATAAAAATTGTGGAAACACAAAAATATAGAATTTAAATTTTTTTTAAACCTTATTTATTTATTTAATTTGTTTAGTATCAATGTAGGTACCTACCAAGTAATGTGACATAACTTCTATTTATAAACGGGGTGATACATTTAACATAAGACAATTATTATTTCAAAAACACTATCATTTAAAAATTAATAACATAAAATCAATAACATTTTAAGTCTTTACAGAACAATGGTCCTTATATTATTTTTATTGCTATTATTTATTGAGTTTTTCACTCTTGCAAATAACGACTTTTATTTTTTAATTTCATAATATCAAATAGAATATTACTTGAAGTATTTTTATCTATAAAAATAAAATTTTAGTAAAGAAGGTAGTATATTAGTTATACGAATTTAAAGTTTAGATTAGCGTACAATGTACCATCATAATATTATAAAGGGTACCCATACTCTCCACTCCATTCATCTATACTTAAAAATGTAATACTATTATAACTCAAAAACAAACTACATCGAAAACTACTAACTTAATTTTTATACAACGAAGTCTTGGGTTGTTTTATTAATTTTTAGAGCATATTTATAGATTTTCGAGTTGGTGTAAAAAATACAATCTACAATAATGTGTTTGTGTGGTTTAGATCTCTCAAAGATTTTTCTTTTAAAGCACGGCCAAGGATAGATAATGATGGATTCAAATGATATGACTTGAATTAAATATTGCTTATACATTTCAATGATAAAATAACATTATGATGACACGGCGTCATGGATAGGCATTTCATGGCCATGGCGGTCGTGGTTCTGTTCCCTCCGTAATACAACAATACACCTAAGTGTAGTTTACATACTGGTTAGTTCAATGCATGTGAAAAATTTGAGTTTGGTGAAAATAATTTGAACTCTATAAAGATTAATAGTATAATTTTCCCACAATGAATATCACATTTTCTTATAACTTGGAATGAAATAATCAGCATTAGTTTTTATTTTTAGTGAACAAATATTGACATTGTAATACTAATTTGTTCATAAACAAATGTAGCCATTTAGTACCTATAATCATTTATTGAAATATTTGTAATGGATATCACATTTTCAGAAAAAATCAAGTTACCTGGCCCGATAAATGCACGAGCCTGTTGCACTTCCCGCATCATTAAATCAGTTTACGAAATGGATAAACTTTAATAAACTGTTTTATATGATTATAAACATAAATACAATTAATTGATAGTTGATGACTGATTATTGATATTATACTGTATTCATTTTCATGAGATATTAATACAAATTATGTCTTCCACACATGATTAAATGTTGATGAAAAAAATCTCTAGTTATTTAACTTTTGAGATAATTATTCAACATACTTCAACATATTGATAACTTTTGATGTATTGTGTATTATTCAAATCTAAGTCAACACTTGAAACATTAGTTTAATCTATATGTTAAAAATTAATTTTACTTCTAATAAAATATCAAAAAACTTTAAATCTACTAAAATATTATAAAAACGTAAACTGCAGTACTTAAACACTTAAATACAACAGACTTATGATTAGTGGTTAATATTTTATTGAGAGTCGTTATTAATTATTATGATATACATTAGAATTGTATTAGAGTACAATAATTGATTTTTGTATAACGGCATTTATAAGATAAAAATTGACGTGGCCTGTGACAGACGTGGATAAAAAAAAGTCCCTTCAAACGCAATGCGCTTAGGCACTTATCTAACAAACTTTGTTGATGACATTTCAAGCTGTGCGTAGTAATATTAAAATAAAATGATTAAATTAAATTAAACTAAAACCAATACATTTTTCCCATGTAAAATATCCACGGAGATGCATCATATCCCCCCATCCGCAATAGTTATATTATATGAACGAACACACCACAAAATTGTTATCTTTAATTTATTACGTTCAATTAACTAAAATTAAAAATTCCTCAGCTAAAGTAATGGGCAGAATTTCACGTAAGTATCCAACTCATGGAATGCGCAGATTATTTCATACAATAATATACCTGTAGTGCTGAACAACGTATGCAATATTGGAATAATATATCTTACAGGAAAATATGTGAATCGCAGGTTATAAAATACTAAGGTCTGAAAGTTAATGAAAACAATCTAAATCAACTTCAGACAGTAAAAAATAAAATGCTTAGAAAGTTCAGTTGTAAGCTAATTATAGTTAACAAACAATAAATTGAAATAAAAATTATATTTTATTAAAAATATTAATTTAACTGAGTTAAAAATTAATACATTTTTTAATTAATACATTTTTTAATTACCACCAAAGCCACACACCGGAGTTATAGCTATTTATCTTTTAAATTGTTTAAACAATAACTAAATAAAAACATTTTAACATTTGATCTTGTTGAAATCCAGCAGTAGTGGTTAGGTTGTGCAATATCGCACGTTAGGGTCAACTAAAATCTAAATTATTAAATAAAGGAAAGCATATTTATTTTGTTTTTAGAAAATCATTGCATATAGCTTAAAAAAAAAGTAAAATATTTCATAGTTAGAATTAAAAAATAATAGTAGCTATATCGTACGGTTATATTATACTAGCTAAAGCTGCATGACATTGCACTAGACAAAATAGATAATGCCAGTGGATTTACTCTGTCATGGACTCAATTAAATGTTAACTATTTTTATTTTTAGCACAGTCATTCGGTTGATTTAGGCAAAATATAAAATATAGGTCTAAAATTATATACAATTATAATAACTGGGGGACGAGGTGACCGAGTGGTCTGACGCGTCCGCTGCGACGCAGCCGGTCGCGGTTCGATCCTCGGCCACCGGGCGGCATTTTTCTCCGGACAAGTCGCTGTGACCGGAGAACAAGTGCTGTCATCCCCCACCCCCGGGGCATGGCAGAAACCTACGGGTGCCCCATTCGAAATTCTGCCAAATCAAACACACACGTGTTCCCCCCTACCGTCCCAAAAACCTACAATACAAACCTATACAACACAAAAACCCAATGGCCTATGTCGCCGAGGGCTCTCTCCTTGAAAAAAAAAAAAAAAAAAATTATAATAACTATTTTATTTTACGTACGAGGTCTGTTCAAAAAGTACCCGGATCTTATTTTTAATAAATATTAAAGTTATACATTATTTAAAGATATTTCCTTCGAAATACTCTCCTCCTGATGCAATAGTCCCAGTGTTCTTGCTATTTTCCGAAAGTCCTTTGAAGCTGCTCTGAAGTTAAGACTTTGAGTTCTGCTGCCGTATTGGCTTTAATTTCTTCTACATCTTGAAATCGTTGTCCTTTGGTGCACATTTTAGTTTAGGGAAAAGAAAAAAATCATACGGGTCCAGAACAGAATAATAGGGAGGGTGCGGGACGACAACAATTTTTTTTATCAGCCAAAAATGCACTTATTGACAGCGCCGAAGGGGCTGGCGCATTGTCGTGGTGAAGAAATCAGGTTCTTGTTTGCCATTTTTTCTCCCAAACGTATTAATACGTCTTTGTAGAATACTTGATTTACTGTTTATCCATGGGGTACAAATTCATAATGAACAATAGTTTAAATATCAAAAAAACAATCAGCATTGTCTTGACTTTTGACGTTTTTCACTGAGATGACCGAGATCGTACCCATAAACCCATGTCTCGCCACCTGCTTAATGTTTTTATAAAATTCGGATCGATAGAACGATTTTAAAGGTATTGACAAATCGTTAAACGATTTTCATTTTGTTCGAACATATCGCAAAACAACAAACAAAACAAACTGATTCGATTTAACCATATATTAATTTAAACTGAGATAAACTAGTGGCTTGGGTTTTGTTTAAAATATTCACTTATATGTAGGGAATATATCTATATATAATTTAAAACGTTATCGTGCCTAGATTAGCGGTAACAATATTTGTCTCGGTACTTTTTGACCTCGTACTGTAAACCTTATGAAAAAAATGATACATTTATCGCGAGCCAACAAATCCTTTCAGGGGACTCTCTTTAAAATCGAAATTAAAAAAATTGGCTTTGAAGATGCACATCCTCGGATATAGAATCATGCGCTCAATTTGAGAACCACAAGTGCGATAGACTTGGCTCGCTTACACACACAAACAATGCATTACTTTAATACAATTAGATGAACATGATTTATTTTATTAATTTGGTACCCATTGAATTATTTTTAAAATCAACTAGAAAAATATAAGTTTGAAAGCGATGATATAAGGCAGATAGTTGATCAGTAGATTAAATACCTCGTTAATGTTTCAACTTGACGTTAACTTTTTGACTGGTCAGTGGTCAATGCCTCCACTTTTCCTTATACCAACCCATACTATAATAATGTAGTCGCATATGTTTTTTTCTTACACACACGTGTAGCACATGTTGTAAGCCGATGTCCTGTATAGAAAGAACCTAAGCTAATAATCTGACCTGACCTTACCCTTGCAGGAACCTGAGGAACGTGACGGCCACCCAACTGTTGAACTGGACGAACGCAACCGGCACCAGTGCCAAAGTGGAGGCCGTGATGCCCATGGACCACAGCATTATGGAGCGCTCGTAACCGCGACTCGAGTACACGCCACCCGGGAGAGTGGACACCAGTGTGCCTAAAAAGTACGCACCCATCGTGAACGCCTGTTCTCGGATCGTCCAGTCCAGCCGCCTGGCCACCACGGTTGTGGAGTTTGCTCCCACGTTTAGGATGGCGCCCGGACACAGCGGCCGGTCTGTCGCTTCCGGTACCAGCGGCAAGATCATCATCACCATCATCGAGTACGTGAAATGTACTCGGACGGTTAGCAGAAACGAGTACGCCAAGAACATCATCGTCAGCCAACCGTTGGTCGCGCAACTCTTCCAACGCTGCTGCACCGTGCATGGCCCGACCACGTTGACGTTGTTAATGTTGTCGTCTTCGTCATCATCGTCTTTGTTGTTGTTATTGTTGTCTTTATCCCGCGACCACTATTTATTTGTGTATTGAAATCATAGCAATAATGTATAATTGATTAAAACAAATTAATTGTTGAACAATTAACTGTAATATTGTAGTTTAGTCATTAGTTAAGAAGTACTTTTGTTGTTAATACATTTAATCAAAATGGTCAGCGATCACGTATGTGCACCAACCACTTAATGATTAGATATTTTCTTTTAAAAAATAAAATATTTAAGTGATGTTTAGTAATTATTTACTAACTTACTTCAAGTACGTTGAAAACATATTTTTTTTTATTATTTAAAAAAAATATTTTATATACCCCTGAAAAATTAATATTGTACAACTGTATACCGTAGTGATTTATATATTGCAGGTTACATTAAATAAAATAATCGATAAAGAAAATAGTATTTCCAAAATACAAACATACAATAGTATAACATATTATGTACTGCAGCCTAATGTACATTGCATAGGACTGTGGGTTTCAATATGGTTATAATAAATTGATATTGATAAAAATATTTTTTTAATTACATCCACTGACTTTATAGTTTTATACGTTTGTTGTTTTTTCTTTGGGCATTTTATTGTTCTTGGATGATTGAGTGTCAGTATTCACCAAAAAGTACCACTCATACTGCGGGCCACACATCTATATTGTATTATAGATTTCGATTTTTCAAATACCTATTTTTTACCTCCCTCCGAATAAATGGAATAGAAAACAGTTTTCTTTTAAATCCATATATCGGCCTCTTTTTGTGAATTTCAACACCTGGGGGATATTATTGATTTTTTTTTTAAGTCACGCTAAGAATTGACATCGTTATAAAGACGCTATTTTGTATAGTACTATAGTTCATTGGAAATTTATATTTCATAAAAAAATACAATATTATTATCAGTTATAATGTGTGTTCATTATTCAGAAACAAAATTAAGTAAATATATATTTTAAGAAATGTAGAATATCATAAAAAACTTTATATTGGTCAAGAATAATGTATATTATAGAGTATATACGATAACACCGTTATTTAAATTAATTAGCATTTGTATAATTAGGTATATATGAATATTTATTTCGTTTATCTATTCTACTCATGACTAAAACATTATTATGCATAATTTAAACTTTAAAGTAGATTGGTACCTACAAAGTTATATTAATGTTTATTCTATATGAGCAGGTGCCTACATTAATACATCTATGCCAATCAATTGGGTACTTATTTATTAAATATTAGACAAAACCTTTTTTAGCTAAGAAACATTGCTAAATATTAAAAACAGCATATAAATTAATTAGGATAACGAAAATAATCGTATTGATATAAATGGTTTAATTTTCTATGTATTAAATTAATTTTGTTATTAGTGTAAAAGTTTTACAATTACAATTTCATTCAAAAATATTTTAAATTAAAATAACGGAAGTAGGAACCAACTTAAACATTTTAGTATTTCTGTTTCAAATTTTTAGATTTAACATTGAATAAGTTTTTACGTATTTCATATACAAATAGTCACATATACACATATCACGATGGTTATGTATTTATTAATAAAAAACTTTCAAATTTTGAAACTTTGACTATATATTTTTGTTTTGTCGTAGTAAATAGTTCAAGAACAAAAATTTATGAAATATTATTAAAAAAACGTTTTTTGTTGTACCTATATACAACTAACTGTAATAAGATATTTTGCTTACAAGGAACACAAAATTCACCGAATAATTTATTACTTAGTAAATGACATTAATTCAAATTTGTGTATAAAATTAAGTGTTATCTATTGTTTACATATTGAATTTAGCTCTAAAAACAAATAGTTTCAGTTAAAAAGTCAGTCAAATTCGAAATTTGACCATTTTTTGCATAACACATTGTATCAATAAAGATTAATAGGATTACGATACTATAATTTTTAAACTTTAAAGTCAACAATGCAATTTATTAATAAACTCATAAATACTACTTGGCTTCTATCAGTTTTCCACTGGCACTATGATATTATATGTACATAGTATAATATGTAATGAGTAATGACCCACATATTTTTGACTAAAAAGTACTCAATATAGACAATTCAAATGTCTATTGTTTAAGTTCGTGTAGTATAGCAATAATAATGCATGTGTTTATTTAGAACAAACTTAATGTAAAGGTTCTAAACTAAGGTGCCCTGAAATTATTTCAAATATAAAGCAATCATACATATTTTTCACAATTAAAAAAAATTGATTTTACAAAAGATAATATTAATATTATTAATAGCGTATGTGTTTAACAAAATAACATAGTTTATATAATGCACCTGTTGTGTTTATATCAAGCTAAAGAAAACCCATGTTATAAAATATAAATAAAAATAAACGATATACTACTAATATATGACGCTTCCGGATGTTTAGAAAATACTGTAGGGTGCCGTGAGTCAACAAGTTTGGAACTTCTGACCTAATGTATCATGAATTCATAAATTATATATTTCAGAAATATTCTATTAAACTTATACAGATTTAAGATAAAGGTGAATCATTCCTATAATAATTGTTATAAAGAAAATATTTAATATTTATGTAATAACATTCAATAAACCGCTAGCATTTAAAAGTTTCGTACCATGACCATTACCCAAAATCGTAACCAACTTAATATCAATATTTATAATTTTAGCAATACATATTTATTGAAGTCTAAAAAATACAATTAAAATATGAATGAAATAAATTCATCATTGTAATTAGTTAAAATAACTTTTTCATTTGTTAAAAATATCATTTATAAATATCACTTCGTGTAAAACGTCATATTTCATAATGTACATACAAAACTTATATACTCTTCCCCTCCCCCCCCCCTCGGCACAAGCATTACACTTAAAGGAGAGTTACAAACATGTTATTACTATTATTATGCATAATATCATTGAATGTAGTTATTTGTTTTGCTAAATTAATTATATATATTATCTACATATATCCATAGGTCAAAAAAAAAATATAAACATACATGTATAATTATATTTTTTATAATACTCAGATAATTTATAACTCAAAATTAGGTGGTATTTAAATTCGATCTTATGAATATTTTATGGTGACTTCGATAACATTTTCAGAGGAATTTATATTTCTAGTTCATTCTAATGTATTTTTAAAGCTATAGGTATACAATTAATTTATTATTATACATATTTTATGATTAATATTGATTTATATATAGCTGTAATAGAAGTGACAAGTAAATATAACTGACAGTCCTATAGGGACGGTTAAAGTATGTCTTAATTATCATAATATTACGTGTTTTTTATTTGTATATAATGTATAAATGCAATATTAATAAAAGTTATTCATACCACTTGAATTTTAAATTATCCTAGGACAAAAATTCATTGTAATTAAAATAATTTATGATTATTCAAATTTAATTTAATTTAATATCGTTTGTAATATAATAACAAATTTGGATAAATTGATTATCTATATCTTACAATGTCATGTGCATTGTTTCAAAAGAATAATAAATAAACTTTGTGGTATTGCGTATTTAAAATAATAACATGTAAGTATCAAATACTAATACGTATGTTATAGATTTAATGAAGTAGTCAAGTTGAGTTAAAGTAAAAACATAATGTGTTATATTACTTATATAGTAAATGGATATAAAAATGTTCTTTTGTGTTGACATTATAATTTATAACATTAATAGTTACTACGTAATTTATCACAAAAAAATGAAATGTTATGAAAAATAAATTCAATATTTCTATAAATAAATTTGACATTCAACTAAAAGTAGTTTTTACATACTATTATGTAGTTAAATATTGATTATTTAGATATGGTACATGTATTTAACACTTAGTCATTCTAAAAAACTCATTAAAATATATTTAATTAAATATGCAATCAATGAAATTAATATTGTGGAAAAAAAAACTTAGTATCATATCAATTTATCATTTAATTTTATAATAATTATAAAATATACTTTATTAATAAGCTTGGGGCATAGGAACAGTATTTTTACACCATTATTAAAACCACTCAACAGTGTTAAAATAATTTTGGAACTCAAGATAATACGAATAGTATATTTAACTAATAACAATATACATTTTGACATTTTGTAAATTGCTTATAGTTTGGTACCTACCAGAGACAAAATCAAATTCAAAATATTGACAGAGGAAAATTATATTTAATTACTTATATTATATAAGACATTAAATCAATAACTTATTACCTAACCACACAATATGAAACACTTGGAGCGACAATGTAATCACGAAACAGTTATAATGCAGATGAAAATTGTGTAAGATAATAATTTTACGTTGGTATCCATCGCCTTACGGCTTAAATTAATAATAAGAACTTGACTTCAGAAAAAATTGTCAATACTTTTAGTTTTTCAGTAAAATATACAAAACAATACAGTTTTTACAAAGTATATATATATCAATAGTTCAAAGTATGAATAACTTTTAGTAAGCCATATCATATAATGTTCCATGATTATTAGTTATTACCATTGTGTGTAATATAATATTTTATACTAAATGTCATTACAATGGTTTATACCTTAATAATACTCTGTACCCGATCGTCATACTTACAAAGACCGCCTCTAAATTAGTCATAATATAATTTATTTAACAAAGTAATTATAATACTATTTAAAATTTTTTAAAGTAATACATCTAAATTAATAGACGAAATAAGGTTTGTATTGTGGTAAATAAAACAACTGTGAAAAATCAGAAAAATCAAAATAATTATGCTAATAGTGAAGCCAGATGTGAATAAGTACTTACACAAGTAATACAATTCTATCAAGTAAAGAAGAACACAAGCTTAACGAATACTTTAAATTTTCTGGATTTATTTTTATAAGACTATAATACCTAAAATTCTAATGTCTTCCATTGGTAGATACCAAGCTAACAATTGTTTGGTTTACAAATTTTCTGAAATATAATCAAAAAATCAGTTGGCGAATAAAAGACAAGTACAAAAATTGAAAAAATATATAAAAACTACAAGTCCGAATGAATTTAGAAAATTATCAAAAGTTTGTACACATTTATGATGGTAATTTTCAAAGTTAATGCTACATCCAATTTTAAAGTATTGTATAAAACAAACTAAAAACTATTTATCCTAAATCCAAAAATGAAGAACATTAATAAAAGAAAATTACTTACAAAAATCGATTGTACAGGTAATCAAAAAACAGAGCCGTTTTTTAAAGAAGGTAAATTCCTTAGTATCTATTGTTTTTATTTTATCCTTAAATTTTTGTTATAATATTAAAGTATAAAACAACGTAATTAAGTAATATAATTTTTATACCTGCCTTTATTTTTGAATTTTTGTATTTGATTTTTAAGTTATATTATTATGTTGAAAGTTTATAAACCATAACAGACATAATAATTATCCAATTAAAAAAAATAATAATAACCAAACTTTTGAATCTTTATAGGTACTTACAAACCAGGGATAAAATAGTAAATCACTCAAAATTGTATAAATACGGTTATAATATTATGAAATTTAATTTAGTAAAATATTCAGTAAAAATTGATAGGCAAAAGCACAAGATATAAGATAAGTAAATTAATGATGCTTCGTTGAACGATTTTCTTATTTTGTTGTAATTAAAAAAAAACAATTAGCTAAATGTAAATACATGCAATTTTCACGAAATATTTGACTTTTTTTTATCTATTTTAATATCAGTTCAAAATTATTATAGATACATGTATACTAAATTATTAATTCAAACTTAGAACAAAGATTTTCTTTATTTTTTTTGTGATTTAAAAATATTAATCGTGTAGAATTAAGACTTTTAAAGTATATACTACATAATTATATTTTATACACAATTTGAAATTTTCAAATATTATGTTTTCGGAAAAAATTAATTTAACTTACTGTATGACTATACTATTTAACTAAATTATATTTTTAGAGCAATAATATTATCACCAAATATACTTAGTAATATATACTGTCAGACGGTCTTCGCTCAGTAGTGTTTTCCACAGTATTGATTTATCATTGAATTCAAATTTAACACATCCATTACAGTTATCCCTCCCCATATACTGCCCAGTAGACGTTAGCCGTTCCCACTTGTCCACCATTTTTTAATTTGATAATGAGATAATTTAATTAAGTTCCATTCAATTATATTTCCAAAATTTGATAATTGTTAAGACAAATTAGACAATAAGATATATATTATAAATAATTTAATAATATCCGTTGATCGAATCAAATAAACAAAATAGTTAACGTCAAATTCCAATACGACCGTCGTACAAGATACATAAAATTGAATCACACTTGTTGACAGTTTTCTTACACACTCGCTTATACCCTAATTAACACCTGGTAGACTTAAGATGCTCACATGCAAAGCTCTTCGGTAACTGAAATATTATTGAAAAAAAGAAGTGACGGCTCTTTCGCCTTAAAAAGACTATATACATGAAAGAATACAATAGATCCCTCACTCTTTTGTCATCTAATTTATTTATAGTACATTAGTACATAGTACAAGGAAACCTTAAAGGTCTCTATACAAAAACCCAAACTTTCTAAATCGTAGACAAGACAATTCGTTAACGTATGTTCTTGTTATTATACTTAGTTGTTCGAGTAACAGATATAACAATACGACCAGGTAGTAAAACTAATTGTTGTGCTAAGAATTGAATTCTTAAAACAAATGTATTACAATTATTTAACTTACCTTATAATATCTCTATAGTATATTTAATAGAGTGTTTTTAAAATTTAAGTGTTAATACAACATCGAATCATAATTAGTCCTTTACGGTAGTTGCGAAACTCATAAAATGGACAATATTCAGGGTACCGAAATTCTTAATGTGAATGGAAAATTGGATTATAGCCAAACCATAACACCTAATACGGTACGGGTACGGGTGCACATACACGAACACACCGTGGCTCACGTCGTTACTCTTTATTTCGTGTCCGACACAATATGTAAATATTGGTCATACTTCCGTACAATATCCATGAAAGAAATCTAAATACCACACACACACACACACACACGCACACGCACACACACTCACGCGTTTGTGTTGCTCACAACTAACCTACATTGCTAATTAAATGTATTGTTTTATTTATACATATAATTTAGAGTCAGTAATTTATAATTATAAATATATAATATAATATATAATTATAGTGTTAAATATGAAAAAAATGACAAAAGATTCACGATACGGAATAAATTATTTAGTTTTTCAAATTTATAATTGTAGGTACTTAATTTTAATTTTATGATACAACTGCGATTATAACTTACCATACTAAATAATGTCTCAAGAGTCAATCATTAAAAAAAAATATACACATTTACTCATGAATAGATTTTGTAGCTACTATAGATTTTAATCAATTTGTTATTCATTTCGTAACCATGCATAACGCTTATGAAAATGCATTTTAATTTGTTATGGTTACTCATTTTAAATATTATTATAACGTTAGTCAATTTAAAACGTTAAGAATAAATGGTTATATTTAAGTTTGGTACTACAAAATGGGATATATTAATATTTGATAATAAAATATGTCATAACAAATACATCTTAAAAACTAGTTTCTAATTGTTTATACGAAATCATGACATTCTTAGTGGTTTATAATTGAGAGGGGGTACAAGTGAACTCATTGCACTGGGGTACTGAGAAATATAAGTAGCTGAGTTATAAATCTTAGACTGTTTTTGTGGATACACGGTACATCTAATTTTAAATCGCACCAATAGTTGTTAAGTCTGGACCATGCACGATTATAATAAAACGACTAAGAAGGGAGAAAGTTGCAACCAAACCGCAGTTAAGATCATGATGTTTAAAGAGGCTGTCGCTGCAAGGACAATAATATGGTAGTTGCTGTCACAATGACATAACTCATAATAGAACTGTCACACTATCTAACGTATTTGATTGTTGATAGTTGTTTTTGGGGCCTTGAGTTTTTTTATTAGTAACGTTTTTTGGAAAGCCTATATTATAAGTTCTATTTTTGTTGTAAAAATTACACAACTTGTGTATACGCCACGGCGCCTCATCATTAGTTATGACAACGTAATGATATTATAAGTTTGAATAATAAGAGTTCTTTAAGTATACAAAATATTAAATGTATTAATCGCGTATAAATATATTTATAATACGTATTATATAGTTATCTACATTGCTCGTCTATTGTTTGTAAGGACTTGATGATATTGCTCGAGTACTTAGACCCCAAGGTGAAGAGTTAATTCAAGTCTTAGGTGGTAAGTTTTGCAAAGCTATTTTCACAAAATCAATAATTCAAATATTATAAATTACAATTATTCAACGTGTTAATACTGAAATTCAAAAATGTACTTCAACTGTAGTTGCAGCATACTAAAAACAATTATTTTAAACAATACTGTATATTGAATGTATATGGTCTACGGAATTGGTGTATATGTGTATGAATAACACTTAGAAGTGTTGATCAAAGTTTGTTCGTATTATAGAGTTATAGTTTTTATTCTCTTAAAGGAAGTTTAATTTAAATTCGTAGGTACATAACTACTATTGTGGGACCAACGTCATATTCTAGCGAGAGATAAGAAGTAGAATGTACGTCGTCTACAAATATAAAAGTGAATACTGAACGTAGAATGATAACACACTGAAATTGAATAAAATAAAAGGCTCTGGGGGGCGATACATCGTCCAGATCACCCACCGTATATACATCACTGAATTTAATATTTTTTAAGAGTAGCACATACAAGCGTAGTAATAATACGTGAAGTTTTTTTCAGTTACTTTTTTAGAAACTAAATTAAATATACTGATATAATATATGTTATTATTTAAATTATCGGAGTTAAATTATCAATAATGTAATTTTTATTCTACAACATATATATTTAAAAAAATATGTTGGACGCTTTGGGTATCCGGGCGGTTTATCAGAAAAAGACAATTCGTAAAAAAGTGTATTGATCAAATCCATGATTCATCAATTATTATAAGTATAGTTAGTCGAATAATACTTATATTTTTGGTTTGCTTTCATGTTCTACGTATAATCGTATAGTGTTTTCTTTTTAATTGCAATGGATAATTATATAAAACTGTCGTTGCTGTCGTGTTATATAGTATATTTAAATATTTTTACCCAACTAAGGCTTTATATAGTATTTTTTATTGATATACATTTGAAAATACTAGTATATTTTTTTAGATAAGTTGCTTACCGTGCAATTTTATATGATTACAGAAAACAGTTATACGTTATTACTTATTAAGTTAAAATGTAATATACTTTTATATGATAATTATTGACGACTATAATTCTAAATAACATAAATATATTTTTAACTTTAGTTATAATTTATTTATGATTCGAAATTAAAAATATTGAATATTTTTATTATTGACGAATGAATGGTTGACTAATTGTTTTTGGTGATCTTTTGATGAAATGTTTTTGTCCAACTGTTCTAGATCAAGTAGTTTAATCATTAAAAAATAAACACTAGAGCTTACTGTTATTCTGTTGTACGTAGTATTTTTCACCGATATCAAACATACTTTGTTCTAGAAAACGAAAGGCACAGCCACATCACTACCTGCCCCGTAAATTATTTTTTTTCAAGAATATACCTATTGCAAGTCATAAATCAAATTTATTTTAAGCTTTTATATTTTCTTCAACATTTTAACACAAAATATGAATTATTCATAAACTGTAAATGAGCACTCCTTAAAATCGTATTTGTAATGTGGTGTTTCATCATTTTCAAGTAATGACAACACGTATCGGACACAATTATAGTGTATACAAATATATTATAATCAGATGATTAAAAAGTAAGTACAACGTTATACTTTATTAATCATAATACATTGCCAAATTATGTGTGATAATATAATACAAATTTAAATTACTACCTAGTACAATGGATTCAGTAAACCGAAATTATTAATATTCATCAATGCTGCACAATCTACTATTTCGACTTACCTAATACTGGATACAAGATTGTTTGTTTCTGACCAATTTTTCATAAGGTTTTCGTTATCATAGTTACTTATTAACAAAAACATATTTATGATTCATAGATTTTCTTTGTAGATGAAAAATATTGGATAACGTGCAATGAGTTTTCGAATACATTAATTGTGAATACAATGTCTTACGGATGTTTAATATTTCTAATGAGTATAGACCTTAACAATTTATTTATGTCAGATGTAGTGAACACGACTCTAAATATAGTCTTTGACCCATGTTTGACGAGACTTTTAACTAAACATAACCTAAACATACATAGCTAAAGCAATGGAACTTTTAAGACATAATATTCATTCAAATTTCCAATAAAAACACAAGTTTAACAAAAATCATAACTAACGATACCTATTCTAGAAATTAGTTGGACATAGAAAATTAAAATATAACTATTATACCTATATACGTATTAATACATTTTATTCATTGAAAAACTTTTGAAATTCAATTTTTTCCAGTACTTACCTATATTCATGAATAGATACATTTTTGCATTATTCTTAACAGTTGAATTACCTATGTATTATAATATAAAAACAATCTATTTTGTGATTCACCAACATCAAATGACTTTTGTAGTGTACCTAATAAACTACTTTTACTCTGAAATTGCCATGTTATTGTATTGAAATAGAAGTAGTATTCAATCTTTTTTACACAAGAGCAAACTGCGCACAATAATATAATGATGTCATTTCAGCCGAGTTTACACACAATATTTTTTACGATTCCGTAGACCGAAGTCGCATCAAAGGGGACATTTATAGTTTATTTGAAAAGTATGCTCCATGTGTTTTATATAACTTTAAATTAGTAGAGGTCATTCTATTTTCACTCAGCACGATTGCGCTTGAAGTGTTATTTTTTTTTTGTGAATTGTCTTACTCTATTTTGCAAGGTTATTTTCCACGGTACCACAGAACGGGTGAACTTATTCTATTGTGAGTATATTCATAAATTCAAAATAATATGTTTGGTCGTTTTAATATTTTCGGAGGAAAATAATGTCAGTGAATGTGATATATTTCTGTTGGAGTATAGAGTCATACATATTATAAGGTTCTCTGCGAAAAGTTTAAGTTAATGTGAATTTGATTATGAAAACCAAATCGTTTAAATACCCATGTTATACTATTTATTATGTTAATTGAGTTAACAAATGTGTCAATGCCAGAAATTCAACTCATTTAACAATATGAGGAACAATGAAGCTGCATCAGTTTAGTTGTGTAATAATCTTATATTTACATTATTTTGAAATATTATAAATTTTATAAAAATTTAATTTATATATTTGCTTATTGCATAACCAATGATTGTATAATAAAAAAAAATAGTTGTCTTATAAAATTAAAAACACCAGTTTAATACAGATAAAATTTAATCAAATAGTACTGATATTTAAAATATTTTATCAAACAATGCGTATAAGAATAATACAAGTTATTAAAAATTATGAAGAATGATGACGTTACATTGGTGAAGATAATTTACAATACTTTAAAAATTATACGACTAAAATGATTTTTTTCCAAAACTAAAATACAACAATTTCAAATGAAACGTATTTATTTATATATTATTTATTATTTATTTACTTTGTATTTACGATAATATTGTATTAGTAGTAAATATTTCTATATTGTAGACCATGCTACCATGATATAGCACACTATAAGTCATAACTAGTCTTACCTTTTATTTTTCTCCTTTTGTTCTTTGACATATATTTTTATAATCCAAATATTTTATTATAGTGATTATTGATAACTCATATTATTCATTATAATATTGCAATATACATGTTGTATATACGCATATTAACAGGATCCAAAAGTTTTAATCATCTATAAATTATAATAATATGAGTAATATGACACACAGCTGAAAACTGAAAACAATATCAATTTTGTATTTTATTCTATATGAATAAACATATTCGTGTTATTTCAGAATAATAATTATATAATATTATAATAAGTACTGTTTGAAATAAAAAAAAAACAATAAATTTATACTTTAAACACGACCATATTAAAATTATGAAACCTAGGTCCTGGACTTAAGGAACACGTCACGTGATTAACTATTACATATAATAAACGATATACATACAAGTATAACAAAATAATACTTATCATTTTAATAATTATCAGATTGAAAAAAAATGCTGTTCATTTTTAAGAAATTGAGTTGCCACACTTTTATTTCATTTTGAAACTATGTTTATAAATACACATTATACACGTATTATTTACATAATATTTTACATATTGAATCTAATAATATTCATATACTATACACATAAATAAATCCTTGTCGGATATTAGGTAATCGTATTATTTTTTTTATTATCAAATAATGTATCGAATACAAAGAAAGACGTTTTTTTTCAATGACATTTTTGAATTTTTCGAAATTCTAACTTAATGTATTATTATACCAACTATAATTATATATTATTATGATTTGTTGAACGCCTTATGTTTTCTGTAAAAAGAAAACCATTGATGCTTCTTTTAATAAAAATCGCAAATACAATATTATAATAATATTATTATACATTATTGACGTGTAGGCTCAATAATGTGACAATTTTAGGTTAGGGTACTATCATGTCTTACATGCAATACGGTATAATATACATATTATATAGTTTACAGTAGACGTGTCTGGAATATAGCAGTGGCAAGTGTAAGCACATATTTTGAAGTCACAGATTGTCAAACCACGGAATTTAATATTTCCATGGACTATATATAGAGTATTATACACAATGTAATACGAAAGTCTGTTGTACGTGTATTCTGTTGTAGTTTTCCGGGCACCAAAACAGCTGAATTATTATTGTTATTATTATTATTGTGGCATGTGTTGCGAATTTCGGACGGCGGAGGGATATTTTTTTCTTTCGCTCATACTGGTTTTTTCTTCTTTAAAGTTATATATTTTAGAGAGAACAATAAAAAGGTTGGACAACAAAGGAACGCACACAAATAAAACACGTTTTACTTCTTCATAACTTTAAACGACGAGTCACTTGTATTCTTGAGAGTTATCTTTATAAATGTAAGTTGAACACAACGCTATAGATAAATTATTGTTTTATAAAAGTACATCTCGTGTACGATCGTATATTTTTTAAGGCAATCATTTAATGTTTATAATTTTAGTATGTTAAGTGAAAATTTCATCGAAACTATAAAAATCGTTATGGTCGTGATATGACTTTGAATTTTGATACAGTTTAATAATTCAATTCTGGTTCATAAGTAACATTGCGTTTAATGTGTGATCAGATAACGTAAAGTTATTATCAAAACATTTTAATTATAACTTATTCAGTTATTTATTTTACAGTTTTAACTTAATGCAAGTATGCAACAAGCTAGAAAGCGTGCTTTGGTATAAACTTAATATACCAGTAGAGTATTATATTATATTAAATTAGTTTGGTAAATAAAGTGGAAGTCATAATTAAGAGTTTTAAGTATTATATAAACACAACATGGCATGGAAACAAAAGTATAAAATTACTTGAAATAACCATGGTTTTGAAAATTAGAACATTTTTTTTATATTTCTCAATAAATTTAAAGATGGCTTATGTTATTTATATAGAATATAGATATACTAATATTACTAAAATATTTAAAAATAAATTACCCTTTAAGTCTTAAATAATTATTTATTGTTAAGTATTTGGGGACTTTAGTGTAAAGTTATTTTACCATAACAATAATACAATAAATAACAAAATTAAGAATGTTAGCTACGATTTTTAATTTCATGACTTGCATAATGATATAATTCAAAGAAATAAAACATAATGTTTTGTCTTAAACAAAATGTAAAAATCGTTTTTAGTCAAACCGACAACTGTGTATTATTATTATGATATACAATCACGACAGTAAAAAGAAGCAATAATTTAATATTGTAAAAAATCACCATAACGTTTATAATGTCGAAATATTTACATTTTCTTCCAATCTTATAGTTTTCAATGCGAAAAAAAATTTAACCAAATTCAAATTTCAATAAATCATAATCATAATAATCATAATAATATTGAATAATTTTTATTTATAAAATTTAGGTATTTTTAAGATGAAATATTAAGATACGAGGTCATGGGTATAATAAAATGACCAAAGAAATAACTATTTAGGTACTTACTTTATTTAAAAATTTGAATTTATTTACTACACCTAATGTAAGTAAAATAAATTATTCGTATTATAATATTGGTTGCATCAGAGCTTTTTGGTTTGTGAAAATGCACAAGACTCGTCAGTTGGATTATTATTAAACAACAGAAGGTAGAAAATGCCGAAGCTATTAATCAACTAACCAAAACGGACTCGAAGGAAGGGGGTACACTGTATACATAATTTATATTGCATTTTGAAATGAACTTGCTTATTAAGTTCAAAAAGAGCTTACAAAATTCTAGAAGTGTATTGTAACATATAAAACGTTGAATCATTACTTTTACCGAGAATTTGATGGAAAATAACTTATTTTATATAGGTATTACAAAAATGAGACTAACTCTCCATCACTTACAATTCACACTGCGATGTTCATATTCAAAAGTTATTTTGTAAGAATTCAGGGTTTTATAAAAAATATTCAAAATTTGAAACGAATGTAAATAAATATGATGACGATTTAAAAAAAAATCAGTTTTATACAATCTAATACCTATAATACCCTTTAATATCTATAATACCTACTGAATACTGATAGATTAAAATTTACAAATTTTACACAAAGTTCATAAATTAATTTAAAGTTGGAATGTTCTATTTTTTTAGATATTATAATAACTTTTTAAACATAGATGCGAGGTAGGTATCTATCTATTAAATACCTTTGTTAATACCAATTTATTACATTTTTATTTTATCTTGAATTTAAATTAGGATATAGAAATAACAATATTTGGTGTAAAGATAATAGTTACCTAGTGTTTCAATGAGAAAAAACTTCTAGACTTACATTCCCGTTTAGTATTTGATGATATTGAATAACAAGCATTATTTTGCTACATACAGCATCATCACTATCTATACTAATTATTAATTGATATATGTATTTTTTATCAGATAAAATTTTTTAAAGATAAATTAGATAAATATAAAAATGAAGCGTTGTTAAAAATCCAAAAGATACATTTATAGCTAAAAGCAAAATAAAACCAAATATAATTGCTTTTACGTGATAACAAAAGGATTAATAATTAGGTTTGCAACGAACAGGACTAATAGAAAAAAATATTTATAAAAGTCATAAACATAATATAATCCTCAGCCAAGTATTGTTATTATTGCGTACCTGTAATGCACTGCGTACACGCGACGGCTACCTCATCGATTTCATCGATTTCATGAACCTCCGATGTGGACGGCAGACCGACAATCAGTATGTCGTGTGCGATTCGTGACAAAACGTGCAGTATGACATATACACCGTGACAACAACGATGGCTACCTCTTCGGTTCTGTACTCTCGATGCACCTGGCTGCACAATGGCCCATTATTGAGAGCTTATAATGTAATAAGAGAGTGGACAATAAGCTAATGCGCCTTGACTGCAGGCTGACACTTCGTATCTCGCACACTAATTAATCAAGCACAATAATTGTCTGTCCAGAGCAGTATTGGTAATCAGATTAATAAATATAAAAGCTAAATATTATATTTGTTCAATAGATTCTAACTATTAATTAATTATTTCGAATGTATAGCTATTCTGTATAATTTATAATTTATTTAATAATATTGATCTTTTAAATCAGCACCGTATGTTTGGACAGTACACTGCAAAAATGTTTTTTTTACATAGGTATTTGTACAATTTGTTGTTCAATTTGTTTGAATACGAACATGTATAATATAACGAATTGTTCATTTAAAAGTGACCAACCTGCTCTAACTATAAACTGTATAGTGTGAAGTGAAATAAAAGTGATTTAAACGATCATAATCATTACTAAAAGAAAAAAAGAGAGAGACGGAATAATTTAAAGTATGTTCAATTCAGTTTAAACGTTATAAATTATAATAATATGTAAAATACAAAAATAGTGGTAGGATGGCCAAAATTAAACCTAATATAATGTGAAAAGAAAAAACCCAATATAATAAATTGTGAACATTGTACAAAATTCATCAATTTATTCTAAGGGGATAAAATATGCTACTCTAAATTAACATAGATATTGCCATAATAATAATAAACAGAATACAGTTTAAAGTACCCAATAAGTAATAATAAATTTTTTTTTTTTTATTTATTTATTAATGAATCGAAAATACAAAGTGTACAATATATTTAAATTGCATATAATAGTATTAGCGATTTATCTATCTCCGGTAAGCGATGCTTGTGTTGGAGATAGAGAGTTAAGATAAAATATCACATGATAGTTAAGACAAAGTACAGATAGGTCACAATAATATATAAAAAAAAAAAAAAAAAAAANGTGAATTACAGTTCGGAATAAAAATAAAAATAAAGTAATACGAGTATGTACATTTATACGTTTTTACAAACTATAAAACTATATAAGAGACTTAAAAATAGAGTACGCGGAGAAGCGAGGAGAAAATATATAAATATACAGACATTTAAGATAATTTGAGTAGTAGTTGTGATACATGCTTGGGTATAGGTAATTAAATTTTAATCGTAGTAATTATTATCTAAGTTACAGAAAAGCCATTTTTTTATATATTGTTTAGCAGTATCATAAGATTTAGAACATACATTTTTTTTCGTTTCTAGGTCCATTTTGTTGTAACATACCGGACCAAGATAGTCCAAGAATCTTTGACCAAAAGTTGTGTTTACATAATTTACAGTTATATTGTATGCTCTACATTCTCTTTTATTTTCTAATTTGTCTGCGGAAAACCAAGTATTAATAATGTTTTTTTTTACCCATAAAATTGTAAATTTAGCATGCACTAGTTTTACTGGCAAAACTCTGAGTTCTAAATAATTTGTTTTTGTAGAACCATCAAGACTATGTTTGTTTAGGCAAATTCTTATTATTTTGTTTTGTTGTAGTTTAAGTGGTTTTAGATTATTTTCTGTGAGGCAAATAAATATAATATATATTATTATATTAAATTGAAAATGATAATTTTAGCCATTATTTCATAGATAAAATACAAAATTCAAACATGTTTTACAATTATTATTGTATTTTTTTTATTTTTGGAAATTATTCAACTATATATGTTTTTTCAACAACTGTAATCTTGACAAAAAGTACGATGTGAGTCTTATATCTTATTTAATTTTTTTTTATATTACATTATTTGTATTAATTTAGTTAGTCAAATTGTGAACATCTCATATTTCTTATTTTGACATTTAGCAGTTTTTATTTACATCTTAAAGTTTACGCCTCATAGTACCTACTTTATACTATAAACTTTTTTCTAGACTTATAATTTATAAAATGTTCAAAACAGTTTAAGGTAACATTTTAATTTGTTTTCTCAATATTAAATGTCATAAAAGTGGAAAAAAATGCAAGCTTATTTGTTTATGTTTGGCAGCGTGGTCAGGTAGTTACATAATTTTTATTATTATGCATATAATATTTAAATCAAATCGAATAATAAAATACTATATAAGAAAATCACTTGTAAATTTAACAACGATTTTGCGTGATCTTTTACATAAAATCGATGGTTATAATTACAAATGCGTGATGGTAGGTATTCAAAAATTCCAGTACGAGACCAAAACTATGGGTCTTAATCATTCCTGCTTTCAGATTCGTGCTCGAAGTATAAATAATGGTGATAATGGTGTGGGTACACAGCAGTGCGTGCAAGTCGAGGTAGGTATACTGAAGAAGTATTTTTCGGTTAAACTAAACTAATATACTACCCCAAACTACCCGAGTAATCTCTGTGTCGCATAAATTGTATTTTAAAAATATATTTCCGACCTTTGAAAAAATATATGATGATTATATAAAATATTATGAGTATCGAATATAACTATAATGCGTGAGACCGGGTCTATGACCCAGGAAAAGCACAATGTTCCCGACTAGACCATTCACGTAACATTTTCGGTCACCTAAATGTTTTAAAAATCCAAATAAAGGCGTGCCGACAACATTTTAGTCTGGAGAAATATTTTATTTCCGAAACCTAATTTGTATGAAAATGTATAGATACCTATACCTTATACGAGCTGTATGTATTTATTTTCAATAGATTATCAAATATTATATGCATATATAATTAACTATGACTGTATTTATTGCTATTTGCGTAAGCGTGGGGTATACTTTAATATTATGTAAGCAATAACCCTGTTAAACTTATAATATCGTTTCAATTTTACCGAGCTTATCTCCTAGGTATATCAAAAAATAATAAACAATTTTTAAAAATAATGTGTTTGCCATATTTTTTCACAGTTTTTAGTTGTTTTCGATTTTCACAATAAATACTAGAAATTCAATCGAAATTTATTAATCACAAGTATTAATGTTTTTTAGTCATTATTTGGTTATTGACAATAAATATATACAAACAAAAAAAAAAACCATAAAGGAGTAAGTAATTTTAAATTAAATGTTAAACACATTTTCTTGGTAAAACCAATTATTAGTCCAATAAGATTTCGTTTGTGCCACTCGGTGGCACTCGTCGATCTGATCGTTTGATGTTGGTGAATTTTTTTTTGCAGCTGGAGACAGATGAATTAGGGACTTACAGAAATCCAACCATTTCTCGACGATAGTGTAGGTTCGTTGTTGTGAAGCTGTGAACTGAAAACTACAAGTTTGGCGCTGAAATAGAACCCGAACGTCTGAACATTACATCATCTGGAGACAACCACTCGCTAATTATTATTATTGACTGTGTCATCAATCACTATCGCACGGTTGTCCGGTGGACGACGAACCGTCTGCTGTTCAGTCCCATCGCCAGCACCGAATATTCAGAGTACAAACTGATCGGAGTGCCGTGGCAGACTAAACTTTAGCCGTCACTCTACACACCCCGTCGAAAATAACAAATCGGGATGATCGACTACGACACTCCGCCGCCGGTCTGTCTGCGGGCAAACAGGACTAGTGGGGGGTTGGCGGTGGCGGGGGCAGCGGTGGTCCGAGGTTAAATCGTGTCGCCAGACGTGTGCTGCAGGGCGAGTGAAGGAAATGGCGGAAAAATGTAATCTGACCGGTCACCACCGCGTGGTTATTACGGTTCACCACGTGATATATATATGCGATGGTACATAAAAACGATTTGGTACCAAGTCCCGAAACTATGCGGTCCACACCGGATGCTCGAAAGCGGGTATCTGCAGTCGTAGGTATTTATGGCGTTTTTTTTTTCGAGTCAATTAATTTTGTGAAAAACCCGAAATACACTACAGCAAGATATCCACCATAATATACCGAATAAAGCGTCATAAATATAATGTGCGTATAACAGAAAGAAAAATACAAGGATCTCTTTAAACAGAGAAGCACGTTTACGGAGGTATACACACCCACCCATCCACCCACACACCAGCATACACATGCACACACACACACTCGCACGCATACGCACGTATAAATTCATCACGGAGGATTCACGAGGATTTTTTTGGAGAAAATAATAAAGGGAATAAAAACGCCGTTTGTCACGGGGGACTTATTTACCCGCAACCAGCGTTATCGGGCGTACTTCAATTAACCTGGCTTATATATATATATAAAAACACCGAAAGTGCAAACTATAATGGTACTCACGAAAAACGTATACAGTTGGTGAATGTTTTCTTTTATTCGAATCCTGTTTTATATGCGCATAAAAACGGTTGTCAAATCGGCAGTAACACTCTAAAAATTTGACCTAGATTTTATCCCTTTAATGTCATATACCAGACATAATATTATAATTAAATGGAAAACACCGAATGTGTTACAATTAATCTTTTATCACACAATACTCTGCAATAAACCATTAATTCAATTTAAAAATAATAATACTAGTAAACTTACGTTAGTAAAGATACCTGTGTTTTCTTCCCATACTGAATGTGAGTGAACAATAAATATAATACAAGTTTTGCTTAAAATAAATTTAAATGTGAAGACTCTGAGCGTTTTCTTTCAAGCTTATCCAAACACATTTGTTGTTTTAAATTATTCAAAATAAATATTTGTTTGTAATTTTTCCCAGACCTTCTAGGCTTCTAGCAACCTAAAACTTTTAAATTAAACTTAATAATTTATATGGCAAGATATAATTTAACATACGTATATAAAGTTGTATTATTCCATACATAATGATGCTTCTATTGTGTTATTACAACAAATTAAAGATTCTAACGTTAAGTGTTTCAATAAAAGCTTTATGGAAACGATTATTTCTTTCGTGCTTGCAAAAATGTTAAGTTTAACTAATTAATTAAAGGTTCCATTATATCATGACCTTTATTAAGTATCAGGGTTACGATGTTACAATATAAATAATAATATTATATACATATAAATTATATCGAATACAATAGATCGGCGTGTCAATTTTATTTAGTATTTGCTAGTTTTATCAGTGAGCGTGTGTGGTTTTTAAAAGCACGCCATTCATATTTTAAAGTTCTTAATTGTATACTGCATTACTATAAAACATAATATACTTATAAACCATAATACTACATTTTAGCAAAATAATCCAATTGTATTGTTTTTTTTTTTTTATTGAGAGTTCTAAGGTTTCTTAACAGTCATATTACAACTTACGTATTTTTGTTTTCTTTTATAATCTAAAGCTGAATGGGTTAATGATGAATGCATCAGTTTAATTTTAAATTTAAATGTATTGAATATAAAATATCATCACAATAGGTTTAGTTAAAGGTACCTATTTAAAGTTTAAATTAAAAATGTCATGTTGTGCGATGTGAACCTACTACTCTGAGACGTATTTAGAAATAAATTGGTACCGTAAGGTCAAAAAAATTTGTAGACTGAAATTAAATAAATTTTTACAATATTTTAACTTTAAGCACGTTCAAAAAATATGGGTGAATTGATATTTTGAATTCCAGTAGAAATCCAATACAATTATATAATTCTGGATCTTTATAGGAAAATGTTAAATTACAAACCTTTGCATTTCAATTGAAAACTTGTGTTAATTTTTAAGTTTCAATTACTATATAGTTTTAAAATGTTCGCGATTTTAACAAATTTTATCAATATTTAGAGTAAGAAATTAAAATTATGTGTTGCTTTGAAAAAAAATCACGAATAAAATATATTATAAGAAGAAAATATTATTTTTTTATTTAAAAATATTTTAAATATAGTTCTGTGCATACAAAACATTTCAGAGATGCTGCAAAATTGTTTAATCAAAATTAAAAAAAAATTACTAAGAACACTAGTATATTAGGTCAATAGATCACTCAATATGTGAGCCCTGTAAAAGGGGCAACATTTTTGTATCGGCTGACGGAAAAAATTGTAAAACGATATTACTGTTGTGAATATTTGCACAAAAGCTTTGAAAAGTTAAGTGTTTATTTCGGGGTAGTCTATGTATATTATATACCCTCAAGATACTTAGGAATTGGTTGAGCATCTTGAAATTTAATACAATGGATTCCAGCAGAAAATAATAAATCACTTTTGTCCTGAACAAAATAATATGTCAACAAATGTAAATTAATAATAAATGATTTATACGTTACGTCCAGAAATGACGTAGAAATTCAACTAGATTCGGATTACTTACAACATTGTTCGGTACTACAAATATAATATATTATCACATGTTATTGATATTTTACGAGACGTAATAAATTTAAAGAAACATACCTTTTGGTTCGCATGTCAAACCGTAAATGAAAATGTATAAGAACATAAATATATTCTATATTATAACGTGTGAATCATATAGTCGCATGTTATTAAAAGTGTACGTCATCGTTTCATTCGCCTAATGGATTTACCAAAATTGCCTTTTTTTAGATTTTACAACGACGTAAACACCATGCGTGCACGACTACTGCGACACTCGTCTGGAGCCGCTGAAAATATGCGTTTCACACAGTCTGTGGGGAGCGGTTGACGATTTCAGATTCGGGCGAAATGAATACATATTATATACATGTGAGGGCCGATGTAAGAGCATAAAGCTTTGCGTACTGCACCCTAGAGACTAATTCCTCGGCAATATATATGTTTTTATTTTGGTGCCAAGCATCATTTTTCGCGGTTATTTAACCTCGAGACCTACGGTCGTATGTCCCGACTACGACGACGACGGCGTAGAGGAGAAATAACTGAGTTTACTGAAAAATGCAATCTGCACTGCAGCGAGCACTCCCACGTGCCCGAGAAAAACAAACCGTCAAACGAGATAATACGACCGTGTGTATGATTTATCCGATTTGGACGTCAGTGGCCCAGTGAGTAGGTATACCGTGATTGCGGTCCAAACTCCACAGACAAAATGCATTCGGTTGGTATAAAGTGGTTTCCGTTGCTAGCTGCAGGTACCTACGTATTAGGTACCCTTTTTCGGGAAAGCGATACGAATTTATTTCGGCAGAGGGCACATTTTTTTTCCTTTTTAAAATACGAATTCCATCGTGACTTCCGGTCATGTCAAACGTCGGGAAATCGTTCTGAGGTGAAAAAATCACAGAGATGAGATTAATCGTTTTTCTGGGAAAAAAATAAAAATAAAAATCGTCCGGATATTTCGTTTTCCCGATTTGTTATATGCGCGTGGTTGGTGGTAAGATAATGGTCCCGCGATTCGTTTTGTCTACGACCTCATTTGTTCTTGGCCATTCCTGTGGGATGTAAACACCTTTTTTTTTTATATAAATAAAACTACTTTGCGCATCGACAAAAGTCGAACAAAAACTGCAAAACTACCGTATGCATATTATATAGTCACTGCTGCGTAATATTTGAACAAATGTACACTGCGTGTAAGTTATTAATTAAATTATATTTAGTTCGCTATTAATATCTGATCGGATCGTAAGAAAAAAGATAAGACTTAAAGTGGTTGCCACATCCAAATCTGTTTGAACTTTTAGCGTAATATTATTACATATATATTCTAATAAGTTAATAGCAAAGCGTCTCCTTTCGGTCGTGCGTGCGTGCTTATACATATCTGTATACTACTTACAAGCTTACAAGCATGGCGGCGCACATACACCGACATGTGTGTATAATAATAATTTTTGCAGTACATATTTACCGATGGATGCATAAAATCGACTATCACTTCTGTAAAACGCGCACACAGCAAAATATCCAAAAATCAAATCTGTCGGACACAATTTGAAATTTGATGCAAACGCTGTAACGTCACTGTCAATCACTCTATTGGAACTCGAATAACTTTTTTGATTTTTTGAAACATTCAGAGCCAAACATACATTTATAAATCATATTACTATACATTTATACTTATCGGTAGAAGACATGTCACTACTGAGACAAAGTGTACATCTACTGTACATACGCATTAAATATACGCATTTAAAATAATATTTAATTGATAATTTGTATTAACTATTTATTATATTAGTGTAACATTACTGTTAAGTACTATTAGTACTTTGTATTGATGAGTTAAAGAAAGTTAAAATAAAATATTAACCCAATTATAATATTAATTATAATACAACTCTACACATTTAAGTAGGTAATAACATTTTAAGAAAATTATATACAGAATTTTAAATTGTATATTATAAATTGGTGTTATCTTTACCTACCATAAAGTTTTAATTTTACAAATGATTTTATGGGAATAACAAATATGCCTTAAAATTACTTGCATCATACCAGTGATCATAATTTGAACCTCAAAAAAAAGAACATTTCCCCTCTCAGATGTATAAAACATATGTGAGATAAACAATAAGATAAGACAGATTAAATGGGCGCATGTCTATTAATATTCATAGGGTTATTAAAATTTCTCTGGGGGAAATTATTGAAGAATTTAATAAAATGCACACAGTAAATTTTCAGTTGCATTGTGTACATGTAAAGAATTAAAGGTTTATATAAATTCTAACAGCGAGTAATTTTAAGTGTATAATGTTGTTTGTTGTCTCTTCGTATTCAATTTTATTCTTAGTTTGAATATGATACCTATGTGTTGGTGTGTATAAATAAAGGTTAGTTTTGAATAAGTTATAATATAATATTATAATCACCAAGTATTATCATTTTTATGTTAGTTATTTTTGAATATAATTATCCAAATATTTTTTCTGCATAAATAACAAAAATAAAAAGTTTTACTAAAAACTTATTTTTTATTTTAGCACCCTTTATTAGGATATTTTGGATCTCGCTTAAAGATCTCCACACTACGAGGAACTTCTTTAATTTGTCTTTACCTTTTTACATTTTTGATGTCTTAATAAATTACTAATTGCAACTTTATTTAATTTTACCATTTTTGTGAAGTATTCTGGATTTCTCGATTACCTTATTTTTCAACCCCGTGAAAGGAATTGAAATTTGGTGGTTTCTCAGTGCTAGCAGCATACCAGGTGCATATTGGAGATTTGTGACGAGACGATCGCCTCTATTTGTCTGTTTTTCTTGTGATATTATGTCATATGAAAAGTATGATTTATTTGTTAATCTTAACATAGAAATTGAAATAAATCAAACACTTCGTAAAAAATAAAAATTGACACGAATATTCTGTAAAATCTTGAATTTCGATTATCTTTGGGCACGTTAGGTTAAAGTAAAAAATTATGTGTTTCTCCTTTCCCTTCTAGAAAAAACATTGAATAGCCCCTGGCTATAATACGTACAGCACGTTTGGCTGTTAATGTAATACATTGATTCAATACTGAATACTATAAAAATAAATAATCTATTGTATGCATTGTCTAAGACCCACTATTAATATTCTAGAAATTATGCAGTATACATCTGTAAAAACCACCATAACGAAGTCTAATATTTTCATTTTGTATAGGTAGTTACCATTTTATCTAGGTAAAAAGTTATTTTCTGACTTGAAATTGTATGAAGTTATGGTTTATTTCGCATGTACAAAAATAAAAATTACACATTAAGTAAAAACACTTCAGTATAATATGTTAATAATATTATCGCGAATGTCTCAAAAACTCTAAATTATTACACTTGGAACATTGCGCGACTATAGAGATGTGCAGATACATACATAATATAATATATGTATACCCATAAACCTATAAGGCTATAACGGTGGTCCGTACGAAGCATTTTCATTAATAATGGCCCATTTGTGTAGGATATCTACTGCACACATGTTAAATAATAAACAAGCACAGGTGCCATTACGAACTTGCAATAATATATTTATATTTATATTATTGATGGCTATCGACGAATTAAAATCAAGGTTGTTTTCGGGATAATTCTGTGTTGAAAATCAAAAATAACGTGTTTTTTTATCTATGAATAATTTTCCTGGCTAATATTTATGTGGCTAAATCAATAATAAATATATTTGTGTATTACCTACTGACTACCTAATCGTAATACATAATTAACCAAGTAAAGAGCTATGGTGGTACCTATACCTTTGATATTATAATACATTATATATTTTTTTTTCACCTGCGAATGATGTTCAAGTACAATATATTTTAAGGGTTTCTAAGAAAAGTGTCAATCGATGAAATATTGCAAAATGGTAAAAATATTTCTTCCGAGCATTTTATAAATCAATGAAAATACGTAATACTTACATGATACAGTGATATTAAAACCAGTCAATTAGAGATGTGAAATTATTGTTCAAATAACGTAAATTTTACACACCAAATAATAATATTATTTTGAGTAGATTTGTAGATTCAAAGTTTTCATTAAGAAATTATAGACCAAAACTTAATACACTGAACTGGTAATGTTTGACTTAAAGACTTATTGATTTCAGTTAGGTTTATCAACAAACAGTTTACACATACATGTTCATGTTGGATAACGAAATATAATACATTAATCATAAGTGTAATAATACATGGTTTTGTTCGATGAACTCTTGTAGTATTTTTTGAAAAATAAAATAATAGAAGCTTATGTTTTAAAGTTTGTTTGATTAATTATACGTTTATTATAATCGCTATATCATATCTAAACAAATATTTTCATATTAAGATGTGAGTAGCTAAACAGGAAATTCTGATGTAGGACTTGTACACAATAACCATATATTGTGGCCAAACACTGTGAAAGAGATGTTTTGAAAACTACAAAACTTCCTACATTATCCGGCCAATTCAGTATATTATGCACTAACAAAGTGTATTTTGCTCAAAAACCTATCAATGGATTTTATAAGAGACGCATTATATATCCATTAACGGTATTCTGCAGTATGTATAGTTTAGGAATCCAAAGTGGCTGCATAATAATTTCCCTTGAAAATATATTATAGTAAATAACCAAGCAAAAACCTGATACAGGGATCGGGCTTGTCATTTGAGCAACTATATGATAATGTTTAAAATTTATCCCATAACATTCCATGTTCAGGTAATAATGCAATGACATATAAATCAATACATTCAAAAATTAATTTTGATTGCCTAGACCTGGAGTATATTATAATTTACTATGTATATAGTATATAAATTATAATATGCATTAAATATAGTATACATATTTAATGAATATATTTTGTTAAGGTCCTGTGCAAATGTATAGATAATTAAAACATGTTTTGTTCAAGTCAATATGAAATATAATATTGGTGAAATCATATTATAATATATCGAACTAGCTGTCGTATTTGTTAACCGTTTATACATTTTTATGCAAACTATATTCATACAAATAAATATAATAAGTGTGTAAATCTAAACTGTTGGCCACTGTCGCTGAAGGTTATGTTAAATAAGAAAAAAATAAACAGAATACAAATATTAAACCTTAATATTTAACTGCAGTAAAAAGAAAAAAAATATCTTATATTATAGTATCATTTGAAATAATTTTTTTTACAATGTAATTTATAGGAAGATATTATATTTAATATGCAGCACTAACCCATACGACCCCTAATAAAAATATTTTTAACTACGAGTTTTTTTTCTTATAAATTATGTTTATCTATAGACATTATTCTTGGAGAAGGTTATAATAGTTCATTATGAATGTCTATAATTTACCGTAAAAATAATTAAAACGTGACTTTCTAGCAAAACGTTTTTTGAGGGCATTAAAATAAAAGTAGGTTTTAACATTGAGCGCTGTCTCATAATCCCATGTATTTAAATAAACATATTGTGAAAAATATAAAAATCTTTATTCGGGATTCAAACTTAACCTGAGCTGGGAGATGAGTGTATTGGTCTTATGTGTTGTTTATTTTTGTGTCAGTTTTTGACTTTTAGGACAGTAAAATTACTTCAATCTTCAATAAATGGGTGGTTTCGGCTGAAAATTGGATCTTGCTGTTACTAAGAGTGAGGAGGAATAGGAGGTCAAATGAAAAATACATGAAGTACTTTAAAAAAAAGGAAATGCACGAAAAAACGGGAATATTAATGCAATTTTTTTCATGAGCGTCCGAAGTTTAAATGTTGACGAAATTTACAAATACAAAAAATGTACACATTTAGGAAATTAATTAATTTAAATATTTGAAACACATTAATTTTTCTAGATAACTTGTAACGTGTCGATAATATTATTATGTTTATCAAGTTGTTTTTTTTTTCATCTGAATTCGCAAATTATATATATTAGAAAAATTAATAATCATTCAACAAAAATATTTAGTCATTTTATTATTCCACATATAATTTATTTTTCTTTAGTTATTTTCTCTATTTGTGTATTTCAAATTACATTTTTATGTGAGGGATGTCATGAAAATAAAGTATATTTTAGAAAATAAATAAGGCTAAGCCAACCAGAAAAATTATTTCCATACGTATTGTTCAAGAAAAAATGCGCACGTCCGAAATGAACAATATTTACCTTAACATTTTTTTTTTTTGTTCCTATCCTGCAATGTTCAACTGGAACACTGATTTATATGTTAAGATCTTATTTAGAGACGTTTGTTAGACTACTGTAAATTATTTTTAGGTAAAGCTACGGCAAGGGATAACATATGGAAGTAATTTCGGATGACTTGTTTAGACAAATTTAATCCGTTGGCCGTCAGACGAATTTTTATTAACGCCAAACGTTCGTCGTGATAGAATAAAGCCTATTTTTTTAAACAAAACGAAAAAAAATAATGCCTACGGCTTGAATTCAAATTGCTCAAAATCCATTTGGCTTACACGTCTTAGTCATCTTAGTCATCTTAGTCACGGTTGGTTAGTTAATGTTTATTTTTTCAGTCCAAACCCTTAGAGCGGATTCACCGGGTAGGATTAAATGGCGTGGAAGATATCTGAAATGAGGTTGCTATAAAATTATAACTGGCCGTATTATTTTCAACGGTACGCGTATTTATGCAAATCGGAATTACAATTTACTCTTACAGTTTAAATGTTGAGAAGGGTTTGGCTAAAATCACAAATTCAATTCATTTATAGGTCGCACGTTTATAATTAAAAATGTTTTTGTTGCTCTAAAACTGATAGGTACACTGGTTATTGAGCCATAAAATATTTAGTAAGGCTGACCAGGGACCTCTTTACGACCGTTTTAATTTTATTGTTTGGTTAAAGAACATAATATTATCAGTTTTACGATTATACTTGAGCAATTAAGTTAATTGAATTTGATACAAAAAAAAATAAATAAATCGATTGATAAGGTAAATGTTATATGAAACACAAGTATAATAGCAATAGGTACCCACGAATACGGTCTTAAGTATAACTCCTCGTATCTCAACGAACTTGCTAAATTATGAATTGTGGTTATTCGGTTTAGTAGTGAATTTTAGACTTATTAGTTATTCTAGATCGGTTATTTTTTGTTTATCGATCTATTGTTTATCGATCTAATGTTTGACTTAAATAATGTTAGCCCACCGAGGATTTATTGCAATAACTCGCAAGTGGAATGAAAGCATTACATTTTATAATTATTAAAAGTTTAAAAATATGTTAGTCAGGAATTATGTTTTCTTATAATTTTAGGGACACTCCGGCATTAAATATTTAGGAAAAAGGGGTTATTATATCTATAAATTGTTTTATGCTATTTTTGCGGTTCATAACTATCAATAGTTTTAAATATTGTGCATCAGGTAGTGATACGGGTTCTCAATATAGGCGAAATAAAATATTATTTAATACCAGTAAATTATCGTTTAACGGAGTCGCATTGCAGTAACGTATGTGAAACCTATATTTTTTTGTTCAACGAAACCAATTAATTTTATTCTTATTATGTCACAGACATATTTTTAAGTGTACGAATTAAATTGTACACCTTATTATAATGTTTTCATTATACATACCTATTGAAATATACAGAATAAGGGTTTTAAACAAGAGTGAAACCATTGTGGTATTTAATTCCCAAAGTTAAAAATGTACATTTAAAATTTGATCACAAAAATATTACAAAAAAAAGTTGAGTATAATTCCGAAAACATTGTCTGTGGTAGATGTTGACAAAATTAGATATTCACTTGAAAACACGACGATTTATTATTAAACGATTTTGGTTATCCCTTATTTGGAACCACCAACGGCCAGTCCGTAATCAAATCCGTATCGTATCCTTCGAATAATAACCAGCTTCAGTTTTCGACGAGCGCTGTTCGAGCAGATACGCTTGGTTTTGGAGCTAGCTTTTACAACTCATCTACCTTGCTCGACTCGGACGACAATACAGTCGACAGCTAGTGACCTTAACGGTGAGGTTAGATTTCACGTTGGAGATAGTCGTGGTGGGCTGGCTGCATTTTCACAGGGATCGGGTTCACCTAAAAACGTGGGAAGTAAGTACCGTTACTATAGTGCAGTTAGACGGGTTGGTTGAAAACCTGTACGACAGATGTCAGTCAGTCGAGCTGCCAATGTGCCACCATGTAAGCCAAGGAGTACCTTGAGGAGGCACAGGTAACTCCGTTCTGGATCAGACATAGCTGTATAAAGGAAGTATAAATCTTATTTTAAAGAGGTGCTCAAACGGGGATTTGTGAGCTCACACAAAACTAATTTTTTTTGTACGCCATTGTTTACAGAAAATAAAATTATATAGGTACATCATTTTAGACCGGAATTTTATATTTGGATTAACCACTCAAATTAATGTGTTAAAAATGAGTCTCGTTCACATTTAACGTATTATAATAAGGGTTAAGTCCCCAGGCTTGATGTGGTAGAAAAACCCCATTTCCCTCTAGTTAAACTTAATAAACTTTTTAGTAAAATAACAAATACACAATTAATAAGAAATTAATTAGTATATTATTGAGAGAAATTGTGGAACTTAAATATGAAACCCATCTTAGCTATCAAATTATTTTGAGTTGTATGTAAAATGGTAAACTGTAAGTGTCTTACACTGTAATACACATTCAATTTTAAAATTATATACAGTCAACAACTCGTGTAACTATACAAACAAGGTAAAATTAGATTAATAATTCCTACGATCTTTTAATTAATAATTAGTAATTTATAACGTACTATATAGATTTTCGCCGAGTAAACGAACAAGAAATATGTACTGCATTGTTCGAAAATTAAATGTAACTACATTTGAACAACACGACTAATAATAAACAAACTTGACAAGGACAAATAATGTGAAATAGGGTATATATAATATTAATGATGGAAGTGAACAGTTAGATACTTTAATACAAATATAATTGAGTTATTGATATTTAAAAGTTAGAAGAATAAATTAATGATGTATGAAATAATTAATTATTAAGACTTTAACCTTCAAAAGAATCGTACAACGAATATTGCAACTCATGCAAATAAAACCTATTTGTGATCAGATAAAATAATGGTTATGCTATAATAATATCTATAAAATAATATGAATTCATCACACAGATCTTGTTTCCACTCAGATATGAAATTATATCATAACTAATATATAAACGAATTGTGTCCAAAACCAAATCCTCATATTCAAGAGATAGTCCTAATTGGCGATTGGACACTCACTGTTGAACGAAAACTACCTAACGATAACGGGACAAGTTAATTCTTTTGGGATTAAATTATCTACGAGAAACCAGAGATGCTTAATTTTTTTACATAAATCTCATTCTAAAGTGTTCAAATACGGTATATTGCGTTGACCTATAATATGTGAATTATTAACGTTAACATTTTATTTACCAGCAATAATAATAATATTATGGTTCAGTGAACTGAAAACTACAATAATATTATCACTGTAATATAAAATAAAATATGTAATAAAATAGCGCGTATGCAAATATAGTGTTATAAGACATTTGTACTACATATGGTCCTTGTATAGACTTACTTATTATAAAAAGACCCAGTTTAAAGGCCATAGAAATAAAACATTAATCGTTTTTTCAGGTGAAAGACAAATAAAATTTTCGAAATGTGCGCACAAAATGATTTGTTAAGTATCTAACTAGGATATTTATCAGTGGCACAATGGAATAGTGGCCTCTATTATAACATGAACTATTAGTAATTTTAAATGAATCACTCTGTATATGAAATACAGTATATTAAAGAGTAAAAGACATGGTATTGAAAAATTGATTTTTTGACGTATAATTATGATAAATTACATAGCAACTAGTGTTCAGAATGAAAGAGGCTTTGTTGTTCATAAAAGTAAACGAAATAAAGGGTCACATGACAATTTTTCATATACTATTTTATTTATTCATTTATTTTTATGGGTAGGTCATATAGGGAATATTTCAATACAACAAGGCCCATTATTTTTTAACAAAAAAAGTTAGTGTGATAACTTTTCATACAGACTGTAAATGTTTACGTTAAATTTATATTATTTTTTTTGTTTTCAGAGGTTCTTAAGATAAATTAAAAATGCTTATAGAAATGCTTATTATTTTAATAATTATAATGATACATAATTGTTGAAACAGAATGGTAGTAAAACATTTTTTTTTAATTAGTAAAAATAAATAACCATAAATCAGCGATACTCGACCTGCGGCCCTCCAACGATTTATATGTGGTCCGAACAGAACTTATTGAATTGATAAAAAAATATAAATTTCAAAACTAATATATTATTATAAATTTAAAATATAACAAAACAATCAAAGTGTGTCGCACGCACTTGCAATAAGGATGATTATGTTTTTGGTATTTTTTCTATTTATAACGATTTGTATGTATTTTATCTTACCGGCTAACTGGCCGTAGCTCGAAGGTAGGAATGCATTAGGATTATATGAAATATTAAGAACGGTTAGTCACGTTGTAGATGTGTAATAGCGTTGGTGTCAGACTAATTTAGAATAAATATTTAGTTTAATTTTTTTTATAATACATTTTCAAATGTTATACAATATACACAATATATAAATTTATTTTTAGGTTTTTTTTTTAAATTTCCGTTCCATTCATTTTAACTTGAGGCCCGCGTAATATTTTAAATTATTTTGAGTGGCCCCCCCCCCAAAAAAAGGGTTGAGTATGGCTGCCATAAATCATTAAATATTATTATATTTATTTATTAAAGTCTTAGTTTTGTCTTAGTCTCTAATTTTGACAAATTTAAGGATTGTACCTAAACAAATACAAATGTTTAAATTAATTAAAAAAAATAATTTAACAATAAGGTACTTATATTTGAATAAAAATAGTAAATTATAATCTATATTATAATAGTAAAAGGTTTTAATGAAAAAAAAAAATTGCAGTGTCAAATTTAAGAACGTTCATAATTGTTTAGTTAACCGTAACTATAGGTTTTCATAAGTAAAATGTTTGTTTATGTACATGAATTTTTTATTTTTGTACTTAAAAAACGATCCATTTATTATTTTTGAAAGAAAGGAAAGATCCATATGTTCTTGATGGATACATAAAGGAGTTGGAAATTGAGACTAAACGTGATAAATCATTAACACAATAAAATTGTAGTTAAAACTATTTTTATGATCAATATAATTTATAAATCATCTCTACAATCTTTTCAATTTTTCAATATGACTAGTAGGAAAACAGCTATGACAGATTATAATTTTATGTATTTAACTATGTACATATATTTTTTTTTTTATAAAGTTAAATAACTTTTTCTATTCACCTTGTCCAAGTAGGTTGGTATATATAGTCTCATTTTGAAGAACAAGCTGTCTACGCTGAAAGTTGAATGAGTATAAAGATGCATATATGTATTATTATGTTTTTCGTCCAGAATTTTCATGGTACACTTAACTGCGATGTTCTCGTGAAAGCTTCTTTTTACAAACACTTGAAAACTTCAACAGAGCGCAAACAAGCTCCCCGCAGTCGCCCCGTAGTGCACATTTTCAACGAGATTCTTGACTGAAGTCGTAAGCTGTGCATGTGCCGTGTCATTAGTTAGAGGTGGCATCGTCACACTCTAAGAATCAATCCTATCACGGAAATCCTTCGCTACTTGATATCATAATATAAAATATTATACCAAGGACAAAACAATAACGGAAAACGAATTAAAAAAAAAAAAAACAATAATAATATTATTATTATACTCGATACTATAAATTGTACACATATAATAGTATTGATAAATGATATTATGTTTTGACGAGGGGACGAAAGGGAGCTGTGGGGGTGGGGTGAATTGAAGGAGACGAGTTTCGCTTGATGGATGATTAAAAAACGAGTGTATAATATATATTATTACTATACGACAATCATGGACCGTATTAATGGAGTTCGACGGACCGTTTATTCAGAACGCAATTTTACAGTTTCGTTGAACATCAATCATCACCTGATGGGCGAACATAATAGTTTTGGTAGGATTTAAACGTGGTATACATGTTCTAGTCCTGCGAAAAGTGGAAATTGAGTTTTGAATAAACGAGTGTATTGTTACAGTCGCCGCGCTGTGGGCTTGCATCACTTTGTCACGTATTCCACATAAACCACTGTCAGTATTTTTTTTTCAATGAATTTTAATGACTATACACCAATAATAATAATAATAATAATAATAATAATTATTATTATTTTTATACAAGTGTACAACTGACGTTTAAAATAACTATGAAAAACCCAATAGTCGATGATGATAATATAAAGCGATTTGTACCTACGCACGTGGTTTACCTATGGGTAATTTTTTTTTATCGCCTTCATCGAGTCGGTCATTTTTGAATGAAGACTAAGCAATAACGATATAATTTTGCACCTATACAATCTTATTGCTTTTTTTAATTTAACGAAATACATTACAACCGCATTGCCGCTCATTAATCTATTAACTTGTTATAACTTTAAATTAATTATTTTTTAATATTTAAAACCAACTGACAATCTGAACATTTTAAATTTTTTCCGGTACTTTCACGTCGTAATGTTTTAATAAAACTAAATGGTTTTATAAAATATAAAAATAACATCGTTTTATCACTTGCTTATTAACTATCACTTCACATGTTATTGTGACGTCTATCGTCAAATTTATGAATATGAGCTGTTAGAGCATAGTAAACTAAACATGACGTGCAGCTTTAGATATTAAAGGAATATATTATGTTTTAGTAGTACTTTCAACTGATCCGTGCCGACTATGCCTAGCGTGTTTTAAAATTAAAAAAAAATTATAATGCTCTGCATTGTAACGAATATATTGATTATCTAACTATCTAGTATATATATATATATCTATACATGAATATTTTTTTATTACTAAACTTACCGGGAAAACTAATATTTCATTGTAACATATACACACGTTTTGACAGATATGCAAAAATAACAAACACAAATAAAATAAAATAATAAATTATATTATATTGTTGTTCCTATTTTCTGGTTAAAAAGACCAAATATATTCACTGTTGTTGCCCATTACCTTCTAAAATTGGACAACGGATATAATTTTCATATTTTGTTATGAACTGAGAGGTTAATTTAAAGTTGTTTTTATCAAAATTAAAATCATTTTATTCACGTATCCGTAGGTACTTCAAGAAAACAATTTTATTGTAGTTAGTTATTAGTAAATTTACAATAAAGTTTGTAAATTAAATTTAGAATCCGTACATTTAGCATTCGCAATAACCTTTCGTACGTGACCATTTCGAAAGTCATCTATACTAATGTTGTGTATGCGTTTTACTCTTGGTATACATTTCTAGTTGTCAAATGAACAAGAGTTTAATTAAGTTTCCGAGTTAAGATATTAGAATAATTTCAAGATAAATAATAAATTAAAAATCGAATTTTTAATAGGATTGATCATTTGTTTCATGTACATAGGTAGTATATACATAATATATATACATATAAATTATTGAAACTCTGCTCAATCCTTATTGCAAATAGACCCTGGCAAATTATTGAACCTTACAATAAAACCTTTGTGTCAAAACCAATTAAAATTAAAAGCGTGCTTTGTTCGTTTCACAATAATTTCACAAACAAAGATATATTTAATTACCTGCAATCTATTAGTTCTCTAATTCGATTTCTTTTATTTATACATTGCTTTCATTCAGAAAAAATAAAAAATATTAATTAAAATATAGGTGATTAGATTTGTTGATAGGGCAAAATGTCTAGAAACAGCTCTTTTTTTAAAAATAAAATATCATGAGCTTAAAAAGTTGAAACCAAAATGTTCAAAAATAAAATGATACGAGAAAGTTTATTTAAAGATAAATCGTGTAGTTCTTGGCTATTTTTCGGTATTTTTTTTTCCGGAAATCTTCTAAAATCTGCTAAAACAACATTTTTAAGTAGCATTTGTGTCTAATTTCCATAGAGATTCTATAAAACTTTTAAAGCTTTCATCAAAAAAAAACGGTAGCATGGAAAACTGTCTCTTGAATGGAAATAGTCTATTGTATTTAAGTTTATAGAGTTTAAATTCCAGCGTTATTAGAACAATGAAGTAATCATCTAATCAAGTTTATTTTTAAAATAAAATATGTAAACTGTTAGTTATTTCTATTACAATGTGTGTGTGATTTAAATTAATTATGTAATTTACTTTAATCTGTTCCTAAATACCATATGAACTTTTATTATTTTAATACCTCGTGAATTGCTTTACCACAAAAAAAAAATATACAAATAAATAAACACAATTTCTTATGATATATATAATAACACTATTTGTATTCTGTACGCGTACGTTCGTTGTACGTTTAATCCAGATTATATCTAATGCACCGGGTAAGCGGTACGAGCATACCGTTTTAAATTCGTGGTATTAATTTAAACGATTTGTAAATAAAAATAAATAAATATAGCACATTAATCACGGAGTGCGGGTGTGACGGGCGCGAGCACAACGTCACAAATTATTTTCAGTTACAGCGGTGAGCTTAATTAATAAAATAACTTGAGTCGACTCATTTATTAAGTGTACGGTAACAAATTCTCGTGTTTTAATATTATGGCATAGTTTACAGCAATGTTTGTGTTTCACACATATAATAATAATGAATATAGGCAAATATAATTTACTGAGTATTCTATCATAAGGTGATCGTATGTGGTCGATGACCAATTTCTTATATTTGTATCAATAATTTTGATGTATAGCGCCTTTGATCCATAATATTATCGCGTTACTATGTATATATTATAGCGAGCTGTTGCAGTTGTTTGTACGGTCCGTAGTTTTCGTTTACTTTTGGTAGGTAAGTACTCGAAATAATCCCAAGAGTACAGCCAATTTTCGGAGTTGTAGATCTATATCTACTCATAAATGTAATATTATTATTTAACGCATCAAGTATACTAATATCATAATATATATTGATATAAAGTATCCAAATAGTTATGCGATCCTTAAAGTTTAGCTGCTGGCGGCTACATGAATCGGGTGGGTCGGGCTAGGACAAATACGGCGGACACCATAATATGTAGTTTACACAGCTGCAGGCCGGACATGTTCGTATACACACTCCACGAGTACGTAATAATAATATTTACCAAATAAATAATTGTATGCTAATATTATAATATCATAAGTACAAATGCGGGTCCAATGTCATCGGCTAGATGGTTATTCAATGTAATGGCAACGCTATACAATATTATAGTTTGTATACCTACCTATACTGTGTATAAATTAAGTTACACGCAACTTCTAGGTGCGGTTAAATAAGAGGTAGGCAAATCAACCAGGACAAGACGACAACAACAAAATTAATGATTGAACGCGTTTTGAAACTTCGGTTTCAAAAATTTGTTTTTATATTGTGACAGCGGACCATCGAATCGTATGGAGGACATACAATACCTATCTAATATAATTGCATACATAATTTAATATTATTGTAGTCGATTCTAGAGATATTATAAAATATTAAATTACGCTCTTATAGGTATACTGGGTATATAATATTTTCATCGATTTGAAATTACATAAAATATATGGCGTTTTTGCGGTGTGTCATAATATCATGTTGTTGTTATACTATGATCGAACAGAAAACGTCGTTAAAAATGTAATAATAACATCATACAGCAGCGGGGAATACATTATACTATATTGACATGCAGAAGGTACTTACGAACGACAACGAGTACCTGTATCATTAAAATATTATTTATCTACTACAGTGGAGTATTTCAGGGAGATATGTCATTTATAAAAAGCATTTATTTATTATTATTTTTTAAATATGTTTTTATAATTTATTGATTTCTTAATATTATTTGCGAGTTTAAATTTTAAATACTCATTTGTTTCACTCCAGTCTGAAAAACGATCTATAGTATTCTATACCCACTGAATTCACCTCTGTCCTACTAAATCATACATGTACATGTTCTTGTTTGCAACTATTAGATAAAATTGTTTGATTTTAATTTTAGTTTTATGAGAGATTGAATGCGAATTGGCTATAATTGTATAGCAATAGTATTTACAGAATATTATACATTAATAAGTCTGACTATATAATTGTTGGAATTCTGAAAAGAAAAACGAGAATTAACTTTTTTCTTTTTTGTTATACCTAAATTAATAAATGTTTTCATAATATTATTCTTTAGTCTTTACACATTATTTATTCACCTAATATATTCCCCCTTTTGGTAGTGTTCTGAATACGGCATTGATGTACAATATTACATTATTAAATTATGTTACGGTAAGTTTTGATGAACGCGCGACAGCGGTGTTCGCAGGCTATTGATGATACGGATATACTCTCGCTCACAATACGTTACCATGTGTGAGTGTGTGTGGGCATATTATATTATGTAACTTGTCGTGTTCGCTGACTAACCATATAGTATATCATCGTAGGTATTATTTTCATGAAACGTCAAGTGCTGTGATCTATTTACCACATGCGAGGGGTAACGCGCGATCCACGTACACCGTCGACGTCCCAAACACCCTCCCCTAAGACCGGCTCGGCTGTATTCGCGTTTGTTGTTGTTATTGCCGCCGCGGGGCCGTAGAGTTGGTCGGTGGATGGTGATTGGCCGCCAGAGTTGCCAGAGTCACGTCCGCACAATATTATTATTATCAAAACGACGACGTGGTACCATTATTTGTTATTAACGATACGAGTGCTTCACTATATTATATTATACTTGAGGTGTATTATGTGAACCGTTAGTGTAATAAAGTACTTAGCTGCATACGAGTTATAACCTAAACGAGTTATATTTATTCATTTAACAAAATTACAAGAGTCCGGAAGATATAATATTATTGTACTGTATATTGTGTATTGTATATTATATTGTACCTAGTTATGCCTTCGGTGATATACATTAACAATCGATAAAATATCAGGTATGTGTTTAATTATAACACTATACCAATAAACACTGTAATATAATATATTTACAAGACCATTAGGGCTCTCTAACTCCTGTTCGCTAAACTCACCAGCCTCCTGGGGATCAATACCCCCATGACCAATTGTCCAAGGTGTTTAAAATTAAAATAATTAATTCAAGTTCAATTGAATTAAGAGAACACGAGTTCGATAAGTTTAGAAGTTAAAAGTTACCAAATAATAAATTTAACTAGATTAGGTAACAAGTTTATATGGAAAAAGTAACTCAGTTTAAAATAAGTGGATCTACTTTTTTAATTAATATGAGGATCATGTAAAGAGCTACTGAGTTCTTTCTAATATCCTAAATTATAATGAACAATTTTATTGAACTTTTATCGTAATGTAAAGTGTACATTCTTATTTTACTTTCCATGTTTATTAAATATTTAAACAATACACAGCTCAATTAAGAATTCAACAAATATTAATTTGTTTACATCAAAAATACTAAATCATAATTTAAGGGAATATGATACTACACATATCTAATCTATTAAATGTATCTGTATTCAAAATATTTTATTAAGAAAAATAACAGAAATGTTTGTATTCTTGAAGTGTTGGATTATTTTTATCTGTATTTGAATATTAATATTTACTTACAAAACCATAAAAATGAAAAATTTCAAAAAATGTTGGATTTGTTGAATTATTATCAAGTCAACTTAGAAAAGCTAAGATATATGACTGTCAATACTTAAACTACCTAGTTAAGTTCATAAGTTGATTAAGAAATTAACTAGCTTTCAACTTTGCTCGATGGTAACATACTAATACAAGCCTTTGAATCTTGAAATTTAAAATAATGTAAAATAAAATATTTGGAAACAAATATACAAAAAATGTTTAGGTAATAGACAGTTTTTCGTATTTAATTAAATATAATTATGACTTACTTCTTAAATGGTTGCCGTGGCGGTTATTTTATGTGGAAAATGAAATTGATGACACTTTTTTATACACCTAAGATATATACACGATATACCTACACAACAGTTTGTGGACTATTGAAATATTGCAGGCCATTACAAACGTAAGGAAAATTGAGTCAAACCAGAAAAAAGCTATGTTACTTTCAATGCCCACGATGAAAAGTACCTCCACTGGGAGTCTTCTTCCCAACGTTATTCTATGTCATATTATATTTTTTATTTATTACCATCTTTTAAACTTATTATTCAAATAATATATAACAGATGAGTGATGGCCTAATATGAGACTTTGAGAAAAAAAATTTCAATACAAATACCGATTGGTTATTGTAATATTTACTGTGCGTAAATCATTCTTTATTTATTGATAGTAAAATGTACGTGTATTATTTATGTTGAAAGTTCGTGGACCAATGTTTATTATATTAAAGATCACATATCATAATTAGTATAAGTAAAATTCGAGTATAGGTACATGAGAGTAAAATTTTCATTATTATTCATTTATATGACGTGCGTCGTAGGACGAATTTTTTGTTACTATGACTTATTTGTTTGTTATTCAGATCTACTATGTTAGACAACTGCCAGTCACGTGATACGAGTAAAATAATTATGTGGAAGTGGGAAGCCACATCACTTCCTGTACAGGAAGTTCTCGATGCGCATAGGAAACGTTACCAAATTCACACTACGTGATTGCCGCCCCCCCCCCCCCCCGATGAAATATCACCACTTGTAGTTATATCATACTTGTGATCTGGTTTGGTCATGACTGATGGGGAGGTGGTGCGAGGGGTAGAAGGATACAGTTCTGATCGTGGGTCGACGTTTTTCCTTATGCCCCTTGCCGCTACCCATTCACACACAAAACCCACCCACCCAAGCGCGACCCACTCGCCCACCTTAAGACGACGAACTCTTCGCCACGTATCCTACGCGAAAAGGTCTGTCAAACCGACGCGTCATCAATCTTACCACGCGAAGCCTGGCTCCTAGGACGGTGCATTGTGCGTTAGTCACGCGCGCATTACTGTATACCGTTTATACGTCATCGTCTAGCGATGTTTTTCCTATTTTCCGACAACGTCCGGAACCGCTATCTGAACACACTCACATGCACAAAATATGCGGTTTCTGTATGGAATATTTTTCACCTTAGCCATTCACACATAATATAACATATATTATAATTATTATACGTTACACTATGTGCTGGTATATAATAGAAGGTATATTCTTTTTATCGCCCTAATATAGGTACCATATTATATTACAGTATCACCGTATCGTGCAGCTGCATAATATTGTCGCAAATATACGATGCACACAATGTGGAGAACATCATCGTCAGTGCGCAATATGCAATAACCCATACAATGTAGGCAGTAGGCACTATTATAATATTCTAGGTATGCGTATTATAATATTGCTATTATACTGCTGCACACTATAATATTCTTATATTCCATCTATTATAATAATCTACAAATATCGTTTGGTAAGACGGCGTCGTGAATAGGCAATTTCGCTACGCCGGTGTCATAATTTGACGACGTACAAAACGAGCTCGTGCAGATGTTCCGATTTGGCCTGTACTTTTCGGTAAGTCTTGTGTTATCTATAAACTACCACAGAGTCGAATGTTATACATTTTTTATATCAAAACGGACTAAATATGGTTTTTTTATATATTATTACCTACTACCATCGTTGAATCCCGTGAGTTTTATTGAGTAATTTATTTGGTTTATTCTCCTGTTGCGAATCGTTAAGCAAAAAATCTAAGCAAGCATCAAAATATGCACAGGGGCATGGGTGTGACTAGAATTCAATAATTACAAGCTCGAGAGTCCTAGCAAATTAAAGTTCAAAATGAAAAGTGGAGTGGACACCAATCATGAGCAGCACTATTGGCTATGGAGTCCTGTAAAATAAAAGTTAAAAAATAAATAAAAGAGCGGATATTTTCCAATGTCGAAAGTATGTCGGGAATAGAATTTTAAAAGACGTGTCACTGCGCTCTCTCTATCACAAATCGATCACAAGCAATAATATTATAAAACCGTCGTATTCGATCGTGGTCTTGTTAAACGATCGATAGTGTCCACGGGTCATTGAGTTCTACTCTAGCTAAAATTTGTCCTCATTAATATTACGAAATATGAACAACACTGAAAATTAGCGTACACGGTGGTTTCGAAACTGTAAAATAGTTAATCTCCAGCACAAATGCCGGGCGTGGACCACGCGATACTTTTATGTATATTATTTTATTCAGAAAGAGCGTTTTCCGGATTGACGATTATGATACTGCGAACCTATAGGGGCTATTGGTGGTATACTATAGGGATACGATATAACTTTAAACTGCTCCAAAGTGCCGCCTATACAATATTACACATTATTATACTATAAAGCCCAAAGTCCTCTTGACTATCACTGCACGGAGAACCCAACGGACGTAATTCGATCGGTCGCCGTGGTGAAGTGTGCACTTGTAGGTCAGACAAGCAGTGTATTAATTTCATTGAGCCGATGGCCTTCGGAGTGCCTTCACCCGCCCGCGGGATCGTTGACGTGTGTGCAAAACGCCACACAGCCTGAAAACAAACAAAATCCAATCGAGTAAATTACTATATAAAACGGCATCGGCGTGGGAGGTGGCGGTGACTGTATAAGATGTTTCTATGATCTGACCGTAAACTTTGTTGCGCCCGGTTGCGGTGAAACGGAAGATGGATAGATATAATATGAACACACACACACCAGCTTGTGGTATAGTAAGGGACATACCAACATATTATTTTACGCAAACTTACTATACTGTTATACCCCTATATACAATGCACAGCTCATTAATTGTTGACCATCTGACCTACCGGCCGAGTACTGCGATAGTAATAATAATAATAATAATATAAACGGCAGTGGGCGTGGTCTTTAATGGGAATTTATAATTTAGTTCGCTAATGGTTTCGGCGCAGAATACTCAGACAATAATAATTATTGTAGTCGATGACCGCAGTTATTAGTTTTTTTTTTTTGGTATTCGACTGTTTAACAGTCGTCGTTTAGTACACACTACGTTCAAACATTCTGAATAATATGTGGTGAGTACTTAACTGTTTTTGGTCAACGCACATTGAGTGAAAAACATCCGAGTTCTATCTACTCCATATGTCTCCATATGTCGGTTAAGCGTAGTTTTAAAAGCATCGAGTCGTTATTATTGTTTTCCACTTTTTTCTGCTGTTTGAAAACTAATACAGTTTTATACTAAACAAATAATAGATTAAAAATATTAAAATATTATGCTGATACTCAATTTGTGTTCAGTCATAAATTATACGATATTATTTACACGTCGATTGCAATGTAATCAGTTGATTTTAAATTTACTTACCGTCGAAATGAATAATCCGTTTTTATAACTGTTCAAAAATATCGAACTTAAGATGTAAAGTATTTTTTTTAATATACTCACCAACTGGCAGTAAATATTAAAAGAAATATTCAAATTCAAAGTTAAAGAAATAATACATATTTTATTTTATTGATATATCGTTAATATAAATGAAGTTCTATTACATTTGATTATTCTATATATATTTATATATGTTACATTAAACAAACAAACTGTAGATAAATGAAAGGCTACTAATACAACAAGTTACATTTTTTAACATCATATTCATTAATACACTTTGAATATAATATAGTTATTATAATTTAATTTCATACACTTATTCTTAATATTATAAACAAATTATCATAAAATTCTAATTCTAATTAGTAATTACTATTAAAATAAAGACTTATAATATTATATTAAGTATATTTTAATTTAAAAAAATTATTTTATCTCTTTTATCCTCGTAATAGAGCTTAAGTTTACTGTGGTCCGGCAACCGCTTTTCATCCTTAAAATTAATCTAATTCTACAATTAAAAATAAAAAAATTGAAATAAAGTATTTCATAAAAAAAAGCTATAATTAAGGTAAATATTAAATGTATTCGCTTTCTATATGTAGTAATATAATTTATATATTTAGGTCTATTTTTTTCAAATATTATTATCTTATCTTATACATAATTGTCAGTGACAGAAATAAAACATTTTTACACAAATTTCTTTGCAATTACAATAGGTTAGCAATTTTGGCACTTTTTAAATATATTTTTAAAATTCAAGTAAGAACCATTATTTATATTTTTTTTTTAAATAAAATATGTTTTTTCATTATCATAAATGTTCAGACGAAATTGTTTTCTCTCAAGACATCAAAATGAAGGCATGTACACACTATAACATTTATATTACAATTTGAATACAATTATTACTTATCAGTAAAAACTATACGTATACGTCTTATACGAAAACATCGAAAAAAAATTATGTAAAGTTATGGATGACTAACAAAAGATAAAAGTCATTCTAAGATTCTAACACTAAAATATTTTAAATATATCAAACTATTTAAAGAAGTTAAAAAAATAAGTTTTGTATTTGATATTATGTGTTATATAATATTTTATTATTTATACGATTTTTGCTTTCAAAATGTGTAATGATTGGAGCATGAAAAATTCGGCTTAGTTCGTACACTGGTTTGCTGGACGCATGTCAAATGATCGAATAATAGTGTTAGTTGAAAAGACGATATATTATGATTAACGTCAAGAGAGAACTCTTGCGTTGGGTGCTAAGGCCGTGGATCTCGTGATTGATAAAAGAATAAAACGTTACCATGGTTAAAGTTGTCGTAGATGAATCGGTGGCGATTGCCAATGAGCGACCATTACAAGGTTTTTTGTTAGGAATAAGCGGTCACACACATACAACACTGGAAAAAAAAGTCATGGCACGTGTTATTTACTGCGAGAGATGAATGCAAAAGCGGCATAGTGCCAAGTTCATATTAAGCGCCCATATACCTATGGGTCGAAGTTCGGTTTTTATTTTTCAATATTTTTTCCGTTTTCTGCATTGTGTTCAAAGAAACTCCAACGGCTCTTTGTTTCATTATACGAGTAAATTTTTGTATTCTAATTTTACAACAAAAATGTGTGTTTTAGTCGTAAATTTAAATTCATGTTCCAAAATAATTGTTTGAAAAAAAATGCGATACCATAAGAGACGAGTTGAGATTAGCACACATTTCGCATTAAGCATGAAATATAATTAAAAGTTTTTTCTTCAGATTTCTCAAATATTATGATACGACCTTGGCTAGTTCAGAATACTTGGTCAAGTGTGTGTGTTGCGCTAGTCCAATTCGACTTTATTGTTATTATTTTTATTACGCACTATACATTTCCCAGGTCAAATTTTATGAGGCGTGTGACGGATGGTACGGGAAATTTTTCAAAAAATGGGCGAAAAAACAATAAAACGGAACACAATGGAAGTAAATAACACTCTCCGATAACGTCGCCTGTATTTATAGCAGCCAGTACACGCGTCATTAAGTCGACCGAAATGTCCGAGTGGTTTTCGATAATAATTGCTCTCAAAATGTATCGCGTGCCGTTTTTACGAGGAGATTACACGCTAGAGCATTAGCTCCGAGTGGGATCAGCATCTGCAGTTGGGTACACTATATTTTGATATTACGTTTTCCCGATAGCGCACTGCACAAGTGTTATCATCTTCAGAGATCGGGTTTTGTATAGGTATTTGCTATTTTAGGTGATTGTAAATAATATAGTAAAAATATATAGTATAAAATATAATAAAAAGAGTATAGTTAATTGCGCCCATAGTATCTATTAGTGACATCGAATTCATCAATATATATTTAAAAATGTCGCATTGCTATATAGTTATAAGGGTATAATAAATTATTATATTATTATTATTATTATTATTTATTGTATAGCCTATTATATAATTTGTCCAAACAATTTTTTTTTTTATTATTTATTTTATCCATCCATATTATTTGATTAAAAATCATTTTTCATTTCTCATTTCGACTATAGCAAAAATCAATTTCTAAAAAACAGCAACAGTCACATTTTTGTGGTGTTTTCTGAGTAACCCTAAATGGCTATCGTACGAAACATATTATTTAAAAATAGCCCCTGCAGGGCGCAATGTAGACATTTTTTCTTGAAATATATTGAGCGCCATTTACTACATAAAAATGTACCCCTAAAACGAATAGGGCGCAATTTACAATTTACGTTTTCCCGCTTTTTTTCTGAGACAAGTTAAAATTTCTCATTCCTCTTGGTTACGTGATTTAGTTAAAGAGTTCATGGAATATGTTTTTATTTGAAATTTTCTATAATTCAGTATTATTTTACAATATGCAAAATATGGGGATGCTATCATTTGCAAACTTATCATACAAAGCGATTGTCTAGCAATCAGGCAATGTTAAGGGAAAAATATAATGCATTTTTAATTTTAGAGTGTAAAAAAGACTATTAAAAAATTAGGTACATTTGAAATGTTTCTGTGATGGTGTTTTTCGTCCTTTCTTATTAATATTGATTATACAGTATCTTTTTCTTCCAAACAACGTTCATTTACCGATATTTATCTGGCTAATATTATTTTGTCTCGAGTAATCGGTATAAGTATCAAATTTATTTCAAAATGTATTGAGAGGAATAGAAATAATAGGTGATATACCAATAACGGACGTACCATTCGCCTCCATCGAACAGTCTAACGACCGTGTAATAGTCCTAGAGTGTATACGGGATTCTTTTCGTACGAACTTAGAACGCCATTTGTGTATAATATGTTTAAATAATCGAGTGGGATTTGATAAATAAATAAAAACGAAGTGCCCGTCTCGTGAATGGCCGATAAACCAGAAAAGTTCTACGCATGGTGGGCGCTTACTTTTTCAATTCAAAAACTTTACACCGTTACTCGCAAACTACGTCAGATTTGACATGGGTATGCACTCAGGTGAGATACAGAAAGTGGTGTGCACTTGCATTGAGACCAATAACGGTAATAACAATTTATATAACCACCCACATTTTACAATACATTACTGAAATGACGCATTTGAAGTCAAACGAATTGAAATCATTAATCGTTAACCTAGGGATATAACTTAGGAGGCCTCTCAATTTATTGTTTTTTTCCTGGTGGCTAAATTTTACCTATATAAGATTACTCGTTGAACGACTTAAGAGTAAGTTTTTTTGCCAATGCCTACTCTTACACTACTTTTTTAACGTTCCACGTTTGATATAGAACATTTAAAAAACATTAGTCTGCTGGAGTTTCTTTTTGCTGTGCACTATCGTACGTTAAATTATTATACCCCTCGTCCTGAATTCTTAGAGGGAAGGTGCACAATTAAAAAACGAAAAGAAACGTGAAATGCAGACCCTTATGTAAAAAATGTACATTATAATATTATTATGGTGCCGAGCAAAAAATAAAATCAATTAAAATGAAACTCGTTGTGCCTTAGAGCCACGTTATACAACTCTAACTGTCTGTTGACAATTAATATTCTTCGTCACTATTGTCGCTCCTCTATGTATTATTATTAATTGGACGAACGGTTTTGACTCGTGGAATGAATTTGAGAAAAAACGTATTCCCCATATTTGGATTGTAGATCGTATAGATAATATTATACAGTGATATCCGGTTATATATACAGAGTGATTCACCAAACATGTTGACCCCTATTTTTACTTTAACCGTTTTTTCAAATAATTATTGGAATTTTTAAATATAATAATTGAAGACCATATTATCAAGTTCTGAAGTGATTTTTTGTTCTACCTAGGAGACTTTTATGGAGATACAAACATCTATTTATCAAATGAAAATCTCTTTTTTACAACAACATATTAAGCGGCTTGCTAATTATTTTAAAATGTATTGTTGATGTAACTAATTGAAAATTCTGATGGGTAACCAGTTATTAAATATTTAAACTAAGGATTGTAGTCCTTCAAAATAGTTTTCAAAAAATATAAAATATGTGTAATATTGGATATAGTATTTGCAATAAATAATACTAATATTACTTACTAAAATTTTCAAATTGTCATAAAACTCATATATTTCAAACTTATTATCGTAAACATTTTATCCAACGAACACGAAGTAAAATAACTCAAAAACTAATCGACTGAACTTTAATTATATGATTCAGTAATATTTTCAGAAAAATTATCAGCTAAATAATTCAAAGTTAAAAAGACGGGTTTTCATTTGGAAAACAGAAGTTTGTATATCCACCAAACACTCCTTAAGTAGAAAAAAAAATCTCAATATTTTAAAATATGGCCTTTGGGTATATTTCAACATTTTGAAAATCACATTTTAAAAAACTTCATTATAAAGTGAACAACTTATCTGGGGTAGTGAGAATGAGAAAGCCGTATGTTTAGTGAATCACCCTGTATAATATAGTATCACACTCTTCAATTATGTAGTCTCCTCATAGATCGTTATGAGAAAGAAATATACTCATGCCGGTTGAATATTGTTTAACTATGGTAATGAGTTTTAACGTAGGGACAAAACGTACTAGATTTAAAAAAAAATGATAAAAAATAATAACGTAGCAATGGCGTTTCGATCACAGTGAAAAGTATGACCAAACTTAAACATAATATTACGCAATAATATTTTATTATGTAGTGTCGAAGTCTAATGGAGCGGTAATAAAATTAGTTCTCGTTACAACGATAACACCGATTACTAACGACACCTAGAATAATAAAAAAGTACGGTATTTGATAGAACGACAATATTATAATGTTGGTCTTATTCGTTGAGACACCCTTTTGTTGCAATGTTTTTGTTGTTGTTTGTGCACGGCATTGCGACAGTGATAAATGAAGATGGTAAATAATTATCGAAAACTACAATCGTAATAAATACTGTATAATAACACTACCTCTTACATTATATTTTTCCTCGAAGCAAACTTAAATAGGTAATCATTATAACGTTGTTAAGTAATATTATTGTTATTTATTATCTTATACCTATAAGTATTGTAAACACGTATAACTAATATTAAAATAATTGTTTCGCTTACAACCCGCACTAACGCATCTAAAGTCGATTTTGATACCAGCTGTGCAGTCGTTGTAAATATAATGTCATTCATTCATTTTCATCGTTTCGTACTATTAATGAGTATCCGCCAAGGATAATAATGAAATGCTCTTCACAAGTCGGGTGCACACGATTCGTAATATATAATATTATTTATTATTTTCGATAGACGTTATCTGAGAGGTCCACTAGGTACACAGCGAATTCAGAGATAACGTTTCACGATGATAAATATTATATTTTATCTCCGCCGTGTGTTTAGGTCTAGATGTGGAGAACGTGTTTCGTCCATATCGAGAGCCTACTCCCCCCTACCCAAGGCCAAATAACAAACATTTCATAATAATATATTATACGCCGGAACCAGTACATGCTGATTTGTTATCATCCCAGATATTCGTGTTTGAAAGTCATTGATAGATAGGAATATTATTGTTATGTCGACATGTCGTATAGTCTTTGTAGTGAAACCAAACAATTTAAGCGATTCATTTTATCATCATCGACCGAACTCTCGTGGACGCGTACTCCCCAAACAGAATCATTATCAACATCCGATCAGACGATAACATACTACACAGCTACACCTTTTGTGTGATGACATTGATATAACTACTATTTAACATTATGCTATAATAATATTGGGATATCGAAATTTGACATCATGTAAGAAAATATAGAGTTTTTAGTGTAATCTGCAAATTGACATATTCACAAATTTTTACATTTTTTCATACATTTTTATAATATATATTATTATTACTTTATTCTCTCTCTGATAGTTGTAACTGGAAAACAATCATCAGAGAAAAAAACAAAATAATATTATGTTAAATGGTTTTTACCGCAGTTATTGTTTGACACGAATTAAATTCAAATAATTTGAACAAATGTATTCGATGACTATATAATATTATATTATAGCGTGCTACTTGGTCGTTAACGAAACGAGTAGACCGTGAAAACTTTGGGTAAGCATTGACAACTGTGACCGGAATCGTTTCCGGTACCTATTACTATTGGATGTGGCACTATTTTGGATTTTAAACTACACGCTTGTACAATAATTTATAATACTTAGTATAATATTGAACATCGGAATTGGTAGTTATTGTGATTTTCTCAGGCATTTTCTCATCGCAGGATGTGGTTATTGCGATTAGGTATCCCTTTTTTTAACGAACTCAATTGGTGATCCAATAATAATTATTTTATTTTATATAAATATAGGATGTTGTTTTTATGCTTCAAAACCATTCCCTCCCCTTTTATACCCTAAAATTATATTACAAATTCATTAAATTGTATAGTTTATGTATATATAATAATAAATATACTTACTAAAATAGAAATAATGATAATAATATGTTATTGAAATACAATACATTCTAAACCACTGCAATAACGATGGTATAGGGAAATGAATAACAACTTAATAAATCTACAATGAAGAGAACCTGTGAATAATGTAAGTGACACGATGTGTAATTAAATTGACACACCACCTCCGGCCCGTAATCTTCGGGAGACTTACAACGAGACGTTTCCTCAGATCGGAAATGTAATATTATTATGTAGGTGCCTATACAATACCGTTCTGCTAGAGATCGTCACAATACACACCGTCACACATTGGCATAAAAGCTTGTACCTATCCTATTATTGTTATTATAAAAATAAATGGAAATATATTATAACTACAATAATATTATAGTTACAATATGTAATGCAGTGTAGATTTATAGATTTTAATCAATTATATCCATCTATATATTGGATTTTAAATTGGAATACAAGTTTCATGCAATTGAAACTTAAAAAGCACATTTAAAAAAATATTATCTCTAGACTTTGAGTATAGGTGTATGTATACTATATACATATTATATATACACCAACATTCCAAAATTCAGAATTTTAATAAATCCAAAATTTAAGCATAAGACTAGGGTGGGTAAAAATCACATTTTATACTGAATTTGCAAGGGGGCCTGTGACACATTGAGGTGGTGGAAGGGGTCGATCGTCGTGAGCGACTTATTGGTGTATGGGGGTACATTTGTATCGTTTTTATCATTTATGCAATAAAATCTGGAATTTTGTAAGACCAAAAATGTCATTATTATGATGCAAAAATCATGTAGATAGGTAGATAATGTAATTCAACTAATGTCTATCACCGCGGTGTGAACATGTCCGTTGATAACAAAACGTTCAACTTATTTTTCTTTGTGTTAAATTTATATTTCCAAATTTAATCATGTAACAGATATTTAGAATGTTACATCGACTATCTGCGAGTATTTTATAATGGTTTTTTTGGGGAGAGTGGGGGAGAGCATACGTATTTTAACATAATAATAATTTATATCATTAAAGGTACAACATGACGTAATAATAATTTGATATATACACTTACACATAGAATATTATAATTTATATTAAATCGATGTATATAGCTACTATTTAACTCATGTACAACGTCCACATATGTAGTAGACTTATATTTAAAAACGAAACCCGTATATTATTTATGATAATAATACACATTAGGTACGGGAGGTCGAGTCTCAATAACTCGAATTTCGAGGGGGGGTGAAAAATATAATTTCGAGTTATATTGTACCGCATCGTGAGTTTTTCTAGGGCACAGAAATATATTAGCGTTTTCAAGACTCGACCTGCATCGCAATACTAATATTATGTATGTTTTCTGGACGGTCGGGGTTGCGTGTGCACTACATTACAACAACAACAACAACAACAACAACAACAAAAATAATAGTAAGTTATGTATATTTGCAAACCGCAACAACTGCAGCAGCTGCTGCATGAACACTGAGCCGTGCCGCATTAATTAAACGTTGCTGATCCTGAGCATGCTGGACGACGGGCGCCGTTCGGCCGTCACCTGAGCGATTACGTTGTTGAACGACGGCCGTCGGTCCTTTAGCGTTATGGACGTCGGGCACAGGTGGTCCATGCCGCATGACGTCCGCCGGCCACCGGCGCCGCCGCCGCTGAACCCGGAACCGCCGCCCAGTGACGTGGACGGCGTCATGAGGAAATCGCGTTTGGCAGACGCCCACGACGACGACGGTTGGCCAAACGGTACGTCGCAGAGGCACGGAGCCGGCGGCGTATTGGTGGACGACGACGACGAGAAGAACCGTTTGTCAGACGCTGGCGACGGGAACAGGCTGCACGACCTGCGTTCCTTGACCGCGGTCACGGACAGCGAACCGTAACCGTGACCACCACCGGCGCCGCAACCGTAACCACCAAACGACGACGTGGTCGTGGGAGCGGCACACGACACTCGGCGCTCGGCCACCGCGGCCACCGCGGCTGCGCCCACCGTCATCGGCAACATGGACCGGCTGGTCCGGGCTGGACCACATTCGTGCTGCACTAGCGACTTGATGTCGGCCGCCGACTTGGCCTTGCGTGGACGGCCGGCCATCAGCGTGCAATGGCCGGTTAGTTGCGACGGGCCACACGCCCCCGGCAGCGCGCCGCCGCCCGCGAACATGGAGTTCTGCCTAGGCCGGATTTGCAAGGCACGGTGCGTCGGCTGTATCGTCTGGAAAATGGCCGACGGTTCAAGACAGCTGTTTACGTTGAACTTTGAGAATGACGTTCGGTGCTGAAAACGAACAAATTTCCATAAATTATTTTATTTTCACATCAAGTTGTAACCTATAATACAGTCTTGTAAAGTATCTGAGTAAAATCATTCAAATACGTTTTAAGTACTAAAATACTCATTTAAAATACTTTTTAAAATGAGTTTTTGTATCTGTACTTGAATAATTTCTCAAAGTAATTGTATTTAAAATAAAATACTAATATTTTTTAAATTACCAATATTTTTTTATTTTCAAAAACTTATTTATTGTAGTTTTTATAGTTTCTTTGTTAGTCTTAATATTAATTGAGAAAAACAATACAATTGAGAAAACGTTATTTTTCATAAATAAAAATAAATAAACTCAGGGGTGGACCTGGTCGACAGGTTACTATTGGTCGGTGGAGCACCGCTCGAAAATTGTACATTGTTATTGTCTTTATAGTATTATAAGATGGCTTGAAATCGAAATACAATTTTTCGATTTTGATCCCAATTTTACTTATTGATATATGTACTAGTTTTCTACCTACAAGATATGTGCAGGACTGTAGTTCGCGGGTTCTATACACGTCGTAACATTAGGCTGTGAAACGGGCATAAGAAAATGAAATATAAGTAGGTAGTTATTAATATTATGAGTATGTTCTACAGATGAACAAAATTATAAACTTGCTGGGCCATCAAACAATTTTAAATTAATTTTTGTTTTCAATTTAAAATAAGTTTGTGTACAAAAGTTATAAAGGTTTTTTATTTTGATATAATAAGTCATTGATATAAATTTTTATTCAATTTCAATATGAATTCGAGTATTGTTAAAAATAATGTTGATTTCGATATTAATTATTATTTTGATTTTTATCGATATTTATTTTGATTTTGTAGTCAAGCCATGGTTTGCAGTGCAATAGAAATATGAACTATATCAAAACAGGAATGATGTATATTATATCAATCGCATATTTTATTTTTAAATATTTTAAATTACAGAATACAGATATTAAACTACTAGATGCAAAGGGTACACCTTTGGGCCACGATGGCAAAGCCGCCAAGAGGGTTGTTACTGACCAAACAGGGAGTGAGCCCCTTAGCTTATATATAAACATATATTATATAAATGCTTTGAATTTTCATATCATAATGCGTGAGTGCGGAAAATTGTTGAATAATTTATGCACAAGCTACTCAATCGATCGATACGTAAAACCATCAGACGACATTTGGACGATAAGCCTTCTAAGGCCGTCGTAACTTTAAAACCGTTAATATTATATGGTTTTAGATGAAATTGCTGGTTTATTATAGGAATGGTGCGCTTATAGTATCGATAATAATTGCGGTATTTAAAATATACCGAGAAAACCATCACCGTGAATCCGTAGTCTGAAATGGTTAAGGTAATACCATCACACGACTTATTATTATTTATTATACGATTACCGCCGTTAATAAAACATGAAACACATTATCATTTATCGTTATGATTTAAGTTAACATACTCGTAGGAGTATAATATTATTTGCCAAAAAGCCCCATAATTCCCGTAAGTACTGAAAATATTATTGGGACTATTCTACCGTGGTTATACCAATCAATAAACCTAGCCAATCGGTTACATTTTATACGTACGAATAATATACGAACAACAACCCCAGTTGCTTTTATTTAATAATATTACGTAATTGTAAAATAATATGTCAGAAAACACTCAACCAGCGTATAATTGTGCGTATGTTTGCAGGTATATCGTTTTTATTTATTGCGCCCCGTCCGATTTATTCTCATAAAGTTTTTCCAGTTGGTTAACCCTCTCCCCTAGTTATTTGAACTGTGTTCTTTGAAAGTTTCCAACGGACTTTTCTACCGTCGAGGGATGTAGTTCTCCCGACTATAGCTGTCTCCACTTATAAAGTTATGGTCGATGATCTTCCGATAAGAGAGAAAACGATGAAACTAGATATTTTATGTTTTTATTTCATTTGATTTTGTGCTTTGTCTAGTTTATTTTCACAAAACACACAGCTACATAATACACATGTATACTCGTCTGATAATGTCATCGTGCTTAAATACCTAATAATTATAGTAGTCCTGGCCTAACCTCGGGGACTAGCGTTTGTGAACTGCGGCGTAAATTAGTAAGATAATAATTGAACAGTCCATACTATTCAAATAAAAAGTATTAATATATTGTTAATTGACAAAATAATTTTAAAAAAAAAAACTAATTATATAATCAATGAATAAACACAAATCTTTACTGTATAGTATATTTCGATGAGCAGTGTAGTGTGTACCTATGTAATTTACATACTTTATCACCAAATTATATTTAGGTGTAGGACTTATTAATAACTTAATAAGATTGAAACGACTATACAACAATATTGCAACAAAGATTACTGTGTAATCTGCTATTTCGGCTGTATTAGGATATTTTATATTATTATACGAAATTATTAAAACAAATTAAGCCTAATAATTAAACACTTTTTTTTAGTTATATTATATATGTATGTACTTAAAGATGTGTGCATGTATGGCGTACGTATAAGGTAACTATTAAATTAAGGCAAATCAATATTTTTTGAATATTTTATGCAAACAAGTCGAGTAAATACAATATCAGAAAATACAAGAGAGTTGTGTTTACCTAATTAAAATCTGAAAATCCACTACTACTAAACCTTAATATAATTTAAATAATATGTTATAACTTATATCAATCAACGCCGTAATTATGAAAACAAATAATTACTGTTTATCTTACAAAAAAGTATTTCAGAACTTAAAATACAAAATAATAATGAAATTTATACACGAGTCATTATAAAAATTACAAATAATTTCAGATAATCATGATAATATGTATATTGATCATATTATTATATTGGGGCGGTAATAAAACAATAAAACCCATTTTCATACTTAATACTCAAAAAATGTAAAAAGCATTATTTTTATTTTGTTAGACGCTTTAAAGTTGTATAACGTTATGAATATATCTGTAATATACTGTAATATAAAAATAAGAAATAGTTATTTTTTAATAGTTAATAACTTTGGTTCATCAAAACAACTATACCTATCAATAGATATTCTTAAGTAATGTGTATGTCTGTATTGTAGTCCAGTACACTCTGTGTGGGTATTATTTTTTCGGAGAAATAAATACTAATCAAAGTACTTATTAAATAAAATACATGAGAATATGAGATGCTGTCGTTTTTTTATTGTATAATTTGTATAAATACTATAATAATTATTACTATCATTAATCAGATATTGTATTATATAATATAATTATATTATTATACACCTATGACTTATCTCAGTGTAAGTGGCTTGGTGAACATTTTTCAGACTGCCTAGTCTAATATTACACTGACCAATCCACCCAAAACTCAATAATGGTATTTACTGTCATATTTTTAACTACCTGTCGTAGTGAATACTAAAACACTAGTTAATACTAAATTATTACCTACTGACCATTAGATTCCCACCCACCCATCTACTACCCCTTAAAAAGTTCAGAGGCGGCCGCCTCTCGATTACACCTTTCACCACGCCACTAGCTGTCTCAATATTAATTTTTTATTCACTATATTTTTACTTTAGAGTAGATTTTAAAACAAGAGTTTAATGTTCTGTGATACTCGAGTGTCTAAAAATAACATTTTGTAAGCTAATAATAAATTAATAACTTAAATAAAAGTTCAATATTAATTATTAAATATAACATAACCCGTTACTTACAAATTACATGCTACGTTAATTTGGAGTTAACGAAAAACTATTTCGTTCTTATAAATACACGACTTAACTTTTTGAATAAGGAGAAAACAATTCTGATAAGTCCGTTTAAATATTAATGCAACCATTGTCGGCGTATGAATTCTCATTATTTGTTTACAGTTGGGATAAAAGCTTTCTGAAATATTAAACACCAGTTATTAAAACAAGCCAACTCATAACTGCATAATAAGTTTTTTTAAAAGGCTACGTCATAGACATTTTATTAAACTAATTTACTATTACCTATATTATTATTTATTTTATTTCTCTGTGGAATTACTTATAACCAATTATTCGTTAAATAGTTTTTTTTTTTTAATTTTAAATTTTTACTATAGCTTATGCATAGCTATAGGAACCGGCTGTTAAAATATTTAAGAATACTAATTAATAAATTAAATGTTAAATATTACATCGTATGATATAAATTTTACTCGGTGCGTAATATTTTGATTTATTGAAATACGTTTTTGTTTAGTTAATTGTAAGAATTATAAATACACGACTGTTACTTATTCACGGCATGCATTGTAATTCTGCTATGATTTTTTGATTGTTATAAAATCCAATATAACTGGTCAACTTGTGTGATATCATAAACTTATCCGGAATTCGCTTGGACACATTATTTTTGATCTCGGATAAGCCTGAACATAATAATAATATATTCTTCAGTGAACCTAATACTATCATTAATTCCACAATTTTGAATGAATCTGAATGCGATTTAGACGAGTATTTAGTTTGCCGATTTATATTATGTGTTCTCTGCAACAAATTTTATATTTTTCATTACAAAGTGCAATATTTGTTTACTTTCCGATATTGCAACTATTAGTATTAACATTATTGAATTAATCTAAATGTAGAAATATAATAATATGTCAAGTAACACGAGTTGATGACAGCCGCTAGATCTTCACAATCTAAAATGAAATATTATTTTAACCAAAGATCGTTGACATAAATGCAGGTTGATTATTACGATATTATACTACATAGTGCACCCAACTTAACCTATTCAAGCATTTTTCTTTCAGAATTTTGATTTTAATCACAATTATTTTTGAAAGAATGGACTATAAATTAGACTAAGCTAATTAATATAGATTAGTGTGAAAACGCTGACACCATAAATCTATCTCCCAGCTATATAATAGCGTACCTTTATGCCGAGACCTAGGACCACAAATTGTAACAGGATCGTGTTGATGAAAGGTGGTTGTTTCATCCGACTGAATTATTTGCGCTATTCATGGCGCTTACATTCGATTGTTCGAGAGACGATTTTTCAACATTCAAGTTAGTGCCGTTTTCAATCATTGAGCCGACGTATTATTAATCTTTCATAGAAATTTCACTTATATTTTAAATCAAATAATTGATGTGTTTAATAATTTAACACAGACCATAGGTAGTTAATCTTACTTTGATTTTTGTTAAGATAACCGAGGATCGCATGTCTTAATATTCAATAAATTGAACACAATTCTTCCGCTTTAATTTTAAATTCCGAAAGAAGACTGACTAATAGAATCGGCAGAGGGTCTATTGTATATCACTTAAAATTGCGTAATCGTAAAATTAACAATTATCTTCTATCGATAATTGCGAGATAGTAACAAGATACACTTGACCTATATTGTTATAATAGAATAATACCTACAGAAAATGCCCAATTCCGACAAATTGAAACATTTTTGAACATACATGTTTCTACAATAATAACTATCAGTTCCAAATTTAATAAGCAACTATTATAACAAAATTATTTTAATGAAATTCGAAAAATACTATCACGTTTTAGAGTATTTATTTTAAATAAAACTTACGTCTCGGAAGTAAGTTTTAAACTGTTGTAATACACTTTATAACAATATTAATAAAGTTCGTTAAAGCCTTTCTTTAAGTTTAACATTTATAAATGATATATTTTTAAGTATCGATCTTAATCGTATGTTTCTACTGTATGCTAAACTGTGAAATTTGTTATTAGAGGTATAAGTTTTATTATTTTGCTCAGAACAATAAAATCATGAGTAAGAATTTGTAAGATAGTTTTATAGAAGCTATTGTTTTTTTTAAAGTATAAACTATGTTATATTAAAGAAACAATTATTCTTTTTTGTTTACATCAGTAGTATAGTTTATTATTAACACATTGTCAAACGAAAAATATTTGTTAATTTACCTACATTTCAAAAGCAATATATTTTTTTGATGTAAGCAAATTATTTTTATTTTCTATATACCTATTTTGAATTCACTTATTTATTGAATGTGCCCATATGAGAAATATTTTAAAGACTTGAATATTTGAATATTCTCAGTAATTTCTTATATTTACAAACAAATATTTTGTTTTATTTATTACAATTACAGTATAAAAAAAAATTAACTTTGCACAAAAATATATTTTATTCTATAATAAAATTGATTTCCAAGATAAAATGGTTTGTAATAGATATTTTCAAAAAACATTTTTGCTTTGGAAAAAAAACAAAAATAAAGGACTGATCGTACTATCAAAACGTCGAGAAATACAGTTTACCTCGTTACATTTGTCACCGTTAAGCTATAACGTATTTAGTATGACATTGTGAAGTGGAATGTTTAATACAACAAATTTGAAATAAAAACAAATAATACATTTTACTGCAGTAAAACTGAGGACATTTATTTTTGATTAAACTTTAAGCTGCAATAAACTTCCTATCGTCAAAAAATTTGAGTACTGCAAAAATATACTTTAGGTAGGACAATATATGTACATATAATATGTATGCACATTTTTTTAGATGAGATATTTTTATAAATATTTATCGTTATAAAACAGTTTTCCTTTCTTTATACCTACTGTTTACAGTATTCGACGATGTCGTGCATTGCAGAAAATACAGCATAATACAAAATTGCTTAAATTGGCTCAACGGATCATAATATTTAGAAATAATGAACTTAAATATTCGAAGAAAATGTTGTGGTTTCATAACTGACGATTCAAATCAATACGTTTGTAATAATTGCAAATCCAAAAATATTTAATTAACTACCTATTATAACTTGTAAGTCTTTCATACTGAAATTGTTCACTTAAAATTTCAAACTGGTTCTCTAGCAGAAGCGTTTTATTATAGTTTATTACATTGTGACTTTTAATTGTCGCTATTTTATATTGTTTATTTTAATATGTATTTCAAGTTTCAACAATGACAAAACTTAATATTGAATCACAAACTTATAAAATCTTACTAAATTATGATAAGTTAAACTATTAATTGTATAGAACTTTCATGACTCGTTATTATTTTATTTTTTACCTTAAATAACGATCTTTGTAATTATTATAATTATGTTTTATCATTAAAACATCGCCACACAAGTTTCACATCCAATAAGTAACAGACGAATGATATTGTTTGATTATTGATGTATTCTATAAGAAGTTTAATGAATGTAATTGCATTAAGTTGATGTATTTCATTTTACGCCACATGTATAAAATTATATTTCAAATATGACGGCGAGAGGGATTTTTAGAATCTTTGATGTACAAAGAATCCTTTTCAGGTAGTCTACCGGTTTCCCTGGTGGTGAATTACAAAGGTCACACCCGTTGTATATTTTCGATCAAACGAAAATTGCACTTACCACAGTCAAAACGTTTCGGTTTTTTTATTTTTTGTAACTTAATCGTCGTAAAAAAGGTCGAAAGAGCAAAAACAGTGGACGTTGGTGTTGTAGTTGTTATACTTTAGTAGGGATAATACATAGGATACTCGGTGAAGCGGTTCTGCTTATATTGTATCGTAATATTATATAGGTAGCACAATTTTCTGTGGACTTATACATTATACATAATCCATACACACCGTATACGCATATAAAATCAAAATTGTAAAACCTATTTTCAATGCTCGAAATACAAGAATACAACGTAGTTTTAGTTTATTCTATTAATAAATTATAAAATGTTACATTTTGAATATTGAAAAATATTTACACAATAACGCGATATTCAGCAGTACTACTTAAACCACAAAGTGGAACGAAATGCAAATGTTTTTCTTTCCTTCGCCGATCTTCCGATTGTCTTGATATTATTACTTTTTATTATTATTGTACAAATCTCAATGACCAGTATCGTTTCGGTTTATTTGTGTAAATCGTTAGGAAAAGCAAACACTTCACCTGTACCTACATCCGACAAAATAATAATAATAACTTAGTTACTGTAATATAATTAATTTATCGAAAGCACAACTGTATAGCCGCTTCCAAAGTTAATTACAAAGAGTTAAACCACAAGGTAGACAACACAATGTTGTTCTTTTCTTAGAAAACAATAATCAAACATAAGTGTTTCTCGGCGTAGACTGCAGGCATCCGCCGGAATCATATTACATACTATTAAAGTCTCGGATACCTAATACGGCCGCAAATTAACAAACCGATGTACGTAACTATTCATCCCGAGAGATATTAATTCACTATTACGAGTCATAATAATAACGTTCAGAGGAAATAACTCGATATCATAAAAACAAAACATTTTGAATACTTATTATGGTACGATATCGTATAATATTATGCACATTGTGCATACTGCTTGATAATAAGTAACAATAATACAATAAACAGTCGTTCCAGTTGTTACATTTAAATGGCAAATAGGTTTTATTCAATTGCGTAGTGTATCTACCGCTAAAATGTTACGTCTCGCCGACCATAATAATAAATTGTAATATTTTATAGCTAGTGAATAAATTGTGCAACGAGTTGACGCTAAGCCACGAGGCACGGGTATTTAAAACGCAATAATTACAAGTTTACAATCTTAAAGCTCAACTTGTTCCTAGTATACGGAATTTCGAGTGATTATTATGCATCGTCAACAATTTTGTACCTGTGGTTTTATTATAATACGTTCAGGAAGAGAAAGATTTTAAGAGAATCGATTTCGAGCCGATTTAAAATGAACGAGTTCTTGTCATGCGTCATTATATAAACAAACGGCTAAAAATATAGTTATTCGCCGTCACGACTCACAGATGCATAGAAGGCAACCAACGCCTTTAAATACGCCCCCTCCCCTAAAAAAATGTTTATGTATTGCTATATGATAATGTTATTGTATTATAGGTACGTAATACTATTATGAAAGTATAAAATAATTCATTTTTTTTATTATTATTTAAGATTTTAAGGTAAGGTAAGACGACTCAGACGTGTTAATAAAGCTGCTTAGTCGGCCATTTCGTTTCCTTTTATTCCTACATGGGAAGGTATCCACATAAATTCAATGTTTTTATGAGTGTCAATTTATTCGGTTTATGTAATTTTTTTAATTCTTGTTTTTGTAAATACAGTAACAAAAATTCACAATAGCACATCATTAAATTGTTTTATTATAAGTACTTACTTACATTTAGATTTATTTTCTCATTTTAGATGGATCAAATAAGGATAACAATTTCAATATAGTAACATATTTTTGTTGAGTGTTGACTGTTGAGCCTTAATAATATACTGCTCAGAGAATCAATCTATTGATAATCTAATAAATATATTGTTATACAAACTGACAATGCAGAATTCTTAACACGACAATTCGACAAAAAAATTAGATGTCTTATTGTAGTTTTTATTTTTACTATCAGTAATCAGTAGCAAGTCCCTATATATATATAAATAAATAAATATTCGTTTTCCATGAGGTGAAACAAAATGCCCGTGTGAGACACTTTATGGCGCTAACGAAGATACCAACCATCCCTGAGTCTCAATAGGAATCTACTGGTATAACGGTCTAGTCTATAGAGCTCAAAATACAGACTTTAATTGTAAATATATTAGCTTAAGGGTTTTCATGAATATGATGAAGTAATAATAATTCTAAGTCGGATTTGATATGTTATTAAGTTGTAATTGTTTGTGTAGTTGAATTTTTATTTACTGGTGTATTGACGAGACAGTGTCCCTTTGATGTGTATAAACTTTTTTTAAATCGTATACAATATATTAAACAGTTGGTTGAAACGTCTTCACGCTGTACCTGTACAACGGACTTTGGAACTTTTAGAAACTAGAACTGTCCTTCGTGCGAAGGACAAGTCACACACTGAGCTCTTGGGAAGTATAAACCATCGTTTTGGGTGAGTGTGTGTTACGCACTAGGTATGATAATATAATATGTTAAGTACCTAGCGAGGACGCCGATGCGCCACAGAGAAGCTGCATAATATAGCAGTGCAAGCAGACATCGAGTCCTTCGGTGCTCATATAGTACCAACAATACGACGGGGTTGGCAGACGGGTAGAGCGTGCAGTATAACTCTCAATCGGAATATTCGAGTATTGGAATTTATAGCTCACGCCCCTTTTGGCGTACGTGATAATGGGTGTTTTTTGAGACTGCGATATTGAGTAAATAATAATATACTCGACAGGCTGCGTAGGCCCAAAACGCTTGCGCACGCCCTAATGCAGTTGTTCGCGTTCCAAAAACATTCTTTCCCCACCTCAATTCTTTTGTTTATTGTTCCGGTTGATTTTGCATCGTTAAAGAAGTTTAACGTAGCAGCCCATATGAAAATATACAACTCACACACATATATTAAACGTGTGAGTCTGATAGAGGCTGTCAAGAATGTTTGCACGTAATTTACCATGAAATATCAAGTACTATAGTGAGAATACAGATATTCTATACGGTTGACGACGACGATTCGAAAGTTTTCCACTTTTTATCGGTTTCTGTGGAATCCCTTAGAGATTGTTTCGATAAATCCCAAAAATGTCAACTACTTTGCGTACACGTTTGAAAAAAAAAACGAACATTGTCGTCTATTATACAGTGTATTTTTTTAGAAGAGGATATTGTACACATACTGATCGTTGTTCATATTATTTTGTGATGTAAAACATGCTATTTTTTTTAATATTAATAAGACAGAATTGTGGTCTTAGATATAAATACTTAAAAATTTAGAGAATATAATATTATTTGATATTTTCATGAGGATCTTAAAAATGAATAAAATACGGCGCACGTATGTAAACGTAAGCATTGTTATCAATTTAATATATCGAAAAACGTATTAAACATCGTTATGTGTATTGAGCTTATTCCACAGGTAACTAAAATTCTACATCGGTCTTGTAAACAATATTAAACTTGTTTTGATAATCCCTGTAAACAATACCGCTAGATACATATTTCAATCAAAATAAATTTAAAAATAATTCCACTATAGTGTCTAAAAGGAATTCATATTGTCTAAGTCTAAAATTATAACGGAGAAAGACTTCTCTTGAAATTATATAATAATACCATTTCATTTTTACGTCTCGTAAAAGTATCTCAAAAAGGATTTGATTTTTGCAGAACAAAATATTTTTCTTCTGTTACATAGCTACCAAATGTATGGCAATGACCACTAAATGGATAGAAAAAGTGTAGAAAGAAGTTCAGTGCCCATTAAATCTTAGAGACATTACACAACATTTTTTAGAATTGAAGTTTATAGTTAGATTACGAAAATATTGACAGCTTAATATTTTAGTATAACAGTTAAAAAGAATTCTATGTAATGTAGTAAAGTTTGTTATGTATTAGGTACGTATAACAGTCTTTAATTTAATTAATCAAAAACATATTATGAAATCAAGTTCACCGGTTCACCGCTAAATATTAAATTTGTACAATATCACCATCGTGTTTTCAAATTAAATATAATTTGTTGAATTATTTTATTCAATTATTTTTAATGATTCAAATATGCATAATATTTTCTAATTTGTTGGAATGTAGCTTATGTAAAAGAATTTAATTTTTGTACATTAACATTTATTTTCTTCAAAGAATATTAAATTTTTATTTTCCTAAAACATGCATATTATAAAACAATACAAGAGTGCATTACAAATGATAAGAATTTATTTTATATCGATAAATAATTGCTTTTCAAATTTAATATATTATTTTGAGTAACCCCTCTTTATTATAAATAATAAATGAGGTATCTTTAATCACTTTGTCTAACATTACATTTTATAACGTTTATCACGTATTAAATATAAAATATATGCTGGGAAGTATAAATGGCTGAAATCAATTGAATCATTTTTTATTGTAAAAATATAATAACTTGTCTATTTTACATGTAGCTTTCCAAATGACACGTCATAGGCTGGTTCGTTTTAATTTATTTTATGTTTTTTGTTTTGTGTTATACTGAAACATCGTACAAGAAAAAAGTCAAGATTTTCCTTTTGAATGGTTTATCAAAGTTAAACGGTAAACGCAAGAAAGAAAAAAATAAACATATTTAAGAATTTTATCATGTATTTAAAATATCTTTCAACCACGAACGATAGATTAATAAACAAAACTCTTGACCAGAATTGTTTTTCATATGTTTAAGTTTTAATCGATTGAAGTGTACAATAAACTACCTAATGATTTGTATAGCCTCTTTCGTAATTTAAAATCGAAAAAAAATATCAGTAATTTCTGTAGTGGATTATAATATTATTATAATAGTTTGATTACGAAATGAGAAATGCTAAGGGCTTGTTTTGGTATAATCAGCGTGGATATAGATAAAGGCTACAAATGGTCCTCTTAATTGTGCGTGCAACCAATATTTTGTTCGTGTTCGTTCGGGTGTTATTTTGTCATTACGATTTTAATGAATATCATGGGTACGGTAAAATCTCTAACGATTTGGAATGCTTTGGACAAAAAAAATTAATTACATATCATTTTCGTTTAAGCGTTGTAAAAAAAAAAAATTTGATTTAAAACTGAAAGTAATCTGTAAAAATATTATGACGTCGAGTTTTTCAAATTAAACATTAAAGAAACCATTCAGAACAACAGATAGATGAGAAAGTTTAGTAAGATGAACACTTTTAAGAACAGAAAGAAAACCGTTAATAAATCCATGGGTAATGTGCGGCAGTTTTTAAACAAAGAAGTGCAGTTGAAAAAACAGAATATAATGCGTTATGACTTTTGGTATTAGATACTATTATTTGTTTTTCAGAGAAATAATTTCAAATTAAGTACAAACATTTAACTATACAATTTTAATTTTTGACGACCGTTAACGTTATCATCAAAACATAACTAAACTCCAATTATTACTATATTTTGAGCTAAAAACAATAACTTAGTATTGTCGAATTCAATATAAAACTTTACGATGAATAAAACGTATATTATACCATTAAACTACAAAATTATTTTTTAATACCTTAAGTTATAAAAATAAAATTATTATTACTGGTGTTTGTCTCCATCGTCAGATAACACATTTTTATGACAATGTATTTCATATGATAGCGTAACTATAATTAAATACCTTTACATATTAGGCACCTAATTATATTATAGATATAGGTAGGTACTCTAATAAATTAGTTTTTATTTCGTGTAATTATTATATTATATTATTATTTATTATACACTGCTGTATGTATATACTTTAGGGGAGGTTACAAATAATAATTAACTGAACTATTATCCTCTGTATGAAAACAAGAGTTTAATTATGATGATCACAAACAATTTTCAAGTATGTTTGTTTTTTAGAGTTCCCCAAAGGATAATTTTATAAAATTAAGTTTTCGGGATATTAATGATTTGTAACGACATTAAAAATTGATATTATATTTTCCATTCTTATATGTTACAAGTATACTTTTCTAGTTATACTGTTATATAATTACTTTAAATTACTTTATTACTTTATACATATTGTATGCACTATTTTCATGTCTCAAGAGACAAATTAGGTAAAATAAAATACGATATTTTCTTGGCTTATTGCCGAATTTGTTTTGATTAATGTAAGTACAGTTCACATATTTTAAGTGGTGACATTGAGTTTTTCAATGGTATAAGGATTACTTTCGAACTCTTCCAAATAAATGAAAAATGGTTTTATTTGAAATAAATATTAAGTAATGAAACTGTGACTATTTTATCATATTTACATAATTAACTAATACAAATTTAACAACTAATGTTTGTATATATATATATGAATAAATATTGAATTATGTATTATGTAATATGAATAGTGAATAAAGATTAATATTTTATCACGAATATAGATGTATAATACAAACGTTTTAATAGTGGTGTTTTAAAATATAATAATATGTTGTGTTAATGTTATTATTTATTATACTTGGCAATTGTATGGAAAATATTTACTAAATAGTAGTGTCTACGACTAATGTAAAATAGAATTTATTTACAAAATCAATATAAACACCAAACGAATATTATTTTTTAAAAAGTCCTTCTTGTGCACATTCACCTTTTATAACAGTGTGTCCATGCTTCATAGAAGTATACCTGTGGTATATTATTGATTATTGAGAGCTAATATTTTTCCGTAACCTAACATAATATCAATAACACGGACTACCTGTGACTACCTATATAGCAGACACTGTACAGCAGAAAGCAGAACCCACACGTGCCTTTACACACCCCGCAGAAGGACTCACCTACCCACCAATTAGTAATTAATCATATTTAACGCAGTAGGTACAAGTTTTTGTTTCGTTTGGTCTTGTTAGTTGTACGCAAGTATAGCAGTATTACGTATTGTACGATATATTACATACCTATATAGTCATTGCGATTTCGATTTCGTGTATTTTGAACGTAGATCAAATTTACAAGGGCGTCGTAAATATAGAACGATAGATGTTCAATCTTATATTAGATTATCTTATATTCAATCCTTATGACGTAGTTTGTGTACTATTAGTAACCTAACTAACATCCCTATAATAGTATAATTATTATATACGGTGTAACAGAAGGACGTGACAAATAAAAATTTTTTTTTCAGTTGTTTTATTCATTAAATACAAATTACATTTTTTCAAAATATTTTTTTTGTTAGTTTTTACACATACCTATAATAAACATACCTATTCGATTAAATTTAATTGTATATCCTTCTGTTTTTTCTATTTTCTATTTTTCATTATTTTTATTTGTTAATTAATTATATATCTTTACTTAAATAGGTGTGTTACTTAATATTATATTATTCAATAAATCATTTTAAAAATAGCATGTACATTTACATAACTCTACAATTATCATATTCATACAATATTTATAATTTAAATTTATTCCAATAGTAAAGAATTATTATTATTATAACTTGTAACTTTAAATTATTTTCCATCCATATTTGTTCATAATTTTACAATAGCAGACCAAATCCAAAGATTTGCTCGAAAACACGAGACAATGCTAGATTACCATGTCAATAAATTTGCCATCCAATTATCAGATAACTCTAAGGACATCAAACGTTTTAAACGTCCGAAATCATACGACTTAGTTTAAGATTTTAGATTTAGGCGGAAAATACTTCGTTGGAAGTGACTCCACCAACGAACGTGTAAAATATATATAATATATACAATATACATAGTATGTAAAATATCTATAACTGTTAAACATATTTATAGAGAACTTTGGGTCTTTTAAATAATAAAGCCCCAGGGCATTTAAAAAAAAAATCTATATTTGTTCATAACTTTTTTTTATACGTTTAACTAGTATATTATTTTCATTTTTCAGGTCTTTCTGTTACACCTTGTATAGTAATTATTTATTTAGAATTATCGATTCCTCCATGCTCTGTATAATGCACACTATTATGTAGCAAAAGGTAGAACCTAAACTTATCTTTATACATTCCCTGCAGAAGTACCTACCTATACTAATTAATCATATTTAACGCAGTAGATGTTTTTGTTCCATTCGGTCTTGTCAGTCGTAAATGAGTATAATAGCAGTATTATAAATTGTACGATATATTACCTATAGGGCAAATAGGTGCATATTGCGATTGCGATTTCATGTATTTTGGACTCGGTTCAAATTTACCAGGGCGTCATAGATATACGAGTACGCACGACAGATCCAACGATCCTTATGTGCACTAATAGTAACCTTTCATGAACAGTATACAATATTATTTATTTAGAATTATCGATCCGTTCGTGTTCCCTTGAGTAGGGTTCCTCCCACATACTACAGCTATTCAGAGTAAATGATATACAAAGCTCTGATTTTCGTATCATTTGTATGTGTAACCTAAACTATATCCTATTTCCAAAATGGCGAAACACAGGTGTCTCTCAAATGAACCGTGCAAATTACACAAATAAGCACTCTGAAACCTATACGGCAGCCGTCGCCACCACCATAATAGTACTCGTCAAATCCGAAATCCAATATAACGCCATATTACCTAAACGCTATATCATATTGCTCGCTAACCGTATTTTCTGAATACGATCAGACTATGGAGAATGCGTGTACATAATATTCATCGTTTCGCTCTTGTTTTCATGATATAATTCTTTTTTCGCAATCTCATTTTATTGGCATTCGAGCACATCGAGAAAATCTGTTTATATATTATATTAAAAAACACAAGCATTTTTTTTTTTACCCGTATAATATACACCTATACAATATGTGAATTTAATGTTCTTGATGTACTCGTGATACGGTTCTCTTGGCACATAATTTTCATTTTCCATTCAAATAGAACATACTTTTCTCCTTGTAGTTTTCAATTATATATTGCACATGTCATTTCATACAAAACCAATTCAATAAAAAAATGGCTGAAAAAATTAATTAAATGTTATATGACAGCTGGGTCCGTAAAACTCATTTTCAGTCGAAAGTGAAAAAAATATACGGTATTATTTTGAATATACATGAACTATACATAGATACAACATTTGAGACATTTTCGATTATAACTCAGTTCCTATCGTACAAATTATTTGTGACTTCAGAAGTTCAATATAAAAACGCATACCGATTAATAAACATACTAAAAGTTTAACGAATTATTCAACAAATAGTACAATATATTCGGTGACAAGTTAAAATACTTGAAAGTGAAGTATTTCAATATCGGGTGATGTTCTTTTAGCCCAAGACTGAAATATCCTCAACTTTTGAAAAACGTCATCATAAATATTTTTTTTGCCGCTATTATTGAATTTACGGTAATAATGAAACTGTGCTTGCCATTCTCGGTATCTACAATATAGATTCGCCAAACTGTTTCATAGAATATTACAGAAATAACCCACCCCTAACAGCTTGAATTTGATGTATTAAACTTGACAAATGGGTTACGTTCATGTATATTAATCTGATTTAGACAGTAGCTTGTCCAACTGCTGTAGCAGACAGAGAAAGACTTTTACTGTCAGCTGAACAGAAAAAGGTCATTGTCCAACGCGTCAACTGGCATTGAAAATTAAAGTGTTTTTACCTACTACAGGCGTGGCAAAAAAATATCTTACCAATTGCATTGTTATTTAAATTATTTTTTTAATCAAACCAACCCTTCATCGTTACAATAGCTTATTATTTGTACACTTGAGGTGAAACCTTTAATAAATTCAATAAAATATTATAATATTATACTTCTGCAAAATATATAAATGTATACACATAATACTTACAACAATTAAAACTTTATTATTTTGAAAACAAAAAAAAAAGACTACACCTATATATTTGCTCAAAAAGCAACTTTAAAAACTTTAAATCTGTATTTTGTGGCCGAAAGATTGCATTTTAGACTATATCCTGTACATAATATTCGCTTTCTTCAAAATATAAAGTAATAATTTACGTTGGATTAGTTGGTACTGAAGACCTGTCATTTAAAAGATCGCATCCATCAAATGACACTCCTCTTATTGCCATTAACCTTATCCATCCATTACGTCGGTTGATGCTTTTTTTTACTAGCTTATATAGTTATTTGGAACTCACCAATCACCAGGTTTTCTTAAGCAACATTGTTACTATAATACAACCAAAAAAATCGATTTGAAACTCATTCTATTGACTTTTTAATCATTTTCACAGACAATATATTGTATATTGTGTATTTATATTTTAGATATTTAGCGAAATGGTTTGAACTTTTTTTTTATAGTTTTGTGTCCGAAGACATTTTTCATTTTTATGATACAAGATTAGATCTATTTGGTAATTTGATTAGATAGTTAAAAGTAAAAAAAATGCACTGTCAATTTTCTACTAATAATTAATATAAAAACATTTTATTTTTCCTAATTGATTGAAACAATTTAACAACCATTATATTAATATATAAGTAATATGTACTATTTTTTAAAAGGTAGTTAACATTTTATAATTTATCATATCAGCATAAATTAGTTATTATTATTATACATGGGTAACAAATATAAACATTTAAAATTTTGCTTTATGTTTATAAATAGCACAGAAAGTGACAATAAATGGCAATTATATCATGACCATACAATGCTCATATTAATATCTAGTAATGATTCAAATAGTCTACAAAGCACACATTATTGAATTGCAAAAAAACAAAATTTATTTTGTTAACAACTGCAGTTGTGTAAATATATTCCCTTTTTTTTGTCATATTTTTTAGCTTTTCCCTATTATTTTTTGATAGTGCTAGAAATGTTTCTCTTTTCACCTTTTCAGAGTATGGACTATATAAATTTTTCTACCAGAAATATCACTTGAAGTCGGAGATTGAAAAAATTTTAGCACTTCTAAAGGTGACGTCAGGCACAAAGAAAATTTCCACTCATCATTATAAAACAAACACATTCATATGATGTTGGTTTTTTTTAGTTTTGTTTTATGCTTTACTTATTTATCGATAGTATTACATTTTTAGAAATAAATCTGAAAATTTTTAAGTTTCTACACTTTTGACAAACCAATAAGTCGAGGGTACACACTATTTTCAGAATATCATTATAAAACTGTCAAGTCTGACACTTAAACACGACGAAGTCAATTTAATTTTACCCTAAATAGTTTGCTGGTTGAGTAGGTTAGGTTAGGTCCCAGAGCTTAGTTATAATTGTTACAATTTGTTTAAAAAACATGGTTAAAGTACATTTTGTAATGAACATAAAATAACATTTCTGTTCTATAATAGTATTGATGAAAAAATAAAAATCCAAGTTGTTATATGAAGTAATTGGGTTGAATGGTAGACAATACTGTATCATAATAATGGAGTATAATATGAAACATTGTTCAACCTCAACTAGAATAGTAACACTGCTAGTTGTACATCAATATAAAATACAAGTTAATTAGTTTTGAGTTTTTGCAACAACTTATTTTGCCGTAATATATGATTAAATTATTTTTTTACCCGTACAGCCATTACGTGTTATAATTAACAGATTTGTAATTTGGTCTGCAATGATTATAGAAAACATATATACGTAAAAGTCATAAACAACCTAGACCTAGTCATGATAAATCACTCCTTGGTTGATATTTAAATATTTTTGAGAACAAATTATATTATAACAAACATGATTGATATTTTAATTCTTCAAATGATTCTAAAACACAGGGTCTACAAGAAATATTTCATAAAATAGTTATAAGAAAAAATAATCTTATTTACTTAGTTAAGTAAGCGTAGGTAGGTATTTAATAATTTATTTAAAAACCAAGTTTACAATATTTAGGTGATATTAGGTACAATAAACATAATATATTTTACTTGTTAATAAAAATATTTTATCTAAAGAAACGTACAAACGGTTTCACCTAAAGAAAATATGGGATGTCCTCTCATAAAAAATTTAAAATATAGTATTGACCCCTTTTAAACATAAAATATATAAATACTTGATATTTCTAGGTATTTCAAATTATTATTAATAAATATATTATGGGGTTATTTTGAATAAATCAATTTTAAACTAAAACTCAATCCAATTATTTTAAACAGTTTTGAAATACATAGACATAGGTATATTTTATTGACTATAAGATACATACAATAATATACATTATGTACATCAAATATCAACATATACATACCTGTATAATAAATCTAATAGGTGCTACGTTAATGGAATTTAATATTTATTAGAAACTTCTCATATATCTTCATATCATACATCGCAATGTCACTGGGATTCGTAATAACTTCATAACTTAATAAGTCCATGAGGTACACAATACGTGTTTACTTCTTAATCATGTCACTCATAATCTTTCCATGTAACTTTAATGTAAATCATCGAATTTGGCCATTGTTGAGTTATTATACATACTGTAAATTACCTTTGATTTAATTTGGCTTTATAAGTCACAATTAAAATTTAAATGCGTAAATATGGACAATAACACATCTTCGAAGCCTTCATTTCTAATAATATACTGACGTTATATGTTACTCAATAATAAATACAAATTAACGAAAAACACGTTTTTGTAACGACGTTGAGAGCTTTGAGGTTTGCATATTAGTATTCAACCTAACAATCTGGCTGATAAAAAAATATTGTAAACGTGATTTTATGGAAACTACCTCCTTTATTCTTTCAAAATATAAAAGTAGTAAAGTAACAATTTTAACTTACCATAATAATAATAATAATAATAATAATACAAATATTTGCCTAAGAAATTTAACCTGCGAATGATAGTTATTCGCAACTGTTATTCATGTTTTGGTGTTTGAGGGGCTTAAATAAAAATATCGTTGCAGATAATAAAACTTAAACTTACCCCTCCGGTTATACTATGGCCGATTCCCGATGCACTAGCCAACTCGACCATTGGACAGCTTGGACGGTGTTCTTCTTCGTGGAATTTCGGCTGGTACGGTTCAAGCATTCGAATTTTGCCCCATCGGTTGAAGAACAATGCAATGGCCGCCACCCATAGTATCATCACACATATGACAATGAACGCTTCTTCTGTCCGTATTACAATGGGACCTAGAACACGATTGTTTTTCGATTGTCATCAATATCAATATAAATATATAATACACTATATAAAACTAGAATTTTAAAAAAGTGTGTCGCTCCGTCGGCTTATTCAAATTTCATAGTTTAAATTTATCATTTGAATTTTAATTTTTATTGGAATAATAGAAATGGATAAAATAAGCTTAGTGGGAAGTTAGACCTATCATGAATACATATAATAATAGTTACATCTATCAATCAGTAATAAGTGACAATATTGAGATGGTTTGCTGTTATTGGTAATTGTCCCCCATAACAAGCCATCCACATTATTCAACTAGAGAATTCAAGTAAATATTGTATTTTTTTGCTTGGTGTATGATTCCTACTTTTCCAATTTACAGAATACATACATCAGAAATAAATAATTCAGTATATGATGTACATGTTTGTGAACTATCGTGATTAATTATTAACTAATTATAACTTTTTATTGAGTTTCTCGTGTACAATTAAAAGTTAAAACACTTATTAAATATTTCAAACAATTATGTTAACGATTCATTTTTTTTTATAGTAATACAATTAATAAAACACTTAATAATATTCCTTTTATTTAATTGTAAAATAAAATTCTCTAAAATCTCCAAGAAGGCTCTTTTTTAGAAGTTTATTACCAGAACAAAAACTTTAAGCATCATATTTCATTTATAATTTTACTTACATTTTATTAAAATAAGTATTCAATAATAATTGGTATTATTAATTAACATATACTATGTTTTCAAAATTATTTTAATGATTAAAAATTGTAAACAATAACTCAAATACAAATTCTTCAACTAGTTGTTGTATGTGTAATGTGTATTGTATATATTTGAACTTTAACTCATACTTTATAGGTGAGGATAGATTATTCGTCAGAACTTTGATTACATGAACATTAATTACATATATTACAATAAAATGCGATGCTGTTCTTTAAAAAGGTAGTTTAGAAGTTTTTCATCAGCCAGTATGATGCGATGAACAAAATGATAAATACCTTATAATATATTATTATAGTGTAGTTTACTGGATTTATCTATTTTAGATGATGAGCGTTGTCGCGGAATCTATGGTCTTTATGTTATGATGTATTTTACATAAGTGAAACATTTTCTAGAAATTCATACAAACCCTCTATCGTTCTTAAAGAGTGCGCACAATTTTAAACCTTGGCTTAAATATTGACGTAATGGTCGAAATGCTTTTACGATAGGTATGACATATTTAAAAGAAATTTAAAAAATAATAATTTTATCTGTATAAAGTAATATGGAGAGGTTCCTTAATATGATGTAGCCTTAGGCATGTTGTAGTGAACTGTGTAGTTATTTGTAAGTGTTCAAAATTCGTTTGGCACCTCATTCAACTCGAATTGTTATTATTTAAACAACGTGTACATACCTAATGGTAATAATTTAAATTGTATAATAATATGCATTGCTTGGTTTTAAAATGAAACTTAAATTTACTACAGAAATTCTTACATTGCGGTCTTCTATATTTATTTAATTAAATGTTAGTATCGTAGAGAATATTGAAGTTTCAGCTGTGGTGTGTCAACAGTTATCTTTAGAGACATACTCACTATAATATAAGATTCATGATATAAACGTCTCTTAGAGTGAGTCTCCAGATATTTTCTGTCGAGTAATTTCCTGTTATTTTTTGTTATTTTATTATAAATATCTAGTAAGTACATAAGTACTTGTTAAGTCTATGCAAAAAAAATTTCAAAAGATATTTTGAAATAAAAAAAATATGATTACATCACTACTTCTTCAATTCCATCTCGTACTAAATGATGATTTTTTTTATGTAATTGTTTCAATATCGATTTTGTAGCATTGTAAAATTATTAATGGTATATTGACTCAATTATTAAAAACAAAAAAATAACATGTTATAAAGTTGCTATAATTGTTAATATTACTATATTTGTTTACTTTTAAATTTAATAATATGTTATTAATTTATTATTTTATATAAAATACATAAGTTATTCATCATAATCGTATTATGGGGAAACAAATATTTATAAGTACAAAATAATAAACACTGCAAATGTATAGAAGATAATTAAGTGTTATACGAACAAATGAAAAATAATTTAGTACCTGGAATATTACGTGATTGTCACTATCTGTGAAGAAATGTATAAAACCTTTATACGGACTAAGTGGAAGGGTCATCAACATTTAAAACAAGATTTCATTTTTGAATATTACATAATTATTAGAATTATCTATTTCACGATGAATTAACTACTATGTGCTATATACAACACTGAAAACTTTCTAGAGTACAACTAGAGATAAATCGAGAAACTTTGAGTTTAATCGTTATGATTACCTACCTAACTATGACTAGGTAATTCCTTGAGGCTACCACCAAGTACAATGGCAACAAAACGCAGTTTATGAGCAACACACCAATCAATGGCGGATTTGAATGTAGCTAGTACCTGCATTACACATTATTTGCATACGATTGGGTGGAAACGAGAATTACATAATATAAAGAAATAAACTCGAAACAAAAGAACTCGAGATAGATATGTATACATATCGTACATAGGTACGTATATAAAATAGTGAACGAATATTCCTTTGTAATATTACGAGAATATACATTCATCGAACTATCGAAGTTTAATATTTAAGGAGTATTAAACGATGTTTGTATCTGCTGCTAGTATTACTCGACATATCATTATAAACTAACCGTACGTTCAGTATTTGATTCGTATTTACCTTATTATAATATAATATTATTCTGTTGAATTTATGCAGTTGAAATGTGTTAATACTTAACACAGATGTATAACAGGTACCTAGTAATTACCTACGTATATGTATATTGTATATTATATTTTAAACATGAACGTTTATACATTTCAACAAAATATTATTACTGTCAAATTAAAACATAGACAATTTGGTGTTAGGAAAATATCTCTAAAAATGTAAATATAATACCATGAAAAATGTAAAAACTAATTTATCACATTTAAGAACAAATGATTGTTTACCATCTTCTTAATTTAAAAATCTTAAATTCAAACATAATTAAATATTTAATATAGGTGTAATACGTTTTTTTATGATTGAGATTAATTACTTGTGTTAATAAAAAGCTTCACAATTTGTAATGTTGATGGAAACTGCTTATAAGTTATAAAGCATCTCGGATGGTTAGTCTACATTAAAATTGTATATAGATTATTTTAAATCATAATATATTCTATCACCTTGAGAAGAATCAGTAAAAATAACTGTACACATAGAAAATAATCTACATTAATAACTTGGATTATTGCAAAGAATAATGCACTAGTACGGTAAATTGGATAAAATCCAATAACACAATTCATTGATGTTATCTACAAGAAAGTTTTAATTACAAAATAATATTCTCTCTTAGATATTGTTACTTTAGTCGAATAATTGTATTAAATCAAATATCTTTAGAATTGGAAATGCAACATCAGACTTTCAATGCATAAACTTTGTTAATTTAAGTATTAAAATTTAAAAAAAAAGCGAGTAAGTGGATGTCGCTCTGCTGTACATAAGGTGTCTAAGAGGTCACTGTAATGGATGGTATTAAATTTGAATTGAATTATATCAAATCATTGTATACAAAAAAACGATTCTGAGCATAGGCTGTATGACAGTTTAGTATATTTTATATTGTTATTAATACGGTAGACGGTAAGTTGAATTAATATTATTCTTAAATTATCAGTGATGTGAGAAAAATATTAAATATAACTATGTAAAATGTGGTAGTGTTGGAACCGAATTACAACAAAATTATGAACTTTCTTCATTGTGTTTATATGAAACATGACAACATTTGAACTTTAAATCCTTATAAAAATATATCGTGACTATGTATTCTTAATACTTTAAAGTTTGAACGCTCATAAAAATTTAATTTAACTTTTCGGTAGACATTTTTTTTAATAAAGGAGACAAACTTGTAAGGAATCTTGTATTCAAATTTTAAATCTTAGATATAAATAGAAAATATTTTATGAATTTCCAACTAAATATAATTTGCTAACTTTCATGATTTTTACGAATTTCGAAAAAATTCTAAGTTTAAATGCTCGTAAAAAATTATTGTGTTCATTTCCACTAACAACAACTTACCAGGAACCTTGTATTACATTTACACATTTTTTATCGACTTAAGTTAAAAAAAAAAAATAATAATCGACAATTTCATATGCCTAATAATAGTTCAACACAAATCAAAATATTTTGAAAATTGTATAGTGTATAGAAAATGCGAACACGGATATTCAGTGAAAATTTCGTGTATCTACTGTCATTTTTGTTAGAGTTAAATCAATGTTTTCGAAAATTTGTGAAACCGTGATGATAGACACAAAAAAAAAAATAATAAATAAACAAATACAAAACACACATCATTATAAAATCAAAACATTTATCGCTCCACTCAGAATCTAAAATGAAGAATAAAAATGAAAAATTGCCTAGTTAATGGTTAAATTAGTTTAAAAAAATGTCTAACTAGACACACACAAATAACTTATAAGAGTTTAAAAAATATCATTACATGAGTGTCGAAGCAGTATGTCAAAGTTAGGAATGGATTTATGTACCTATTATTCAAGTGATTGGACTTTATTAATACATTTTAGTTTTACAATACGGTTTTATTTCCTAACAACGATCTATCATGATTTTTTTTTATACAATAATAATTTAATTTAAATAAATTTTAATGTGATACAAGACAATACATTTGTTTGTTTTAAATTGATTCGAATCATTAGAATAAAAAAAAAGTAATTAATTAATATAAATAATTATCAACATTCATTTAGAAGAAATTTGTTTTCGGTATCTCTGGTCAAGCGGAAACCTAGTTATAAATCACTTAAATAAGGCCCAAATTCCAACGATTGTATGGTTATAAACTGGTAAAATAGATATATTAAATTAATTGCATTATTGTCTATTGTCTATTGAGAGCTAAATGCAAATAATATTTTACATTTTTCCTTCAATATTTTAAATAATATTACAAAACAATGAATGGAATTTAAATTTTGTCATATTATACGAATAAATTAATTTTAAAAAATGTACACTTTGTAATATAATCAACATTTGTACACTAAAGATTCATCAATATTTTGTTTTTATTTAAATAACTATCAAGTTGTTTTTATATTTTATGGATTCTATTCAGATTTAAGTTCTTTTATCTTAAAAAAAAAAAAAACATTGTATCGAATGTACAAAATGGTAATAAATAATAATATTGTAATTGATGGTCCTTAAAAAAGTAAAAAGTAAAAATTCAAAATTAGTTTATTGTATAATTTTTCGTGCGTCATAAGATTTCCTCGAGATTTTGATTTAATCATTGTGGCGTAACGACGTCAATCACAGAGAAACGCATTTTTAAAGTTTCTTCCAAATATATGTTTCTTATACAGACCTAATCAGCGTTGCTCTTATATAAATGATAATCCTGCTTTTTGCTGACGAAACTGAAAACAATAATGAAATATCTCGGTGTACAGATAAAAATCGATAGTTCAATTAAACAAAGTAGTCTTGTCCTCTCATCAGATTATAATAATAATAATATGCTGAATGTTTTCCCATCTCATTATACACGCTGCGTCATCGCCGTCGGTACTGCTACGCATCAATAGAGGGCAAAGAGACGTTGTTTATAATATAATTACTGTATGCAAATGTTTCTACGATAGAAGCCGTACAATAATGGCTCATGGCTAAGATACGATTTAATAAAAAAAAAATTTCATAAAACAAATCAATTGACAAATGTACAGTTATTTGTCACTTCGAATTTCAAAGTGCACATTATTATACAAGAGTTACAACCATAATATTATTGTGGATCACCATAATTCACCTTGATGACTTGTAGACGGATGTGTATTTTAGATTCTCAGTGGAGCAGACGTATTGATTTTAGAACGATCAATGTGTGTGTTTTTCTGTGTGCTTAGACATACTTTTTTAAGGAAAATTATATACAGGGTTAATCATAATATGTACTTCATATTGTCACAAAGAAGTCATTGATTATTTTAAGATAATAGTTATTCATATGCAATTTTTTTTTGCAATAAAAATTAATTCAACCCGGGTTCCTGTTTCTACTACTTAACAACAATATCAATATAATAAAAATATATCCTAGGTCGGCAAACCATTTTCGCTCAAAATCGGTTATCGTATACAGTGATAGATCATTGAAATCTAGTTTAACATATCCATTACAGTGACCCACTTGACACGCCCCACTGTATACAGCAGAGCGGTTTTCCCACCCCTTCGTTGGTTGATTCGTGCACGGCAGTGGAGTATAAAGTATTATTTTAGATATCAACCGGTGTCGTAGTTAAAAATCTAAGGAAAGAGATTCCGTAGCTGTAGCAGGAAAACTACTGCCAATTGCCTTTTACTATTAAAACTGCAGTTTAAGTGTATTATAAAAAAAAAATTATTATCGTTTCACTCGACTTTCAGCAGGCACGTGTACATTAGGTACTCACCTCCGGTTCCTGTAGGTATCATTTCTGAGGGTATGGTGGACGTCTCATCGGTCTCTTCGACGCCCAACACTTGGTTGGACGTAGGTGTATCCAACCACGGAGTTCCGTCGTCCGGATACGGTGTGTCACCGTAGTTCGGATCCGTGTAGTTGCCATTATCCACCATTTTACGCTTAAATCATTTCCCTGAAACGAGAAACTCGTTCTTTATTATAACATAAAAACACACATATTATATGGACCATAGGACAAGGACATAGATTATATTAAAGAATAAGCAAAACGAATGACTTCTGGAATATGAATCATTGTTCACTACACTGAAAAAAATTGTTATAGGTTCACAGCAGAATAAGTTTGTGAAATCTTAATTAGCTTATACTACTTTAAAACCTTAATAGTAACTAAATTATGTGATACATTCAACCAACGTTTTGTCAAGAGTATTATTTGATTTATGTTAAATGGTTTCTTGTAGTGTGTACTTTTACCTACTATAACTCAGATAATCTAACCATATTTTTTGTTTCTCCAATCACAAAAATTGAAACGCAACTACAGTGAATTAGTACACGATACTGTATAATTATAATAGCTTGATTGTTACTATTACAAAAAGGATTTTATATCTCTAACATAACTGTTTAATTGAATTAAAAGAATTGTTGTAATTCCTGTAACAAAATATTATGTTTTGTAAATTGTAGTGCCAACAATTATTATTTTTTATTTTTTATTTTTACTAATAAAAACTAAGAGCTTGAAAATATTTTCCTCGTTGTATTGTAAACATAATCGATCAATAATATCGTTTTCTAGTGTAGAGGTTATTTCGGGACGGGAATGATGATTTACATCGAGTCGTGTGCTATGTAGTGAAAAATTATCTATTCAAGGGGAAAATTATATTCTTTCATTGTGTGTGTAATTTTATAAACTCGTTTTTTTCTTAACTGTAAATTATTCAGTTCTGTGTTAAATATTTTATTTTTGTTCAAACCAAATAGAATTTTTCATATCCTTAAATCTGAAATTAATGATCGTGACGTCAATTTTAATCCAATAAACTTCATTTGAGGAGAACCTTCAAAAAACACATTTAACCTATATATTATACAAAATTAGATAGGTATGTTTGTTTTATTGGAAAAATTAAGAAAACACATGAATAACTATTACAGAAAATATAAACCATTTAAAATTTTGCGGTATTATCTACCTTCAAGGTTTTTGAAAACACAGAAATTGTGGTTTTCTAAACTAATGGATGAAATAATGAAATAAAAACTATTCATAAGAATTCAAGACAGAGCAACATTCAAAGCAATTTGTTTTTCGTTGTATAATGTAATACCTACATAGTTTCAAAATGCTTATACATTTCGCACTAAATATTCTCCTAACTAATTTCCTGTTCTTTATTTTGGAATGAAATATTTTACTTATTTATTATTTAATTCAGTATGTCATTAACTTTTGGGTTTTGTTTATGATCTATAATATTGATGTTTCGCATATTTAATCTATAAATAAATGTATAGATCTATCAGAATATTCAGAAAACACGGAGACTTGTGTACGTAAACGATTGTTCTGGTTTGTGAAACACGCAAAGGGTTTCACCGCTATGAATACTACACGAATATGATATTATTCTATCGTCCAAAGTTTACTCGTTTTGGCTGAATTTGCTATCGATAGGTAGTCACTAAGGTCTACAAAAATCCCTTACCGGTAAATGCCACACGCTGACCCATATATAACCAGGGTTATGCATTGATGTTATTATAATATATTAATATTACCGAAATATTGTTTTTCAACAATTCTCGGCTCCAATTGTCTTCAAAATTACTCTCATATTCGACGAAACTATACAGCCTAAAGATATAACAAATGCTTATATTTGTCAACAATTAATTTTACCAACTAAATCTGTATTACTAATATAGAAAACCACATGGCACAGTTATACCAATAGGAAAAACCTATAAATATATTTTGCTCTGCTATGTGCCTTATACAAATGTATCATTCGTACATTACCGACCATACTATTTAGTAATAGACTGACTGGTTCACACCCAGACAGCCATGCCGGAACATATAATGTTTTCATAAAATTCTATCTAGTTTAAAAATTAAATATTTAAAATGTAATGTTATTTTAATTTTTTAACATATTTATAAGACTAATATTGTTTTTTGAAACATTAGTTTAGTTTTATAATTGTGTTTTATTTTTAATATTACAGTGAAAATTGTACAGGCATATTAAAGTAATATTGTATGCATAAATTCAAATAATGTTTTTCGTCATACATTCCCAAAAAGTTTTGGTTACTTTTATTTTCAAATATTGTTGTTAAGGTGGGATCACACGGCACGTGGAGTGTGGAGCGTGATATAAACCGCGCACAGTAAAACCGCCGGGTTGTTAGATTGGATGATACGAGCCGCACCAATTTTCCTTTGGCGCGGGATACAAAGACCGACAAATTGTTGGGAAGAGACACGCCGCGCGCTGAGCACAAACACTTTGCCGCGCCACCCCGCTCAACACGAATCACACGGCAAGTCAACTGTACCGACTACCGAGCTATATCACTCCACCCTCCACTCCATTTTAAACTTATTTGTAATGAACCACTATATAGGCTACCTATAATATGTGACACATATTATAGGTAGCCTATTATAACCTATATTATGTGTATCAATAGATATTAGAAGAATACGGTTAGCATTAGCAACACTATTTTCATTGGCCATCGAAAAGGTTTGGCGGTTTTCAGTGCATTTGTGCGGACACTTAACACTATAAGAACACTATATAGAATAATTGGCACGTAGCCCATGTCGCCTCGCCGAAAATACGTCGTCCAGTCGACAGTGAAATCGTTATTATTACTTATATAGTTATATAATATGACAATAACTAAATATTTTACGAACTACAAGTATACTGTCATACGACATACACAGTACACACTAGTTCGTTCACCAACAAGAATTACCACCACCAGAATAAATAAACGTAAATAAAACTATAGTTAAAAATAAGTTCATTAATTTGAAGAAAAAAAATAATTTTATATTTTTCAATCACTATGTATATTGAAGGAACGCGCTGTATACATCGGAAAGTTAAATGTTAAATGTTAAATATTGTTATGGACGTTCGGAGATATTTTTATTTCGTGGAAAAATAAATACACACACTAAAAATATACAAAAATAAAACCAATTATTCAAAAAATATATGTACAATGTCTCCGTAGCGAGTGTTGTGATCGTTTAAAATATAAATGCGTATTATTAATAATTATTATAAAACCCATGTCTAACTGGTGGGGTTTGGCTCACCAGTTGTCGTGTCGCGCATTATAATTATTATTATTGTTCAATTTTTGTCATTTCTCGATCACGGTAAATCCGGACTAAAAGGACCAAGATACTAAGATAGAATGGTCTGGAAACGAACGGGTGGGCGGGTGACGGAGAGCCAGCCAGCTAAAGGCTTTGGCTAGGCTTGTCGCTTTTGTCGAGGGGGGGGCGGAATAGCAATATTGCATACTGTAAAATATAGTCGTAGCCTACGGTTAACGCGTTAATCAACGCATTACTGATGCAGTGATAACGAAAACATTTTATTTTGGTATTATTTTGTCGGCAACATAATAATATAAAATCATGTCTATGCTTTCGTATACTGCATTCACTGCTTTGGCAGTTTGGCGCACGAAGACAGCCGCCGCACGCCGATAACACCGCTACGGCGCTGCCTAACCGTCATCCTAGACGATCGCGTTCTGTGATTGGCCGACATCGTCACCGGTGTCGCCGTCGAGTGGTATATGTTATAACTTATGTCTTATAATGTTTTTCCACGTGTTTTGCACTTTGCGTTTGCCGTTTTGAATTTTGTTTTATACTTTTATAGTGACTATACTCGCGTATAACAGTTGTTGATTGTTGATACTCATTAGCCTAGCCAATACGCACTTGTGTTTGCGATTTTCAAGTAAGTATACCTTAGACATTAATTATTATTATAAAACAGAAAGCGGTCTGCCATGGTGTACGGGGCA